>NC_090023.1:19641365-19993865 GCF_037176765.1 Anolis sagrei
GAGGCAATTTTTACCTTCCTATAGGCTATGAAAGGCTATCTCCTCATAGAATCATAGAGTTGGAAGAGACCTTGTGGGCCATATAATTCAACCCCCTGCTAACAAACAGGAAAATCACATTCAAAGCACCTCCGAGAGATGACCATCCACCCTCTGTTTCAAAGCCTCCAAAGAAGGAGCCTCCACCACACTCTGGGGCAGAGAGTTCCACTACTGAACAGCTCTCACCATTAAGAAGTTCTTCCTAATGTTCAGTCGGAATCTTCTTACCTGTAGTTTGAAGCCATTGTTCCATTGTGTCCTAGTCTCCAGGGAAGCAGAAAACAAGCTTGCTCCCTCCATCCTGTGACTTCCCCTCACATATTTATACATGGCCATCATGTCTTTCTCAGCCATCCCTTTAGAAAGCTAAACATGCCCAGCTCTTTAAGCTGCTCCTCATAGGGCTTGTTCTCCAGACCCTTGATCATTTTAATTGCCCTCCTCTGGACACATTGCAGTTTGTCAACATCTCCCTTTAATTTCAGTGCTCAGAATTGGATACAGTGTGATTCCAGGTGTGGTCTGACCAAGGCAGAATAGAGAGGTAGCATGACTTCCCTGGATCTAGACACTAGACTCCTATTGATGCAGGACAAAATGTCGTTGGATTTTTTTGCCACTGCAGCACTTTGTTGGCTCATGTTTAACTTGTTGTCCAGGATGACCCCAAGATCTTTTTCACACATACTGCTCTCGAGCGAGGCGTCCCCCATTCTGTATTTTTGCATTTCATTTTTTTCCTGCCAATGTGGAGTATCTTGCATTTGTCCCTGTTGAACTTCATTTTGTTAGTTTGGGCCCATCTCTCTAACCTGTTAAGTTCATTTTGAATTCTGTTCTTGTCTTCTGGAGTATTGGCTATCCTTCCCAATTTGGTGCTGTCTGCAGACATCCTCCTCCTCAACATGCCCTAAAATGACAGAGCAAGTTAGTAAATGTGCCTCCATAACTTATTTTTACCTGTTTTTGTACAAACAGGAAACTATCCTGACTCCAGTTTACCATTTTGGAGAATCATTTGCTATTTTTGCTTTACCTCCCTCCCACATGTTTAGCAGTAATTGTTGTTATGTCCTTTCAAGTCATTTTTGACTTATGGTGACACTCAGATGAATCTATCTTGCAGTTTTTTCTGCAAGATAGATGGAGTTTTAACCTTTGCTTTCCTCTGAGGCTGAGAAGGCATGACTTGCTCAAAGTCATCTGGTAGGTTTACAAAACTGAGCAGGGATTCAAACCCTGATTTCCTAGACCCCATCTACACTGCCATATAATGAATTTTGAAACCACATTATATGGTCAGTGTAGTCCCATATAATGCAATTTATTTAACTGCATTATATGAGTCCACACTGACCATATAATGCAGTTTGAAACCACATTATATGGTAGTGCAGATGGGGCCTTAGTCCAATGCTCAAACCTCGACCCTTGCAAACTGTTGGCTGCAGAGTTGCAGAGGGCATCGTAGCATGTTTCCATTGTTTCAATCTACTGATTATATTCCATCTGTTCTTCAAAGGTTAGCTGTTCTGCTGCTAAGCAAGAGTGAGAGGTTTGCTTTAAAAGAAATAATTAACATATTTGAGGAGCCCCCAGTGATGCAATGGGTTAAACTCTTGTGCCAGCAGGACTGCTGACTGAAAGATTGACGGTTAAAATCTGGGGGTGAGCTTCCGCCTGTCAGCTCCAGCTTCTCATGCGGGGACATGAGAAAAGCCTCCCATAGGATGGTAAAACATCTGGGCATCCCCTGGGCAACATCCTTGCAGACAGCCAATTCTTTCACACCAGAAGCGACCTGCAGTTTCTCAAATCGCTCCTGAACACGGGGGAAAAAATTAACACATTTTAATACTGGGAGTTTATCCAACAAGAGAACAATCCTACTTCCCACATCCAAATTCACTTATAGGATTGCTGTGAAAATTGTGTTTAATCAAAGGCTCCATCTACACTGCCATATAAAATCCAGATTATCTGCTTTGATCAGGATTATATGTCAGTGTAGACTAATATAATCCAGTTCAAATCAGATTTTATATGGCTGTGTGGATGGGGCCAAGGTTTTCTGGTTTAATTTGTAGATAAATTTCTCATCTGGATATCAATCATCACTTCTAAAACTGTGGGTTTATCTACATGTTGTCTGCAAGTACCAAACCTTAGTGGAAACCAATAGCAGAACAACAAGAACGTATCAATAATAATGGAACATTCAGAGGGAAGGAATTGTGGAATGAAGTACAGACTGAGTATCCCTTATCCATAATTCTTGGAAGCAGAAGTATTTTGGATTTTGTATCACCTGCATTTTCATATAAGTACATAATTAGATATTTTGGGGATGAGACGCATCTCAGATTTTGTTGTGTTCCTTGTATTATAAATAATATATAGAGACTTGCAGAGTGAAAATTTATTTATTTATTTATTTATTTTATTTACAGCATTTATATTCTGCCCTTCTCACCCCGCAGGGGACTCAGGGCGGATTACAATGTACACATATATGGCAAACATTCAATGCCAATTAGACATACAACGTATATAGACATACACAGAGGCTATTTAAATTTTTCTGGCCGCCAAGGGAGCTGTCGCTTTCATCGTCCATCTGCTACACTGATGAAGTACTTCCACTGATAAAGTACATTCCCCACATGCTTTCCTGGAGTGCTTTTTGCTGGAGTCTTTTTATGGCCTCATAAATTAGTTAAATTAGCCTCCCCACACATAGGTGGTACCTAATTTTCCTACTTGACAGATGCAACTGTCTTTCAGGTTGCAAAGGTCGACAACAAGCTACACAATTGGTCTGACACTCACTCCAACCCGGGCTGGCTTCGAACTCATGACCTTCTGGTCAGAGTGATCTTAATGCAGCTGACACTCAGCTAGCTGCGCCACAATCATCTCATCCTGGGCCTGTTCCATCAGCTGCTTTTATAACTCATAAATGAAACTGTGCCATTTTTCTTTTAAAAAATTTAATTACGTAATAACTGGCTTCAAAGTGCATGTTAAAAACACTAAAGCATAGCTTGGCCTCACCCTTAGTAAGTGAACTGTGTTGCTTTTACAATGCACAAAGAAAGCAAAGCTGGTTGTGAGCTGCTACATTTACAATGCTCCATGGAGGATTATTTTGCTATTTATTTATTTACAAATTCTGCCCTTCTCACCCTGAATGGGTCTCAGGGCAGATCACAGAACACATATTCGGAAAACATTAAATGCCGTTATACAAAGAGAAGACATACAATTGTACATAGATAGAGGTATATATATATTCCCCCCCCCCCCATCTTCGGCATCTTGGAGGCTTGTGCTCAGTTCCAGCCACAGGGGGATGCTGTTGATCCATCTTCCCTGGTGAAGAGCTTTTGTTTGTAAATTTCCTCCTTTGGATCGAATTGCCACCATTTTCTGGCATTTCCTTATGGATGCTTAAATACCTTTCCACTTTTACCTATTTATCTACTCACAATTGCTGTTTTCAATCTGCTTGGTTTAGCAGGAGCTGGGCTGAAGGCCAGGAGCTCACCCTGACCCTGGATTCGAACTGCCAACCTTATACTAACATTATAATGAAAGCTGTGGATAATCAAATCTGCAAACCTACAAATGTGGAAGCTTGACTCTACTGTACTGAATACCAAATTGTGCAGCATTATGATCCTAGTTTCATAAACAAATTGGAATAATGTTATTTTTAGATGAGTCTGCTGGGCTCAAGGCAGACTTGCTCAGACAAGTTTTACAACATGCTCTTCCAGCTGTCAAAATGGGAAAATGCACTCGTCTCTTCCAAAAAATGGTTTTGTCTGTTGGGGCTTATATAAATCTGTGATTCTGGAATGCCCAATTGATTTTTGCAATCCCTTTTTTGGTCTTCTCTCATCTTCTTCATTGCAACTGTTATTTTAAACGCTGCTAACCGTAAGCATTGGGACTTTCCATGGATGTGGAATGACGGGGCTCCACAGCTGCCAGAGATTATGTTTCTAAAGGGGAGGGTGATGCTCCAGATGGAAAGAGTTGCAAAACAAAACTCTTCATTGCACTTAAGTGCTGCAGCGTTTGATAGCAGTCACATTTTTCAATCCTCCATTCGATCAAAGCTGCCTTTTCTTTATTGTTTCCATACCTTGCTGCACCATTGTAGCAATTAGGATGTTGCCATAGCAATTAATGTGGAATATATTACTATAACAGTATAGTATAATAGTTCTTTAGTCGCCCAATCTACATCTTATTGCCTTCAAACGTCAACCTGTTTTTTCTGGCCATCTATATTCTGATCTATATTTAATGGGTAACTGTGAACTAAGTGTATCTAACTGCAGACTTCTTACTTTAGGACATATTTTTTGTCTGTGTTACATATTACAACAGATTTTTTTTTGTCATGTCAGGAGTGACTTGAGAAACTGCAAGTCGCTTCTGGTGTGAGAGAACTGGCCGTCTGCAAGGACGTTGCCCAGGGGACGCCCGGATGATTTGATGTTTTTATCATCCTTGTGGGAGGCTTCTCTCATGTCCCCGCATGAGGAGCTGGAGCTGATAGAGGGAGCTCACCCACCTCTCCCCGGATTCGAACCTGCGATCTGTCGGTCTTCAGTCCTGCCGGCACAGGGGTTTAACCCACTGTGCCTCCGGAGGCTCCTATTACAACAGATGTAGCTATTTTAATTGCTATGGAATTGTGACATATCTAATATTGTGGTTTGGTGACATATCTAATATTCTCTAATGCTCAAAAGGGTGCATCACAATTCCAGTATTCCATTGGATAGAGCCATGATAGCTTTAGTGCAGGCATGGGCGAACTTTGGCCCTCCAGGTGTTTTGGACTTCCAACTCCCACAATTCCTAATAGTCTACTGGCTATTAAGAATTGTGTGAGTTGAAGTCCTAAACACCTGGAGAGCCGAAGTTTGCCCATGTCCGCTTTAGTGGCTTTGCTTCCATTATAGTTGGTTGTTAGTTCACTTGGCAACCTTATAGACAAGCGATTTCTAAACTTGGCAATCGAATGCATATATTTCAGTATATAGTCCCAATAGCAGATAGATATATAGGCAGTCCAAACATCCAACTTAAAAACAACTCATAGTTAAGAATGGGGGTGAAACAACAGGAGAAATCTACCCCTTGGAAGGGAAATTCACTTCTGAAGGAGTTAACATCATGGGAAAAAGGGGTCTCCACTGAAGCTTTATCCCCAATCCTTGTTTTCACAAGTCAAATTTTTCAAAATCCAGTTATCACAAAAATGGAAAGTGAGCTGAAATCTTCTGAACAGGGGCACAGAGAGCAAAACATGTACTACAATTGTGTGTGTTGTTTATTTGTTCAGTCGCTTCCGACTCCTTGTGACCTCAGGGGCCAGCCCATGCCAGAGTTCCCTGTCGGACGTCGCCATCCCCAGTTCTTTCAAAGTCAAGCCAGTACCTTCAAGGATCACCTTGCCCTTGGTCGACCCCTCTTCCTTTTTCCTTCCATTTTCCCCAGCATCATTATCTTCTCCAAACTTTCCTGTTTTCTCATTATGTGGCCAAAGTACTTCATCTTTGCCTCTAATATCCTTCCCTTCAATGAGCAGCTGGGCATTATTTCCTGGAATATGGGCTAGTTTGATCTTCTCACAGTCCAAGGCACCCTCAGAATTTTCCTCCAACACCACAGTTCAAAAGCATCTATCCTCCTTCACTCAGCCTTCCTTATGGTCCAGCTCTCGCATCCGTAGATTACTACGGGGAATACCATTTTTTTAACTATGTGGATCTTTGTGGCCAGTGTGATGTCTCTACTCTTCACTATTTGATCAAGATTGGTCATTGTTCTCCTCCCAATAAGGAAATGTCCTCTGATTTCCTCGCTACAGTCTGCATCTCCAGTCATCTTTGCA
Organism: Anolis sagrei; assembly: GCF_037176765.1. Taxonomy (NCBI): domain Eukaryota; kingdom Metazoa; phylum Chordata; class Lepidosauria; order Squamata; family Anolidae; genus Anolis; species Anolis sagrei. The sequence goes on from NC_090023.1 coordinate 19,647,322, forward strand.
CCTAAAAATACAGTCTGTCACTGCCTCCACATTGTCTCCCTCTATTTGCCAGTTATCAGTCAGTCTGGTTGTCATCATTTTGGTTTTTTATGTTTAACTGCAACCCAGCTTTTGCCCTTTCTTCTTTCACCTTGGTTAGATAGCTCCTCTGCTCCTCCTCACTTTTGGCCATCAAAGTGGTATCATCTACATATCTAGGGTTATTAATGTTTCTTCAAGCAATTTTAACTCCAGCCTTGGATTCCCCAAGCCCCACATGTCACATGATGTGTTCTGCATACAAGTTGAGAATATACAGTCCTGTCATACTCCTTTCCCAATCTTGAACCAGTTGGTTGTTCCGTGGTCTATTCTTACTGTTGCTACTTGGTCGATATGCAGATCGACAAGGTGGCTTGGTATCCCCATACCACCAAGAACTTGCCACAATGTATTATGATCCACACAGTCAAAGGCTTTAGAATAGTCAATAAAACAGAACTAGATGTTTTTCTGAAATTCCCTGCCTTTCTCCATTATCCAGCGGATATTGGAAATTTGGTGTCTCATTCCTCTGTTTTTTCTAAACCCAGCCTGAACATCTGGCAACTCTCGCTCCATGTATTGCTGGAGTCTTCCTTGCAGGATCTTGAGCATTACCTTACTGGCATGAGAAATAAGGGCCACTGTACGAAAGTTTGAGCAGTCTTTAGCATTTCCCTTCTTTTGATTTCTTTTTCTTTGGGACATACTTTGTTGCTGCCTCCTGAACAATGTTGCAGACTTTTGTCCATAGTTCTTCTGGCACTCTATTTATTCAATCTAGTCCCTTAAATCTATTCTTCACCTCCACTGCATATTCGCTAGGAATATTGGTGAGATTATATCTAGATGATCTCTGTGTTAACCTTTCATATATATTTCTTATGCGGAAGCCTTGGCTAACAGCAGGCCTTTTGTAGTAGATCTTTGGAAAGCCCCTTTTCTCTGTCCCTCTCTCCGCAGACATTTAGAAAGAAAAGAACGATTGGGGTTTGTGCCAATTTATCTAGATCTAGTTTTTATTCCACTGTAACTCTTAATGAATGAGACACTGTTTTCATAAGCGAGTCCTGTGACCATTTTGGGTAGAGCATGACAAGCGCCTTTCTAATGAATGACAGCCATGACTCACACTAAATTTCTTTATCTACGTTGTCAACAAAACTATTTCAGACTGACATCATGTACACGTGGAAGTTACTATTCACAAGGTGCTGAATGGTATTATGTTTTGCAGTGTATATTGATTTATTTATTTATTTAGAACTTCTTTATACCGGTCTTCTCACCTCTGACGAGGGACTCAGGCTGGTTTACAACAGAGGAGTTCATACACAATAGTCAGGCCCGTAGCCAGGATTTCAATTCGGGGGGGGGGGGGGGGCTGAGTTTTTTTCAGCGGGGTTTCGGGGGGGCTGAGTTTTGGGGGGGGGGCTGAGTCTGAGTGAAAGAGGGTCTACCCTAGCAAACCTTTTGTATCATTACCCCAATACCCCCATGCATATGGGATATATTGAGTACGGTGATCAGATCATGATATGAATAAACATAACAGTTTAAATAATGCACCAGTAAGGCCTTTTCGCGAACCACCATGAGAATTTGGGGGGGGGGGTGAAGCCCCTCAAGCCCCCCCCCTCCGGCTACATGCCTGACAATAGTTAAAAAACATCACATCCTATAAAACTCTATTATAAAACACATTAAAATACAATCATATAATTACATAAGGCCAAGTCATCAGAATAAAATCACAATCCATCATCATCCGTCCGTGTGATCAAGGGTTATTGACTCACTCATCAAATGCCAGGTTCCAGAGCCAGGTTTTCACCAACTTTCTAAAGGTCAGGAGGGAAGGGGCAGTTCTAATCTCCAATGGGAGAGAGTTCCAGAGCTGAGGGACCACCACCGAGAAGGCCCTGTCCCTCGTCCCCACCAGATGCGATTGCGAGGGTGGTGGGACCGAGAGCAGGGCCCCTCCAGAAGATCGTAGCAACCTTGGTGGTTCATAGGGGAGAATTCTTTCGGACAGGTAAATTGGGCCGGAGTCGTTTAGGGATTTATAGGTCAACACCAGCACTTTGAATTGTGCTCGGAAGCTAATTGGCAGCCAGTGGAGCTGGTGCATGGTATCCATGGGTAATACATTGCTGAGCTTGTCATGGAAAAAGGAAATCTTGGATAAGAGTGAAACCCTATTTAACTGCCATGGCTCAATACTATGGAGTCCCAGAAATTGTAGTTTAGTGAGGCTCCAGCACTCTTTGGCAGAGAAGGCAAACAACCATGTAAAAGTGCCCCATGGCAACTAAAGTAGACTCAAACTAATTCTACAGTGGAGATGCTCCCTCAAAAGGTCTCTTGTATATAGATAAGTTTGGATTGGTGTTGGCACAAAAAAAATTTCTAAAATCAGGACAGTAAATAAAGAACAATTCTAAAAAACTGGAGAATTCCAGACAGGAATCCATCAGGGCCAGCTAACACCTCTCAATAAAGGATTCCCCCAGGCAAGAAGCAGCCAGGCTTTGAAGCCATAAGGCTATTCAATGCTAATTAAGCTGGCCAATTGCAACATTTGCACTTGCCTCAAACAGACAAGAGTTCTTTCTCCTACCCTGGACCTTCCACAAATATATAAACCAACACTTTCCTAGTTTCCAACAGACCTCACAACCTCTGAGGGTGCCTACCATAGATGTGGGTGAAATGTCAGGAGAAAATGCTTCTGGAACATGGCCATACAGCCCGAAAACTCACAGCAACCTAATGATATGTTAATTGCTGTCAAATTGAGGAATACTATGCAAATTCTAGTGAAAATATAGGAAATTATACCTTTGGGCTAATTATGGGTTGTAGTACGTTTTACACCTGGAGTAATTAGTTTTAACTGTGATTAACAGTACTAAACTCTCTCCATAGAATAAAGCAGTATGTTAGGAAGATGGAAAATCTTCCTGGTTTGCTTTCAGGTTATACTTATGAGACCATTTCGCACTATACTTTTATAGCGGTATGATTCCACTTTAACTGTTGCTTCTTGTGGAATCCTGGAGTCTGTAGTTTGGGGAGGCGCTAGAACCCTCTGGTCCACAATTCTAAATGCTGCTTCCAGAACTGCAAATCCTAGGAAGCCATAGAATGGAACTATGGCAGTTAAAGTGGAATCATAGGGCTATAACTGTGTAATATAAAAGGGCCCATCACGGAGTATTAAAAAGTGCAGATGTACATGTGAGTTCAACTCCAATGGACCTGGAGCACGAAAAATGCAGCCCAGAAAAAACATTTCTACCTGACACTGATTAATATAGTCACTGTATTGTCGAAGGCTTTCATGGCCGGAATCACTGGGTTGTTGTAGGTTTTTTCGGGCTATATGGCCATGGTCTAGAGGCATTCTCTCCTGATGTTTCGCCTGCATCTATGGCAAGCATCCTCACTACCTCTGAGGATGCTTGCCATAGATGCAGGTGAAACGTCAGGAGAGAATGCCTCTAGACCATGGCCATATAGCCCGAAAAAACCTACAACAACCCAATATAGTCACTGGTTGTTAAGTCACCCATCATTGCATTATCTCCGATATGTATTATACGGATGGTCTCCTTTGTTTTTGGCAATGCATTCTTGTTTTATTTCCTAGGTACACAGATGAGCTGCTTTTCTCCGAGCTCGTTCTCTTGGCGCCAAGCTGCTTACGTGGACTCTTTCTGCTGGGCAGCTGTACAGGAAAGACAGCTTTCCCAGAGTGACTCGGGACAACTTCCACTCTGGCTTCACAAAGTTTGTATAATTAAATTCTTGTCCTTCTTACTTCTTTTTTTACAATTACTTTTCTCCACTTAGCTGTTGTAGTTTGGTTGTAGTTTGATCTAGAGGCGTAAAATACAGGAAACTCGCAGTGGATCATATTGGGCATGGTGAACAAGTGGTCTGTCCTAACGTAAGCTAAGAAGGTTCCTGTATTGCTAAACCTCACCCTTATACAGAATTTGCTTGTCAGAAGCACTTAAAGGAAGTAGGAAAGTAAGACCCATAAAATACATAATTGCTATAATGAGGATTGGCACTTCACGGACCCCCTGGTTGTGAAGCAGGTTAAATTGCTGAACTGTTGAACTTGCTGACCAAAAGAGGGAGTGGGAGTGGGGGGAGCTCCTGCTGTTAGGTCCAGCAGCTTCTGCCAAACTTGCATTTTGAAAACATGCAAATGTGAGTAGATCAATAGGTACTGCTTTGGCAGGAAGGTAACAGTGCTCCATGTAGTCATCCCGGCCACATGACCTTGGAGGTGTCTGTGGACAACGCCGGCTCTTCAGCTTTGGCTTATATGTATTTATTCTGTCTGTATTTTAACTTATTTTGTTTTTAAGATGCATTTAGTTGTATTTGTGCATTGAATCTCTGCTGCTAGCCGGTCTGAGTCCTTCCATGGAGGTAGAGAAGATCGGGATATAAAAGTTTTAAATAATAAATAAATAAATAATAAATAAATAAATTGAGATGAACACCACCCCCTGGAGCTGGACACAACTAGAATTAATGTCAGGGGAAAGTTTTACTTTTACCTTATCATGAGGAACCAGTTAACTTACAATGTATAGGAGGGGGAGGAAATATTGTGAGTAACTGGCACTGTTCCAACCAGACTTGTCCGACTCCATTTCTAAGCCAAAAAGCCAGCATTGTCCATTGACGCCTCCTAGGTCATGTGGCCAGAATAACTGCATGGAGTGTCGTTAGCTTCCCACTAATGATCTATTTACATTTGCATGTTTTCGAACTGCTAGGTAGGCAGAAGCTGGGGCTAACATCGAAAGCTCACCCTGCTCCCAGATTTGAACCGCCGACCTTTCGGTCAGCAAGTTCAGCAGCTTAGCAGTTTAATCTGCTGCATCACCAGGGGCTCCATTTCACTTAAACATGCTCCAAAAATATATATCCTCTGGTATTGTTTGTGGGCTTCTCTAAGTCCTCCAGTGGTATTCTATATTATACTTCGAGGCCAAATATAGTCAAAATGCAGGGTTTGCTATTATCTATGGTTTCATACTGTTTTCACCATCATAATTCCCTTTCGACCAATTTTATAAGGTTGCCTGGAGAGAAAGGGGTCTAATTTGCTGCCAGTCAGAGCAAGGAAAGTAGGTAGCACAAAATACTGGCCCACATCAGCTTTGCTTCAACATAGTGAAGCAGAAAATCGTAATCTAGAAAAAGAAATACAGATATTTTTAAAGGAAATAGATATAAAATTTATACAAGTGGGGTTTAAGATCTAAAACAGCTCATATCCAGACCTAGAAAAATATTGTGAGTTTATATAGGGCTCCTTCTCGGTCTGCTGTTTTAGTTTTCAAACATGGCATGTGCAATTCGAGACTGCTTTCATTTCCTGGACCCTGCAGAGATTGCTCAGCTCATTTCCCAGATGCAGGCTCATTAATCGGAGGAATTCAGAATCTGTGGATGAGTCTGCCAAAGTACTTGAGGCTGGCCTTTCCTCCTCTGTGGTGCTTTCCAATATTGCTGCAATGCTCTCCGTCTAATGTTTCACTTCCCAAGCATAGCAGGGAACTTTCAATCATCAATCACAGCTGATGACTGAATTGGCACTTCACATTTGTGCTTGGTTTTACAGTCTTCTCCTTTATAGCAGTATCATTAACATCCCAAAGTAGTGGAAATGTCATGTAAACCCTACTGAAATGGTCAAGGAATGGTACACTTTTTTACACTCTGCCTGAATATCAAGCAAACAATATCATATGAAAGCTGACTGGCACAACCTTGGGATCACAATGATACACAATTAAGACATCTGCCCTTGCACTTTGCTACTCTGCTGCTGAGTATGCATGCCCAGTGTGGAACACATCTCACCACGCTAAAACAGAGGATGTGGCTCTTAATGAAACATGCCACATTATCACAGGATGTCTATACCCTACACTTCTGGAGAAATGACACTATCTAGCCCTTATTGCATCATCTGACATCCGCTGGGAAGTAGCAACCGATAATGAAAGGACCAAGGCAGTGACATCTTCAGCCCATCCCTTGTTTGGATATCAGCCAGCATGCCAATGACTTAAATCAAGAAATAGTTTTCTACTGAGACACTCGCTGGAACACCTTAGCAAGCAAGACTCCAAAAGTGGCAGGCTAAAAATCAGAACCTCAATCAATGGCTGATACTAGATCTTACCATTTGAAAAGTTGGCAATTTGAAGCCCAGGTTGGGATGAGCACCCAAACTTCAGCCCAGCTTACTGTCCACCTAAGCAGTTCGAAAACCGCTATGAGCTGTGAGTAGAGAAATTAGGCACTGCTTAAGCGGGGAGGTATTTTATGGCACCATAAAAGAAATACCAGAAAAATGCCTGTGATCAGAGGAAGGAGGAAGTCTGTGTTCAAGGCTCTTTGTCATATAGGATGGAGCAACAGCACCCTCTGTGGCCGGAATCGAGCACAATCTCCAGGATGCCAAAGTTGGGGAAAACGTGAACATATACCTCTATCTGTTGTCTGTCCTGTCTGCTTAATGGCATTGAATGTTTGCCATGTATGTGTTCTGTGATCTGCCCTGAGTCCCCTTCGGGGGAGAAGGACAAAATATAAATACTGTAAATAAATAAATAAATTTGATTTACTATAATTGCTTTTGGCTCCATTCTATGAAATCCAGGAATTAGTAATTTAATTAGAATATTCTACTAGATAACACAAGTGTACTTGCCTGAATTGCAGCACTAGACAGTTGTAAAATCTTAACCAAGCTATACATCCCTAAATTCCATAGAACAGAGTCATGGTAGTTAAACTTGTAATGAAATTGGTGCAATTGCATAGCAGAGATGTACCCTTTGCCTTCAGTTTCCCCAGATCATATTATAACAGATAATACAATCAGGATTTCTTGTTAATGTATGTGGTGGCATTAGAGCAGTGCAAGTGCAATACAAGTGTTGGATTTTAAGTATTAAACCTGAATTGTAAAACCAATAGAGCTGCAAATTCTAGGCCAGAGCCAGGGAACCTGTGACCCACCAGATAACCATTGGAGAGCAACATGCATCATCCCATTGAGTCCTAGGTCTGTGTTTGGTATATGTTGCAGTCCAAAATCAATTGCTCCCTCAGCCTGCTTAAATCACAATTTCAGACTTACCCTTAACAGCACAATCAGAATTTAATCCCATTGTAAGTGTGCAAAGGGTTACAACCTATGCTTGTTTTTTTATTTCTCCAGCCTGCTTTGTAAAAATGAACCCTATGTCAGTTGCTGCATGCATTTGTTTTTGTAAAATTTCATAACAGTTCTGTCATAGATGGATCTGATGTAACCTCACTCCATATCTTGATGGTTTTCTTTCAGTTTTTCCCCTACATCCTTCTGCTGCTCGCAATCTTGCTGTACCTGCCATATCTCTTCTGGCGCTTCACCGCAGCACCCCACCTCTTCTCAGACCTGAAATTTATTATGGAAGAGCTTGACAAGGCCTATAACAGAGCAATCAAAGCTGCAAACAGCTGCTGTAATGGTGATGCAAAGGATGCTTCTTGCTCCATGCCAACCCCAACTGAGAATGTTGCTCAGAGGTAATAGTATAAGCCTTGCTGGTTCTCTCCCCACCCCAGATTATAGATTTGTTTTTAACACACATCATGTAATGGTGATACAAAGGATGCTTCTTGCTCCATGCCAACCCCAACTGAGAACGTTGCTCAGAGGTAACAGTATAAGTCTTGCTGGGTCTCTCCCCACCCCAGATTATAGATTTGTTTTTAACACACATCATTGAAAACCCAATCTCCAGATTACATAATAATGGAAGGATGCTTTACAAACTATTTTTGCTAGTGTTTAACTAAGAAAAAGCCCTGTAATGTGGTGAATAGCAAAGTTTGGAAGAGGAGTGAAGTTGGATTACAGTTCTGGAAGATTTGGATAGTATAAAAAGAACTATTCCAAGCCCAGAGAGAAAGATATACATTTGAGATTTATATCCAAGCTCGGAGGGAAAGATATAAATTTCAATACACACATTGTGCCATCAGATTGGAGGATGGAGTGAGGTAAAGCAAGGCTCAGTTAATTAATGAAATCTCATTCCTGCATGCACATCCATATTTCAGTTTTCAGCACTTAATTGCTATACATCTGGACACCAAAGTCCCAATGATCCTTGCTGATCTGAACAGTGCCAGAGAGTTTCTACTGGCCCAAAGCAATAAATGCACACATGTATCCTTTTTTAAACTAGTTTCCTCCTAAAGTTGTTTTTGGTGTAAGCAGAAGCTGAAAAGCCTGATTCGCATTCATAGGTGGACATAAAGTGGAGCTTTGTTTGGATAGTCTTTATAGCTACTGACAGCTATATGGCTATTAGTCCTACCCAATAGTTATTCAAGGCCCTTCCACACAATCATATAACCCAGAATATCAAGGCAGAAAATCCCACAATATCTGCTTTTGAACAGTCCACACTGCCATATATTCCAGTTCAAAGCAGATAATGTGGGATTTTATTCAGATGTGTGGAAGGCATCTCAGTGGCATAGATTCAAATGTCATTTTTAAAGAAGAGGTACATTGAATTCTAATAAGAGCTTCATACTCTGGCATATTTTGTGGACCCCTACAATGCTCATGTGGAACCCAGTTTGGGGTCCGCTGGTGCTAGAGATTGACCAAGAAGTGTCCCAACTGTATTCCTATCTCTGGATACATAATGACAGAAACTTTCTTTGGGATCTTCTTGAGGTTCTCCAGAGGTCTCCATAGAAAATGACTATTGGAGAGACTTAGGTGGAACATGAGACTTACAGGTGAAGAAATGGAGTTAAAATCCACCTGGTCAAACTTTTGCTCCATCTCTTCATGCAGGATCTTTGCTTTTGCTAGAGAACAGTTTTTCCAGAATTTAGCTTAAAAGTACGTCATCATTGCTTAGGGAATTTGAGTAAGAACCCGTTTCCTAAGTATGTTTTTATAATTACTTAGAGAAATGAAATCCTCATGTAATAGCTTTGGATGTTTGCTTTTTCCAAATCCAGCTTCTGGGAGATTTCTGACAGCTGCTTTAAGTATCCCATTGTGGAACAATACCTGAAGACGAAGAGGGGCACCAAGACCTTAATCATCAAGTATATATTTTGTCGCTTGCTGACGCTGGCAATTATTCTCCTGGCTTGCACCTATCTGGGCTACTATATCAGTCTTTCCTCAGTGACTGATGAATTCATCTGCAACATCAAACGTGGGGTCTTGAAGAACGATACAACTGTTCCAGAAAAGTTTCAATGCAAAATGGTTGCTGTCGGCGTCTTCCAGGTGCTCAGCTACATCAACTTCTTTGTCTACATTCTCCTCTTGCCCCTGGTGATCTATGCACTGTTGGTGCCATTGAGGCAAAGTACAGACATCCTCCAAGTATATGAGCTTCTGCCAACATTTGACGTTCTCAAATTCAAAACAAAGAGCTACAATGACTTAAGCCTCTACCTTCTCTTCCTGGAGGAGAATGTCAGCGAGTTGAAATCATACAAGTGCCTCAAGGTTCTGGAGAACCTGAAAGGCAATGGAGAAAGGTTTGATGCCATGCAACTCCTGGTGAACCTTGGCTCAATTAAAACAGACACCGTAGATCGCAAGATGCCCTCCACCAAAAGCGCTGATGGAAAGAAAGTTGAAGAAGAAAGAGAAAAGAATGCAACACAATTACAAGGTAAGGCTGCATCTTTTAAAAAGCCCAAGAAAACACTTCTCTAAGGATCTGCAGGTTCTACAGCATGATCTACAAATGTTTATATTTGTGTTCTCTCTAGAAACCTATAGGCCTTCCCATTTAACCCATAGAGTCATGTTGGGGAACCTGGAGATTCTTAGAGAGAACATATTAATCAGTTTCATGACTAATCAAATCTACAAAGGTTAAATTTGCAAATAAGTTTTTAGTTTGCTGAACTTCACAATTAAGCACGTTACAGAGTTTTACAATACTATAGTAATCACAGTAAAATCATCAACAACAAAAACCCCACCCAAGCAAGCAAACCAGCAATGAAAAGCATTACAGCAGCAACACGCAAAATCAATACAAACTTCTGCATCTTCCTTAAGACAGTATATTGGGAACTGAAGTTCCTGCATGTGAATCAAATCATTTGCATGAATCTGTGCAAATATCAGCAGTAGCAGTGCTCCATGCAGTCATGCTGGCCACATGACTTTGGAGGTGTCTACGGACAACGCTGTCTCTCTGACTTAGAAATTGAGATGAGCACCACCCCCCAGAGTCAGACACAACTAGACTTAATGTCAAGGGGAAACCTTTACCTTTACCCATGATCTTATGGAAACATTTGGAAGTAGCTTTCACTGTGTTCAATGGACTTATCATCAAGGAAATGTGCCAAGAATTGCAACCTTGAAGCAATGGATTCCATCTCTTCATGCAGGGTCTAAATCCACTTGCTTAATTCCAACTAGAGTAGACCCCTTGAATTATGTGATTTTAATGTGTTTTCTAGAGTTAGGAGTAATAAAAGGATTCATGCCCAAGCCTTTAAATGTTTTAAATAAATAAATAATAAATAAATTTGTTCATGGTTCAATTAGATACCATCAAGGTCACTGAGTTTTCCAGATTAGGACTAAAGGCTTGCCTGAATTAGCCAAAAACCCCAGACTCACCTCAAAAGGAAGGCTGCAGTTTTCATGATGCACAGCTACTTCCCATGAGTTTGGGAGTTTAAATCAACTTTGCTTCATTTTGGGTGAAGTTGGGGAATACTCCAGTTTGCCGGCAGCATCTCATGGTTTCAGGACAATCTAGATAGCTGGGTCTGATCTGATTTAGCCTGATCCACTGTCCAGATGGAACACGGTTTGCAATGCTCTCCCCGTGCACATCGATGCAGAGATCAGAATGGATTGTGGCCATACCACTGCTGCTCCAAGCTGGACATGAAGCCCCTGGACATCATGGGCGCTTTTGCTGATATTGGAACAGGGCACTTGCACAACCAACATGAAGGAGTAGGTGATCTCTCCTCCTCCTTGCTTGTAATGTGGGTGCCCCATTCTGACTTAGCAGAGTTGCCTATGTGGCCATGCAAAGTTGCTATGTGTACTTTTACACTGGGCTCACCTGCCTGTTGTAGATGACCCTAAGATTGAATCCTACTCAGCATCTTTTCATTTTAAATACGAACCCTGGCATGGAGCATGGTGGGTGCCATGTTGGTCCTATTCAAATGTATCTGGTTTTTCCTCTCTTTTCACATTTATTTGTTTCCCATTTACTCCAGTATTAGTATTATGTCTCACTAGGTTGGGAATTCTCATTGGTATATTCTTGTGCTTATCATTTAGAGGGCTGGAAGCACAAGTCCAAAAAGACAAAAGATCTTCGAACACTGTGTTTTAGATTTGTGAACTGAACTGTGGATAATTCTTCTCCATGGAGTAGAGAGATCATCAGACATATTGGTCAGGCCACTGAAAGTCTCATGTTTCAGAGTGATAAGGATACTCATGAGTATATATGCAAAAAAAAAACAAAAAGTAACAGGATGTTCCATTTTTTTCTCCATCTTCAGATGTGAGTGGGACGACAACAGCAGCAGATGGAGGGAAGAAGAGTAAAGACGATGGCAAGCTTCGTCAGAGGCTCCTAGATTCTTCTTGCTGATGGACACCTTTGGAGTTTTATTGATTAGGACAATTCTTCCCACAGAAGCCATAGTGATCCCTTGATGGCTTTCATCTTGCATAAACAAGAACTGGACATAAGTTAATTATTGTTTACAAGCTTTTTATAGACCCGTGTTTACATACCTATCTATCCTTCCAACATTATAGCAGGGGCAAATAAGTACCCAAAATGTGGGGGCAAAATGCCGCTCTCCAACCTCAGAGGACTACTGTCTAATGCACTCTCCACCTCTAAGGGCACAGCACTACCTTTTGCAATTCCTGGGCTTTTTTTACATGTTGTTTTGTTATTGTGTGCCTTCAAGTTGCTTCCAACTTATGGCAAACATCAGGTGAACCTATAATGGGGCTTTCTTGGCAAGAGTTGTTCAGAGGAGGGCTGACTTTATCTTTCTCTGAGGGCCCTTCCACACAGCCATAATACCCAGAATATCAAGGCAGAAAATCTCACAATATCTGCTTTGAAATGGCTTATCTGAGTCCACACTGCCATATATTCCAGTTCAAAGCAGATAATGTGGGATTTTATTCATCTGTGTGGAAGAGGCCAGAGGCTTGGAGAGTGAAACCTATCTAATGAGGTCAGCCGGTGGGTTTCTGTGGGTGAGCAGGGTCTCTAGAGTTGCAATCCCAAATTCAAACCACCACAGCATGCTGACTCCCACCCAGATTTACTTGTGTTTACTAAGGTGGTATGTGCTATGCCTTCATGCTCTCTACAGAGATGGGAGCATTTAGGGATTTACAAATTCAAAGCAAACATTTCCCTCAAAATTTGGGAGTGAGGGGCAATCAAGGACCTCAAAAATGTTTTTGGGGGTCTAAGAGGGTTGGTTTAAAGCAGTGTTTCCCAAAATTTGGTCCTCCATAGAATCATGGAGACTTTATGGGCCTTCCCGTCGAACTCCTGCCAAGAAGCAGGAAAATCTTAATTTATTGTCGGCTTTCATGGCTGGAATCACTGGGTTGTTGTAGGTTTTTTTGGGCTATATGACCATGTTCTAGAAGCATTTCTCCTGACGTTTTGCCTGCATCCATGGCAAGCATCCTCAGAGGTAGTGAGGATGCTTCTGAGGATGCATATACCTCTGAGGATGCACTACCTCTAAGGATGCTTGCCATAGATGCAGGCGAAACGTCAGGAGAAATGCCTCTAGAACATGGCTATATAGCCCGAAAAAACCTACAACAACCCAGGAGAATCTTATTCAAGGCACCCCCAACAGAAGGCCATCCAGCCTCTGTTTAAAAGCCTCCAAAGAAGGAGCCTCCAGCACACTCTGGGCAGAGAGTTCCACTGCTGAACAGCTCTCACAGTTAAGAAGTTCATCCTCATGTCCAGGTGGAATCTCCTTTCCTGTAGTTTGAAGCCATTGTTCCAGAAAACAAGCTTGTCTTCCCCTCACATATTTATACATGGCCCTCATCATGTCTCCTCTCAGTCTTCTCTTCTTCAGGCTAAACATGCCCAGCTCTTTAAGCTGCTCCTCATAGGACTGGTTTTGTACTATAACTCCCACAATTCCTAGAGCTGGTAAGCTGGCTGGGATTTCTGGGAGTTGAAGTCCCGAACACCTGGAGGACCAAATGTTGGGAAACACTGGTTTAAAGACATCATAGTAAGAATATGTTTGTTTTGGTGAGAAGACTATGGAGAAAAGGCTAAAATTTTGTGGTAGCCACTCTCTGCCTCAAGCCTAGGTCTTCTCTTTTGATCTCCTCCATAGCTTTTAGGGAGCTTAAATCTCTCACTTTTTGTTCAAGTCCGGCACACACAGAAAAAGAGATTGATGTTACTCAGTGTCTCTGAGTGACATCAATCTCTTATCACCCATGTTCCACCATTCTTCAAGGCAGGTGGTCCTATACAATCCACAGTTGTGGGGTGAAACGGTACAGCTGAAGGTATGGTTCTCATGTGTCTGTCCAACTTGACTTCTTTGCATTTAATTGCAAGGCACTTAGAAACCAAATTATCCAACCATTTGAACACTTTGCATGGATTCCTGTTGGTGCATTACATTGATGGATGAACTCTTTTCCAAAACCAGACAGAAGTGGCAAGGGAAGGCAGGCAAAATGCAAGCAGACTGTTTTTCTAGTGCTTTACTTTCTGCATGACTACTGCATTTGTGGCCTTGTTTCTTCCTGCCACACAGCTGTAGCTATGCCAACATATAGTGCCTTTATAAGATTGAAATTATAATATTTTCAATGGCTCAGATCCATGCATGCAGAACAAAGTGCTAGAGCAGATTGTTTAGATGGACAGGCCCTCTCACACATTGAAAAGCTGTCTTGTAATTGGGTTATTGTGAGTTTTCTGGGCTGTATGGCCATGTTCCAGAAGCATTCTCTCCTGACGTTTCACCCACATCTATGGCAGGCCTCCTCAGTAGTCGTGAGGTATGTTTTGTAATTGTTTCACTACATTATGATAATTGCAAAATCAACTTGAAAACATGTTATCTTTCTATAATTCCTTGTTGAAACATATATGCACCTACTAAAGATATACTTGCTGCATGTTCTAATATATTCTTAGTACCTTACTGATGACATAGAAGTTTGGGGTGCTGTGAACATGGAGTGCTGGTTTCACTATTAACTGACCTCCAGTTATAGTTGCAGTCTACCTACTTTCGTTAGTAGTTGTATGGTCATGATATTAGTTGATATAAGAGATCTGTGGAATCAGGATTTTTTGTTATTTTCTTTGTGGACAGTTCTGCAGTAGATAAGACTTAGCAGATGATTGATGTATGTCTGAGTTTATTGATTATTTCCTTGAATCAGAACTCAGGAGCCAAGGTACATTCTGTAAATGATGTAGCCGTCACTCACAAAGCCATTTAAAAAAAGTTGAAGACAGTGTTAGCAATCTGTGAACATACTGCCAACACAGTAGCTGCTTTTGGGAGCACCTAGTTTGAAGAAATAGTCATTAATCTTTAAGTCTATAGGTACATATAAGAAACTCAACAACGTAGGTACATTGTGAACCGCCCTGAGTCCCCTTCGGGGTTGAGAAGGGCAGTATACAAATGCCATACAATTGTTTACAATTTTATACAATTGTTTACAAATAAGTAAACATTATAAGAAGAGTCCAATTGTCTTCTTGTCCTGGCATTTCAAACTTCTCCGTAAGAGCAAAGAGGCAAATATTGCAAGGGCCTGAAGAACAAATGCGATTTGGAAATGTCAAAGCTGAGTAGGGTTGGGTTGGAGATTGCAAAAAAAAAAGAGATATGATACCCATGTTCTAATAAAAGACTTACACACTGATGATGGAGCAAGTTTCTAGTAATTTATAGAACTTGAACCAGTAGGTTCACATTAGAAGGAATTTTGATTAAGAGGAACTTGCTTAACAATCAAAGAGAATTCCCCAGGATGTGAGCACCTTGTTTTCATTATAATAGAGGGGGAAACATTTGGCCTTTCAGAGTTGCAGTTGCCAACATCCCCCACAATATCCCTCTTTTGCTAAGAGTTTGGCTCTCCAAAGTTCCTGTTGATTCACTCTTTTGCTAAGAGATTGGCCCCCCAAAGTTCCCGTTGATTCACTCTTTTGCTTAAGAGATTGGCTCCCCAAAGTTCCCGTTGATTCACTCTTTTGCTAAGAAATTGGCTCTCCATAATTCCTGTTGATTGACTCTTTTGCTAAGAGATTGGCTCTCCAAAGTTCCTGTTGATTGACTCTTTTGCTAAGAGATTGGCTCTCCAAAGTTCCTGTTGATTCACTCTTTTGCTACGAGAGGGGCTTCCCAAAGTCCCCATTGATTCACTCTTTTGCTAAGAAATTGGCTCTCCATAATTCCTGTTGATTGACTCTTTTGCTAAGAGATTGGCTCTCCAAAGTTCCCGTTGATTCACTCTTTTGCTAAGAGATTGGCTCTCCATAATTCCTGTTGATTGACTCTTTTGCTAAGAGATTGGCTCTCCAAAGTTCCTGTTGATTGACTCTTTTGCTAAGAGATTGGCTCTCCAAAGTTCCTGTTGATTCACTCTTTTGCTACGAGAGGGGCTTCCCAAAGTCCCCATTGATTCACTCTTTTGCTAAGAGATTGGCTCCCCAAAGTTCCTGTTGATTCCCTCTCTTGCTAAGAGGGCCCCCCCGCAAAGGTTATGGCAATTTCAGTTCAACAATAGACTGGAGGGCCACACGATTGCAACCTCAATTAGAGCTTTTAGAAACAGGCTGCATATTGTAGCACGGGGACACAGTAGAGCAGTGGTTCTCAACCTGTGGGTCCCTAGGTGTTTTGGCCTACAATTTCCAGAAATCCCAGCCAGTTTACCAGCTGTTAGGATTTCTGGGAGTTGAAAGCCAAAACATCTGGGGACCCCAGGTTGAGAACCACTGTAGTAGAGGTTTGCCTGCAACAAAAGGAGGTTCAACAAAACCAGAGATGAACAATCCATGGGCCTTGTTGCTCTTGTTGCAGATTACAGGGCCATGGGGAGATCAGCTCCTCCAAACATTGTCATATAATCCAAATGGCTCAAATATGAGGAAGAATGCCATACTAGCAATGTGGTAGCAATCTTACCAGGTCATTACTAAGATTTGGGAGCAGATAGTTTTTTTTTTTATTATCTTAACCTAAAGCAACCTCCAGTTGCAAAATGGCTAGCTATACTTCTATGTCTTGATTTTTACAAGATTCTTGAGATGGAAAGATTCTGTGTTCTCACACTTGATATAGCTTCTACTTTTAAGCTTTGGGAGTTTGGAAAACATCCATGATATGATTAAAATCAGCCTTAACCCTACCAGCGGTTGCCTTCAATTTTCTATGATGATGGTAATTTATATAAACAGCAAGTAAATATTTACTGATGAAAGGGTTTTTTTAAGGTCCCTGAATATTTTCCTCCTTGTACAATGTAAGGAAGGACTGACATTCAGCAGTAGAGCACTTATGTAGGTCCTAGGTTCAAATTACCTGTATCTTCTGTAAAACATCTCAGGTCCTGAAAAACAACGGGTACATGAGATAGAAGAGAGCAACTGCCAAACAATGTCAGCAAGTCTGAATGAGAAGAAACAATGCTCTGACTCAATACTCGGAAATGCTGAGTGTTGATCCAAACTCATCTGACTCAGAGTGGGTCTGCTTCACACACTCATCTATAATAATAGAGACACATTCATGTAGCATTTAGAAATATATGGTACCATTGCAGGAGTGAGAAGAGTAAAATTGTGTAAGATGCCAACCACTTGAAGTATTACTGTGATTGTGTTTTAATAAACTGTCTTAATAGTGCAATGTGACAATGTTATGGTATTAATTCTTTGTAAAAAAAATTTCATGTCAGGAGTGACTTGAGAAACTGCAAGTCGCTTCTGGTGTGAGAGATTTGGCCCTGGCAGTGCAATGGGTTAAACCCTTGGCCAGCAGAACTGAAGGCTGACAGACAGGAGTTTCGAATCTGGGGAGGGAGCAGATGAGCTCCCTCTGTCAGCTTGAGCTCCCCATGTGGGAACATAAGAGAAGCCTCCACAAGGATGGTAAAAAACATCAAAACATCTCTGCGTCCCCTGGGCAACGTCCTTGCAGACGGCCAATTCTCTCTTTGTAAATGAACTGTATTTAGATTATTTCGGGTTTATTCATTTTGTGACTATTGTTTTTACCTTGGGGGAAAATGTTGAGAGTTTTGTCAGAACAAAGCAGAAAGCCTTGTTCCGTTTGTCAAGTGCAGGAGTTGTTAAACTGGTGTCTTCTATATGTTTACAACTTCAATCAGACCCAACAATCCTGGGCAGAGATCAGAGTCCGAAATATCTGGAGAGAATTGGCCCATCTAACCTGCTCTGGGAGTATGCTTTATTGCTTTTGGGGCAGGAGATCTTGGATATTTAGTTCCTCGACAAACTCATGCAGTTATGGCACACCTTATGGAGACTGCAGCTTAGTCTTAGAGCACATGCTTTGAATACAGCAGCTGCTGGTTCACTTTATGGCATGACAGGTTGAAAGAATTGAGGAGCAGGTGACGAAAAAGCCCTCTGTCCTGGAGACTCAGAATGTTGCTTTCAATAATAGTGAACAAGACTGGTCTATCTAATACAAAGGTGACTTTATATGTTTCCCTACATTGTTTTCTATTTTTCTGATAAGCAGCTCCTTATATAACCATGACAGAGCTCTGTGAACTTGACACAGCCTCAGTTCACCCAACATACAGTTCAGGTCTCTTGTTAGTCCTTTTACTTACTTACTTGGGCAATCCCTCGTTGTCAGAGTAAGATTGTCTTCCAAGTGCGGTGTCCTGGCAGTGGGTATGTAGGTGACTGTGGTGACTCTTGATCCGCATGTTCTTCCCAAGTGCGGAAATCGGTTTCCAGGTGGAAGATGGTCCTGGTCAGGATTGGCTTGACATGCCTTCCTCTTGGCACATTTCTCCCTTCATTCATGCCTCTTCAAATTCCACAGTACTGCTGGTCACAACTGACCTCCAGCTAGAGCACTCAAGGGCCAGGACTTCCCAGTTCTCAGTGTCTATGCCACAGCTTTTAAGGTTGGCTTTAAGCCCATCTTTAAATCTCTTTTTGTTATAAGTACTTTAAAAAACATTAAATAGGTTCTTTTATTCCGCTTTTAGTGAGACAGGTTGCATTAGGCACTTTCAGAGAAAAAGTAGACACAGACTCCAGTACTGGGTTTTATAATTATTATATTGGTTACATAGACAAAGGGGAATATTGCATCAACATTTACACATATACTCTAACATTCAATAATTCATTAATTCATCAAGCATTTCTTACCATTCTTCTTGCTGAAGATGACCAGCTTCTTGAGAAGAGGCGGTTGTTCACGATGGTGTTCAGAAATGGTGTTCAGTTGGTCTGACACACTCCTTCTGAGAGAGAAGGGTCCTTTTATGTAGTATTTTCTGTTGATGTGGTTCTGAAGTTGTAAATTACTGACAGACAGATTCCATCAGTTCCTGGACAGATGTTGATTTTGTTTAATTGGCTTTCCTTATCAAGGAGGCTTGTAAACATTTCTGTAAGGAGCCACAGTGTTGACTTCCTTACTTAAAAGACCCATTGTCTTTGGCAATGTAAACAAGTTGTTTTTCCACCAAGAGTTAATCAAGTCAGAATATCAACCGTTAATCATTTGTCTCAAATCTCATCAGCAATTTTTAATTAGTCCATGAGTCCTTCGCCTCTGTCTTGTAGTTTTCCAGGCCTTAATATTATACTGGTGTTTCCAAAATTATTAGCTCCATCCATACATCCTTCCATTCTTCCATTCATTCCCACACATCATTATTAAATTCATATTTATCAAATTTGCACATTGAATTTCTTATTACATATTCCTATCTCCCAACATTCAGTTTTCCATTCTTGGGTTGGGAGTATAGTAACTGCTTTGGGAGATGGTGATTGGGCATTCGAACAAGGTGGCCAGTCCAACGGAGTTGATGGAATAGAAGCATCGCTTCAGTGCTGGTGGTCTTTGCTTCTTCCAGCACACTGACATTTGTCTCCCTGTCTTTCCAAGAGATTTGCGGGATTTTTTGGAGGCCATGCTGATGGAATCGTTCCAGGAGTTGAGTTTAGACAGTCCACGTTTCGCAGGCATATAACAGGGCTGGGAGGACAAAAGCCCTACGGATGTCCCGATCCTCAAACTCACTCTGCTTGAAAATATTTGCATTTGGACTGCAATCCCCATAATTTCTCTGTCAGCATGGCTATTAGAAGGTTCTTGGAGTTGCAGTTTAGGAAAGTAATTTTCCTAAGCTCAGATCCAAGTATGAAACACTCCACTTTGTCAGTGCTTTGTAAGAGAAGGCTAAGTTAGTGAATTATCTGTCTTTTAGTAATGTGTCTTTGTCATGATTAAGTTATGTAGATGTTATGTAGGAGACCTTGATAAGCTTTTCATTAAATCTTGGGACTCCCCAGGACACTATTTACAGTATTATTCCTCCAACCAAAAGAGCTGTTCCTGAACCACTTTGTGGCCAAGTGAGAGTAAAAGTTAATATAGCAGCTGCCCTTAATATGACATCCTCCAGATGTTTTGGACTGTCACCCCCAGACTCTTACATGCTAGAGTTGCCATGTCTTCTTCATTCTACAGAATGGACCTTATTTAAGGGTTGGAAAGCTTATCTTACAGCAGTATTACTCGAAACAGTGGTCCTTAGACCAACATCAGTTCCACATTGTCCTTATATCTAATAACCTGAGAAAAACTTCCTTGTAGGATTGGCAAGTCTTTCTTATTATAAGGGATCCCTTATTAGAGGGTTGGAAAGCTCTCCTTTTTATGTAGATTGAAGAGGGTACCAAAATCCTGTATTTGGGGGTGTGGATCCTTTGTAAAGACAGATGTATGCATCGTGTAATTTAAGAATTTGGACAATATGTTAATTTTTACAGAGAAATGTGGTTAAGTGAAATCACTGTTTTCATTAGATATTTAGGTACAATACTGCCTTCTTCATAGCTACTTCCAAATTTTCAACCATGCCTTTCAACAGTCATTTATTATTGTATTAACCAGGCATGGGCAAACTTTGGCCCTCCAGTTGTTTTGGACTGCAACTCCCACAATAGTCAATACCAGATAATCAATACCAGGCATGAGCAAACTTTGACCCTCCAGGTGTTTTGGACTTCAACTCCCACAATTCCTAACAGCCTACTAGCCGTTAGGAATTGTGGGAGTTGAAGTCCAAAACACCTGGAGGGTCGAAGTTTTCTCATGCCTGGTATTGACTATCTGGCAACATTAGATGAGGCTTATGGAAATTGTATCAAGAAGGTAACAGACTGAAAAATAATGCATTCTACAATTCCCCATCGTTTATTTTACGCTCATAACTTCAGAAACTAACATTTTAAAAGTTGTTACTAATTTATTATATGCATTATCTGTTGAATTGACTTGGCAGCCAATATATGACATCTGTGTGAATAAACAATTTTTTGTGATGACCGTTTCTGCTCTATTTGTGGATCTTTGAGAAACTATTAGCAGAGGAATATCTATCAGCAGTACAACCTGGTGGCGCAGAGGGTTAAACCGCTGAGCTGCTGAACCTGCTGACCAAAAGGTTGGCAGTTCAAATTTGGGGAGCGCGGTGAGCTCCCGCTGTTAGCCACAGCTTCTGCCAACCTGGCAGTTCAAAAACATGCAAATGTGAGTAGATCAATAGGTACCACTTTGGTAGGGAGGTAACGCACTGGACTAGGAAGAATCCAAAATCAGGTAGAGGGAGTCATGACACTAGAATATAAGGCTGATCTGGCCGGGGTGGTCCATGCCTTAGTCACCTCTAGACTGGATTACTGCAATGCGCTCTACGTGGGGCTGCCCTTGAAAACGGCTTGGAAATTCCAATTGGTCCAACGGGCAGCAGCCAGGATGTTAACTGGGGCCCATTACAGAGAGAGGTCAACCCTCCTGTTTAAGGAGCTCCACTGGCTACCGTTTATTTTCCGAGCCCAATTTAAGGTGCAGGTGCTTACCTACAAAGCCCTGAACGGTTTGGGACCACCCTACCTGCGTGACCGCATCGCTGTCTACGAACCCACACGCTCACTCCGGTCATCTGGAGAGGCCCTGCTCGTGATCCCGCCCGCGTCACAAGCGCGCTTGGTGGGGACGCGAGACAGGGCCTTCTCCGTGGTGCCCCCCTGCCTCTGGAACACCCTCCCGAAAGATCTCAGACAAGCCCCTACACTGGCAGTCTTCAGAAAGAATTTGAAAACCTGGCTGTTCCAATGTGCCTTTTCAGATTAGGAATCTCCCACTACCAAATCCCAGAAGCACTTTAGTACCAAATCACCGCACACTGCACACCGCACTTATATCATAATCCCACACCCCTCCGATACATCAGCACTTTTAACCTTGTACCCCTACTCCGGCCGACTCAGTTTTTAATAATGTCTTGTCGTATTGCTATTGTTATTGTTTTTCTGCTTAACTGTTTTTATTTGCTAGATATTGTATTGTTGTATTGCGTTGGGCTTCGGCCTATTGTGAGCCGCATCGAATCCTTCGGGAGATACTAGCGGGGTACAAATAAAGTTATAATAATAAGAAGAAGAAGAAAAAGAAGAAGAATAATCCATTTATAGAGTTGCAAATTGCCAATTTGCAACCTAGACAGAAAACACAACAGGTGCCCACTAATGACTCTCAATGGTAACCATTAGATTATATGCATGAATGAACAAGTTGCCATCTAAAAACATTGGTCAATCTATTTTCCTTGCAGGAGATTTAACAGAATGTTACAGAAAGCGGGGACATCTGGCAAAGGGACCGAGAAGATGAAGGACAACAAACTGGTCTCTACAGAGCAACACAAAGCAAGTTCTGCCCACTGATTCATTCATGCGGTTCAGTACTAAAAGGGTTTTTTTAACAAATAAAAGCAATGCAAAAGTTCAGTAAAGGTGGAAATTAATTCAAAATACGAAGTAGTATAATCTTTTCCTTTACCAGTTTCCACTGAGAAATATGAGTTATGCAAACTCAGTAGAGCTGTTAAGACACACAAGAAAGTAACCCAAAAATGGTTAGCAGCTAGAGATCAGAATCTATGCAACAGTACAAGATAAAGATCAATGGATTCGACCATACAGATATCATCCAAAGGTATGCTTTTCAGAAAGGCAGCAGAAGTTGCTGTGGCCCAGGTCGAATGAACCCGAATTTGATTTGGAGCCTCCTGACCTGCCAGTTCGTAACATAGAATAGCTTTGACAATCCACTTTAGAATCATAGAATCAAAGAGCTGGAAGAGACCTCATGGGCCATCCAGTCCAACCCCCTGCCAAGAATCAGGAATATTGCATTCAATCACCCCTGACAGATGGCCATCCAGCCTCTGTTTAAAAGCTTCCAAAGAAGGAGCCTCCACCACACTCCGGGGCAGAGAGTTCTACTGCTGAACGGCTCTCACAGTCAGGAAGTTCCTCCTCGTGTTCAGATGGAATCTCCTCTCTTGTAGTTTGAAGCCATTATTCCATGTCCTACAATTGTTCCACATTTGACAAGTGCTGGGCCAAAAGTGGAAGGAGAGATGGCATAGGTGCTGGGGCACTGACTCTATAGTGCCGTTGTGCAGGAGAGATGTGATTCCCTTGCAGAGGGAGGAAGAGGGAGGGGTCCTTCAAACTCTATATGGTACCCGTGATTGATAGTCCCTAGCACCCAATTGCCCAATGTTATTTGTAACCAGGCATGACCAAAGAAGACCAGTCTACCCATGAAAAAAAGGAAGAAAGATGGCAGTCCCATCTTCCATTATTCAATTGCTCTCAAGACCCTGAGAGTCAATTCTTCCTCCAAGATGGAGGGTCTGCTGATTTTGACCATGGCCTACCCCATTGTTGCATTGGGAAAGGGCACCTCTGGGTCTGCCCAAAATAACGAAAGGGTGACCTCCCTTTTGACTGTTCAAATGTAGGCATAGACCTGCTTTGATACTGAGTCTGCTGGCCCCATCATGAATAAAAGCCAGAATATGGTATCGGGGCTGCACTCTCACAACCACCATGTCAGACTACACAGAGAAGCCATTGAAATACACAAGCATGTGGACAATTTCAACAGAAAGGAAGAAACCATGAAAATGAACAAAATGAAAATGAAAATGGCTACCAGTATTAAAAAACTCTAAAATTGCAACAGCACAACATCAGAGAGGAAGCAGGCAGGGACATCTAATTACCTCTCAACAAAAGTTTGCCCCAGGCACAGTCAGGGCATTGTATGCTAATCAAGGTGGTCAGTTGAACCATTCACACCTAGCTCCAGCAGACAAGAGTCCTTTGTCTCACCCTGGTCATTCCACAGATATATAAACTCTTTTGCCTATTTCCAACAGACCTCACTACCTCTGAGGATGCTTGCCATAGATGCAGGTGAAACATCAGGAGAAAATGCCTCTAGAACATGGCCATATAACCCGAAAAAACCTACAACAACCCTGTGATTCCGGCCATGAAAACCTTCAACAATACATTACACCAAATGGCTGAGACATGCATGCAAATCATTATAATGTGATAAAGAACTCTTCAATGTGATAAAGAACTCATCAACAAGCACAGAAGCACACTGGAAAATGCAAACCTTAGGATCAATTTTATGTAAACTGAAACTAGTTTCACAGTCAAGAAACTAGGTTTGGCTGGGTTTGTTTTTGAGGTAAACAAAATACAAAAAAAAACCTACAGCAACCCATTGTATTAGTGTTTGCTAGATGGGATCCAGACTTCACAAAATGATTAAAATTCTATACACACATTCTTGAAAGCAAGTCTTGTTAAAGATAATGGGAATTTCTTTTGAGTGAACATGTCTAGTCTCTTACTGAAGAGTTTATTACTTTCCTCTCTTGTGTTCACACTGTTTCACATATTTCCTTCTTAAGTAAGTCAGTGGGAGGTGTAACTCAGGGCTAATGTTGCTGCTGTGTTAACAGACTAGACATTGTTATGTGTTGTCCTCTACCAGCAAAATCTAGGAAGCCTCTGGTTCTTAATACAGCCACTCCAGGACTGATCCAAAATATTTCACTTCCTAAGACAGAACAGCAAATAGGGAATATATGAAGTGCTCTATTAAGGACATTATCACACAAGGCTACTAAAATGAATTCAGTCATTGCAAATCCGTCGTATCTGAAACTGGGGTACATCTTATTTGAAACCGCTCAAACTGCACTTAGTGTACTGCAGCAAACACTTACCGCCTCATCATAATTGTTTTGGGAAGCATCCTATGAGACTTCTGCTCCAGCTGGAGGACTGGTGGGCTTGCTGCCCATCAAACAACACAAGGAAGCTTTGTCAGAAATATTAAATAGTAAAGGTAAAGGTTTTCTCCTGACTTTTAAGTTCAGTCGTGTCTGACTCTGGGGGTTGGTGCTCATCTCCATTTCTAAGCCGAAGAGCCGGCGCTGTCCATAGACACCTCCAAGGTCATGTGGCCAGTATGACTTCATGGAGCACTGTTATCTTCCCGCCAGAGCGGTACCTATTGATCTACCCACAGTTGCATATTTTCGAACTGCTAAGTTGGCAGAAGCTGGGGCTAACTGCAGGAGCTCACACCGCTCCCTGGATTTGAACCTGCGATCTTTCGGTCAGCAAGTTCAGCAGCTCAGCAGGTGGGTCTTGGGGGCATTGCTCTGCAGTGGCTCTGCTCCTTCCTGGAGGGTCGCTCCCAGTTGGTGAAGCTGGGGAATACCTGCTTGAACCAATGGCCTTTGACCTGTGGGGTCCCACAAGGTTGCATTCTATCCCCCCATGCTTTTTAATATCTACATGAAACCATTGGGTGAGGTCATCCGGAGTTTTGGAGTTGGGTGCCATCTATATGCAGATGACACCCAAGTCTACTACCTATTTCCACCAGACTCCAAGGAAGCCTCCCAGACCCTAAACCAGTGTCTGACTACTGTGATGGACTGGATGAGGGCTAACAGGTTGAAGCTTAATCCAGACAAGATAGAGTTCCTCCTAGTCAGTCGTGGGGCCAACCGGGGTATTGGCTGGCAACCTGTGCTCAATGGGGTTACACTCCCCCTGAGGGCACAGATCCGTAGCTTAGGGGTCCTCCTGGATTAAACGCTATCACTTGATGCTCAGGTGTCGGTGGTGGCTGGGAGGGCGTTTGCACAACTCAAACCCATGCGCCAGCTGCAACCATACCTCGTGAAGTCTGACTTGGCCAGCATGGTCCACGCCTTGGTTACTTCCAGATTGGACTATTGCAATGCGCTCTACATGGATGCTGCCCTTGAAGACGGCCCGGGAGCTCCAACTGGTACAACGAGCGGCAGCCAGGCTCCTTACTGGAGAAAACTATAGGGAGCATACAATGCCCCTTTTAAAACAGCTTCACTGGCTGCCAATAAACTGCCAAGCCAAATTCAAGATTCAGATTATGACCTATAAAGCCCTAAATGGTTCAGGCCCCCCAGGCCCATAGCCAGGATTTTGATTCGGGGGGGGGGGGGGTGAGTTTGTTTCGGGGGAGGCTGAATCTGAGTGAAGGAGGGTCTACCCTAGCAAACCTTTTGTATTCTTACCCCATATCCCATATGGGATATATTGAGTATGGTGATCAGATCATGATATGAATAAACACAACAGTTTAAATAATGCACCAGTAAGGCCTTTTCGTGAACCACCATGAGAATTTCAAGGCCCCCCCCCCCCCCTCTGGCTACATGCCTGGGCCCTGCCTATCTTCGCAGTCGCATCTCCCTCTATGAACCGACACAAACTTTAAGATTCTCTGGAGAGGCCCTCCTTTCGCTCCCACCACCGTCGCAAGCATGGTTGGTGGGGACGAGAGAGAGGGCCTTCTTGGTGATGGCCCCCCACCTCTGGAACGCCCTTCCTGGAGAAATAAGACAGGCCCCATCCCTCCCCTCCTTTCATAAGAGCCTGAAGACCTGGTGGTTTAAACAAACCTTTGAGAACGACTAGTTCTAGCTTAGCCCCAGATACTGTTGAAATTGGCCATATCTTTTTCTACCAATTACTTAGGTCACTTTCTTCTATTAGGCCCTGGAAATGTACAGCTATAGACTCTACCTAATTTCCCGAGACCTCTAAAATTGCACTAGCCTCGGCCCGGCCTTTTAAATTGCCTTGAACAGGCAGGATTATTTGAAATATATATGTGCTATTGTGGTTTTTAATGCTTATATTGTCTTGTTAATTTTATGTTTATGCTGTTTTCTTTGTATGTATTGATTATGTTATTTGGAAACCGCTCCGAGACCCATTGAGGAGATAGAGCGGTACATAAATAAAGTTTTGTTGTTGTTGTTGCAATGCCAAGGTTCAATTCCACTTTGCTCCTGTGTGAATCAAGACCTCTGAAGATTATTGGTACCCGACTTCTAAAACCTCAATTTCTACATACTTTAAGCATATTTTTTAAGATGGAGTCGCACGGGAATGACGGGAAGTAGTCTTGCATCATATGATGGGCTCCATGGGACTCCAACTTTAAACTGTTTTTAAAGTGTGTCTGATAAGGTCCTAAGTCTCCAGAACAACAGAAAACAAATTGTGTTATTGAAGGCTTTCATGGCAGGAATCACTGGGTTTTTGTGAGTTTTCCAGAATGTATGGCCATGTTCCAGAAGCATTCTCTCCTGATGTTTCGCCTGCATCTATGGCATGCATCCTCAGAGGTTGTGAGGATGGCAGGTATCCTCTGAGCATGCCTGCAATAGATGTGGTGAAACATCAGGAGGGAATGCTTCTGAAATATGGCCATGCAGCCCGGAAAACTCACAGCAACCCAGAAAACAAATTTGCCTTCTCCTCAATGTGACACCCTTTCAAATATTTAAATGTGGCTATTGTATCCCCTCCCATTTCAATGTCTTCGTTTCCTTTCCAGCAGCACTCCATCCTACTTTGATGGACCCAGCAATAATTCGTACTGAAACTCAAATGCACATCTCAAAAAATGTCTCATTTTGGTCATTATAATTATCCCCATTTTGCAGGTGTAATTTCAGCTGTAAAGGCTGCCATCATTCTGGAAAGGGTCAGAAAAGTGTCTCGCTACTTACAGAGAATCCTTTTATCTAAAATGTCAAAGATTGAACTTTGCATATTTGTGCGCTTCTACAGAGCAATAGGCATTTCTCGATCAGCAAGTTTAAAGGCTGCACGGCACATCACTTTCTGTCTGGTTGAGAGGCACCTTTGTACTTTTTTTCTTTTTTCCCTCTCTTAATACACTTCGCTTCTGATCTCCACTCTCAGATGTGTGCATTTAATTGGTGAAATAAAACATAGTGATTTTCCTTAACAATGTGATGTAAGGGAAATATTCATTTTTAAGTAAGAGTGTGTGGAATCCATGGATGTGAACAAATGAGTGATTCCAAGAACTACACAGCATTTTACATAGACTGTGAATTCATTTACATTTGCACTCTGCATAAATTGCAGAAAGCACTTACTTACTTACTTACTTACTTACTTACTTACTTAGGCGATCCCTCTTTGGCCGAGTAGGATAGTCTTCCAGGACTAGTATTCTGGTGGTTCCCTAGGAGACTGTGGAGCACTATTCTTGATCCGCATCTTCTCCCACAGTGAGGGCATTTATTTCCAGGTGGAAAGCACTCTCGGTCAGGGTTGGCTTGACGTGCCTTCCTCTTGGCACGTTTCTCTCTTTCGCCCTCCATTCGTGCCTCTTCAAATTCTACAGCACTGCTGGTCACAGCTGACCTCCAGCTGGAGCACCCAAGGGCCAGGGCTTCCCAGTTCTCAGTGTCTATGCCACAGTTTTTAAGGTTGGCTTTGAGCCCATCTTTAAATCTCTTTTCCTGTCATTCAGTTTTCCGTTCTGGAGTTCAGAGTAGAGCAACTGCTTTGGGAGATGGTGATTGGGCATTTGAACAACATGGCAGTCCAGAGGAGTTGATGGCGGAGGACCATCACTTCAGTGCTGGTGTTATTTGCTTCTTTCAGCACGCTGACATTTGTCCGCCTGTCTTCCCAAGAGATTTGCAGGATTTTCCAGAGGCAGCGCTGATGGAATCGTTCCAGGAGTTGCATGTGACGTCTGTATACAGTCCACGTTTCGCAGGCATACTATAATCTAAGGAAAATGAAGCTTATCCGCAAGGACACAGGGCGCAGGCCTAGCAGGCCTAGAAAAATCCTGCCGATCGGAAGGTCATCCGGTCGAGCCCAGGTGAGGTGAGCACCAGAGGCAGCCCTAGGTAATTTTCAAGTGTAAGCAAACAGTATTTTGGCGCCGCCCCACACCCACCCAACCAATCACTGATATATATTTTCTCTTTGTCGTGGGAGTTCTGTGTGCCATATTTGGTTCAATTCCATCATTGGTGGAGTTCAGAATGCTCTTTGATTGTAGGTGAACTATACATCCCAGTAACTACAACTCGCATATGTCAAGGTCTATTTTCCCCCAAGAGCGCCTGAAGAGCTCCCCTGGGCAAAATCAACTATACTGCAAAAGCTTACTTTGCTTAATGGGTTGAGCCACCCCTGGTGAGCACCCACCATTAGCCCCTGCTCACCTGCCCACCTAGCAGGTCGAAAGCAGAAATACAAGTAGATAAAATAGGTACCACTTTAGCGGGGAGGTAATAAAAGATGCCTTGAACGACATCGATCAGAGGAAAGCTCCTCAGTATGAAAGATGAAGCGACAGCGCCCCTCGTGGTCAGTGTTGAGCACAGCCTCCAAGATGCCGGAAATAAGATGGAAAATTTTGCCTTTACCTCTGTTTGTGTTGTCCTTGTTCATTGCATTGTATAATCAGCATTCAATGATTGCCGTATATGTATTCTGTAAGCTGCTCTGAGTCCCCTTTGGGGTGAAAGGGCAGGATATAAATACTGTAAATAACAACAACTATAATAATAATAACAACACATGAATAAATAAAACCTGCCAGGTATAAATAACCTGCAAAAGGAAAAGTGGCAACAATTTCAAAGTCTCAATTATATGTCTTTTTTAGAAAAGGAGATCTTTATCCAAAATTATCAATACAAACAGAACATCAATATAAGTGGTAGATATTTATTTACCATTTATTAGTCATTAGTTCAAAAGGCTCCATTGCAACACTTTGAGGCTAGGACAAAGATGTCATCAAACATACTTCAGCCTGCATTCTCTTGTCCTGATGAACTTCTTTCTGTTTTCTATAGTGATTGAATATTCCAAACACAATGGCACTTCAAATTTCAATATATTTTTAAAAATACAACAAATTGCATATTAAGTTTAAAGCATAAGCACAAAATTTTCCCAAAATTTTCAATGAGGTGCCGATACAGGACCTGACTGCAAGACTCTTCTGCCTCTGTTGCTCAGTATTGCAACACCTGGATGAAACTTTAAAGCCTTAAATAAAATACAAAACAGAAAGAAGCAAATGCAATATAGAAATTACACTACAAAAATGTACCCTTGTGTTCCTTCCTAAATACACAACTGAAATACCACTACCTTATTCAAGGTGAACAACCATAGCAATTACAGCTCCACTCCACCTCTGGTTGCCCTCTCTTTCTGAACTCAACCAGCATGTACAACCTGTTTCTTAGGATCCCCCACATATTGGACCAAATCAACAACTCATAAGGGTTACCGTGACAAATTGCATTGGTCTTTGGAGTCTTTACTTAGCTGCAAGTACAGATGCACAACATAGGAGCACATGGGCAGCCCCTCAGGGCTTCCGAAAACTCAAGCCAGTGAACCAAGCCAAACACAAACAGACAAGGCAAAATTTCCTCTACAATCAGTCATTCAGGTTGTTGTAGGTTTTTTCGGGCTATATGGCCATGTTCTAGAGGCATTCTCTCCTGACATTTCCCCTGCATCTATAGCAAGCATCCTCAGAGATGCCATAGATGCAGACGAAACGTCAGAAGAGAATGCCTCTAGAACATGGTCATATAGCCTGAAAAAACCTACAACCCAGTGATTCCAGCCATGAAAGTCTTCAGCAATCAGTCATTTTTTGTGCCCGGAAAGATGATCCACATCCTTGCCACATCATTCAACTTTCAGCAACTTTGCCACATCATTCAACTCACAGCAACTACCGGCTCAACTAACAGTTGTCCAGTCCTTCCCAAAAGAAAACTGGAAGCCACTGGAAGATCAAGAGAATTCCGTCTTCCTTTGAAATTGTCATTCTGGAGCCCAGCTACTCTGCAGGTTGGAGCTATCAGAGAGTGGGTTCTTGACTCCCTTGGACCAGTGGTTTTCCGACATATATTGAGCAGAGCCTTCAATTCTGCCCTGAAATTATCATTAAGCCAGCAATAAATAAATGGGTTGTAACAGGCGCTGCTCATGGCCAGCCAATGGAAAGTGAAATAGAGGCCGTTGTTGGCCTGGATGACTTGGCTGGAGAGAAGGATGACGTAGCAGTTCAGAGGGAACCAGCAAATGGCAAAAATGACCACAACCACCAGTAGCATCTTAAGAGTCATCCGCTTCTTCTTCTGAAGGATATAATATTGCTCTGCTGTCACAACCCCAATGGTGTTGCAGAACCAGACCTTCTTGGCGATGGTCAGATAGTTGAGAGAGATAATGAGAAGAGGCAGAATGTAGAGGAGAATGAATGTTGCCAAATCTAAGTATTTCCAGAATAAATCTGCTGGCTCAGGAAAGTCAGGAAGACACAGGTATCGTGTGACATCTTTGCTGAAAGTCAAAGGCAGGGCAATAACAAAAAGAAGGAAAAAGAGGTGAGCATTCAGATGTCACATTAAGAGATTGATACAGCTAAGGACATCTCCACATGGAGAAAAAAAATAGCCTTTGGAAATCTCAAGACTTTTGTTCTTTTCGCTTTATATTTGCATATTATTAAGTTGCATCCAATCTCTCTCTTATAATATGAAATGCAAACTATTCTAGATCCTCCAGTGAGACTCAATAGTCAACTTCTGGTAGAACCAAAACTGTACAATAAGGTCTGGCTAATGATATAATTACTTAATTAGTAAAGACACCTCAGTCAAAGATGACTGCCCAGGAACAAAGAAATTTGATTTACCTGTATTCAAAACTGAATAGTTTCTGGTAGATGGCGTGTGGAAGTGAGAAGCATGTTGCCATTAGCCATATGATGCAAATACAAGCAACACTTTTTGTGGTAGAGATCCGAGGCTTCAAAGGATGAAGAATCACCTATTTGCAAAACATATAATTGAATATTATATACATACATATATATTATTTTATTTATTTATAGTATTTATATACCACTTTTCTCACCCCTAGGGAAAATATGTTTATTTTTTAAAATACAATTGCATGTTTTATGGTATGGTTATATTGGGGATAAGCCTTAACAGGCAAATGTGAATTATGTGAGTTTGTCTGTAGATAAATATCTATATATCAGTGGTTCCCAACCTGTGGTCTGTGAACCACCAGTGGTCCCCAAGAGCTAAAATATGGTCCGCGGCCTCACCGTTACTACACTGTTGCAATGAGAGCAACTGTCTTGTAAAACCCTCTTATAGTGCCAAGGCAATGGGGATGTCAGGAGGGGAGAGGCTGAGTACCCACGAAAGGCGCAACCACAAGCATCCTGACTGCTGTTTCTCCTTGTCCCTCCCCCTGAGTGTTGTTCCATGTGGTGCCTGGAAACAGGGGTGCTTTGGTGTCATAGTTTTTAGGCCTGTTCCTGGGGTTGTTTGGGATGCTGATTTAGGAAATTGCATTGGATAGACGACATCAGCTCTAGATTATTTAATATGGTTTTCTGTGGGCGAGCAGATGGTGGCTACTGGATGGCATATATTCTGCATCAGAAACTGGAGCTGATGTGGTCTATCCAATGCAATTTTCTGAATGAGCACCCCAAACAACCAAACCAATATAAAGTTTACCAAAACCGATTTGTAACCCTTTTGGTACTAATGTTGGAGAGAAGTCCCTGGTCAAAGTGATCTCTGATCAAAGTGGTATCTGGTCAAAGTGGTCACTGGTCAAAGTAGTACCTGGTCAAATTGGACCCTGGTCAAAGTGGTCTCTGGTCAAAGTGGTCCCTGGCCAATATGGTCTCTGGTTAAGTGGACCCTGGTCAAAAAAAGGTTGGGAACCACTGGTTTGTATAACCTATAAGTATCCATAGGATGCATAGAACTCTTTGTCAGAACATGTTTCAAATGAGTTGATTTTCTTCCTTTCAACTTTCAATATTAAACCACCACAGTTAGTCATGATACTGGCTTGGAGTTCCCGAGTGCTGAGATTTTTAAAAAGCCACTTCTGCCAAGATCTACTTGATCCAAAATCCTGTTGCTCACAATGGCCAACCAGATGCCTAATGGGAGGCCCACAAGCAGGACTTGAGTCCAATAGCACTCTTCTGCTCATGGTTCTCAGCAACTGTTATTCAGAGTCATAGTGGATCTGATTCAGGAGGAAGCATCCAGTTATTAGGATAAATAGCCATTATCAGTATCCTCACAGTCAACTAAGATATTTTACTCTTGAGGAGAAGGACAAGATCGCAAGCCTAGTTCAGCAAACCACACAGAGAACTTGGAATAGAAAGGTGGGAGAATCTTATTTCAATAGTAAATACAGGTCAAGGCCTTTCACCATACCCAAGGTAGGGTACCCTAAGGAATTTTCAGGACAAGGTGTTTGGTCTGCTCTGACTACTTAAATTATCTAGTTCTCTTTCAGAGACATTTAGTAAAACTATTTTAGGGAACCACTCAGGAACTTATTACAAGAGGTTAGTAGATCACAATTTCAGCAGGAGAACAGCAGGAGTTATTGTACAAGATTGGCCCTCTTCTGTTATTCTCTTGGTGGGAGACCCTTGGAAGGTGTTTCCTTTGCAAAAGGAGGTCATTAATGGATTATTAGCATAGGAGAAACACTTTCCAAGCTATCTCCATCCGAAGAGTGATGAGAGAGAAGCAACATCATGCAATAAATCCTAACCAAAGACACGGTTGTCCTGCTGTAATTGTGATTTGCCTACCTTGTGTGATAAATTCCCTAGGTACTAGTTACAGATGTGATAACATTCCAACCGACAGTTCGCAGGTTTGAATCTGGGGAGAGCACGGATGAGCTCCCTCTGTCAGCTACAGCTTCTCACGTGGGGACATGAGAGAAGCCTCTCATAAGGATGGTAAAACATCAAAACATCTGGGGCGTCCGATGGGCAACATCCTTGCAGATGGCCAATTCTCTCACACCAGAAGTGACTTGTAGTTTCTCAAGTTGCTCCTGACACAATTTTTTCCCAATATTCTGCCTTCAGAGTATCTTGGGCACTCGTCACCAAATGTGGAACAGAAGTCTGTTAGTGGCACCAATATAGTGGAGGATACCCAGGAAGTTGCTTTAGAATGCCAGACTGGTGCTGTCACCAGGAAAACATCTTCAGCGCTTTAATTTTTATAAAAGGCTTCCAAGTTCGCCCATCCCACATAAGAGAGTTCTCACCTGGCGCCTATCCACTGCAATGGCTGTCAAGGTCAAGGCAGAGACATGGAGAGAACAGTACTGTGCAAACCGGCTGATGTGACACATGGCCTTCCCAAATATCCATGTACTGTTGACAAAGCGAACCTAGGAGCAGGACAGAGCACAAGACAATATTACATACATATTCCTGCTCCTAACTAGTCAACATAATTTTTTTAAGTTCATTGAAAACACTTTATATTTCTACATAATTATGTTAAAAAAGAGAAATATTGCAATAAGCTTTAAATGTTTCCAGTACTTAGGGGGCAAGAAAATCTATACTGTTATGGTTGCAATTTTTGCAACCATAGCACTGGTGGATTAGAACTCCAAGATACTGCAGGAAAGATGAAGTCACAACAGGGTTACATTTTTAGTTTTCATGAAAATAGAGGAATGGCTTTGATCAGAGTGAGTTTTATTATTTAGCCAAGGAAATTTTTGCTTTTCAATCTACCATAACACTCTGTTTTACCTGGAGTGGCAGCACAAGCTGAACAAATTATTATTTAGCAGCCAACCATCTAGATCACAATACTTACCTACTTTACAAGTTTTGTTTCAATTACAGTCTTCTTCTTAGCAATCCCTCGTAGCTCAAGGATGATTGTCTTCCAAATGTCATGTCTTGGTGGTGGGTCCGTAGGTGGCAGTGGAACCCTATTCTTGATCTGCATGTTCTCCTGCAGTGAGGACATTGGTTTCCAAGTGGAAGGTGGTCCCAGTCAGGATTGGCTTGAGGCGCCTTCCTCTTAGCATGTTTCTCCCTTTTGCCCTTCATTTCTACCTCTTCAAATTCTGCAGCACTGCCAGTCACAGCTGACCTCCAGTTAGAACGCTCAAGGGCCAGGGCTTCCCAGTTCTCAGTGTCTATGTCACAGTTTTTGAGGTTGGCTTGAAGCCCATCTTTAAATCTCTTCTCCTGTCCACCAACATTCCGTTTTCCGTTTTTGTGTTCGGAATAGAGTAACTGCTTTGGGAGACAATGACCGGGCATTCGGACAACGTGGCCAGTCCAGTGGCGTTGATGGCAGAGAAGCATCGTTTCAATGCTGGCGGTATTTGCTTCTTCAATTACAGTAAGATAATGAATTCAAGACACTCGAAACACTCTACATAGAGTACCAAGGCCCTCAAATAATTATATGAATACTATATTTGTGCTACACACATGATATTTCTCATTTTTAGTCTATTTCAAAAGGAGTGAGTAAACTTACTGGCAACCTAATTAATTCAGATCCAATGATGACTTCCACGGAATTGTTATAGGTAAAGGAAAAGGTTTTCCCCTGACATGAAGTCCAGTCGTGTCTGACTCTGGGGTGTGGTAGTCATCTCCATTTCTAAGCCGAAGAGCCGGCATTGTCCGTTGACACCTCCAAGGTCATGTGGCCAGCATGACTGTATGGAGCGTCGTTACTTTCCCGCCGGTGCTCATCTCCATTTCTAAACCAAAGAGCCAGCATTGTCCATAAACACCTCCAAGGTCATGTGGGCCGGCATGAGTGCATGGAGCACCTATTGATCTACTCACATTTGCAGGTTTTCAAACTGCTAGGTTGGCAGGATCTGGGGCTAACAGCAGGAGCTCACACCACTCCCCAGATTTAAACCTGTGGCCTTTCAGTCAACAAGCTCGGCAGCTCAGCATTTTAACCCACTGCGACACTGGGGCAGGCCCGTAGCCAGGATTTCGTTTGGGGGGGGGGGCTAAAAAAATTTCAGGGGAGGTTTCGGGGGGGGGGGGACTGAGTTTCAGGGGGGGCTGAGTCTGAGTGAAAGAGGGTCTAGCCTAGCAAACCTTTTGTATCATTACCCCAATACCCCCATACATATGGGATATATTGAGAATGGTGATCAAATCATGATATTAATAAACATAACAGTTTAAATAATGCACCAGTAAGGCCTTTTCGCGAACCACCATGAGAATTTCGGGGGGGGGGGGGGCTGAAGCCCCCTGAGCCCCCCCCCCCCCCGGCTACATGCCTGCACTGGGGGCTCCCAATTGTTATACATGTATTTAAATGTAGCTGGTAGAGTGGCTGGGATTTCTGGGAGTTGTGGGACAAAGCACCTGGAGACCCACAGGTTGAGAACCACTGAGCTAAACAATCTGAACCTGATTGCCTGATGTGATAGAAATTTACAATAAATGCTTGGAGCACGTCTCATGCTGTGATAAAAGGGATTTTCAGCACCAGAGTTTGACCAAGCAACATGAAGCTGCATTAAGTCCATAGTGACCAATTCAGCAATCAGAAACTGTCTGTGAACAGTGACGTCTTCTAATTTATTAAGCATTTATTTCTGAAATGAGGAAACAATTTAAAGGCTAATGACTATTGTATGTGTAGTGTGTACGCACACACGCACCTACTCCTACCTAGTCAACATAATAGACCAAAAGTACTGTACTTTGCACATATTATCTCAGGCATTTCTACATATCAAGCCATGAATCTCCAAGGGGAGATAGGACAGGATATAACTAACTTTTATATTATATTATATAGTAATAAAGCAAAACATAACAAACTCTGCTACTTTTGTGACAAGGGAGTATGCTAGTTCTTGAAACCATTAAAAGTATATTAAGAGAACCAGAACTCCTGAATGATACCATACAAATGAATACGAAAACTACTTCCTGCAGGTTATCCCAGGCATGGGCAAACTTTGGCCCTCCAGGTGTTTTGGACTTCAACTCCCACAATTCCTAACAGCCGGTAGGCTGTTAGGAATTGTGGGAGTTGAAGTCCAAAACACCTGGAAGGCCAAAGTTTGCCCATGCCTGGATTATCCCTATCAATGAACTGTCAAATACTAATGTTACATTTTTGAAAAATTGCTTCTTTGCTCTCTGACACATTTAGAAAAAGCATTATTTTGAAAAGAAGTATTTTCTAGCCATCAATGAAAGTCATATCTTCATAAAAAAGAACTAAGCAATATTTGCAATTACATAAGCATACATATTATTTAATGATTCATTTCAGAAATGGAGCTTTTTCCTGAATCCTTACCAAGGTAAAAGGAGTGTTGAGGAAGGTGATCATGATGTCCGCTACAGCAAGATTCGCAATGAACAGGCTGGTGGCAAAACGCATCCGCTTGCTTTTCTTCATGACGTGGCACACCAAGACATTGCCAAAAAGAGAGACCACGATGATAAAGGAGTACGCCACAACCAGGAGGGTTTTCACAATAAGATTTTGGGAACCGACACCGTATCTTTTTCCATCCAGAAAGCGCATCCAATCCTCATGTGTATAGTTTGCCCATGAAAAGAAAGAGATATTTGGAAATCCAAAAAACGCTGTTGTGCTTCCATTGGTTGGTAACTTTATCTCCACAGCATTAACCAAGAATGGAAAGCAAAACCACATGTAGTGAGCAATCATTTTTGGCTCGTTGACCGGATAGAAGACTTCATTCAGCCTTCTTCACTCCGAAGGCTCAGAAATAGATCCTTATATTAGGGTATTGTGAGCTCAGTCGATACAATATATAAAAGCAGCAGCCTTTATGATTGCAAACAAGGTGCCGACATCTCTTTACAAAATGCCAGCAGGATTTCTCAGCCAGTGATTGTTTCTTTCCAAGTCTCTAATGCAGCTGAGGCACTGGCTAGACAGTGCATTAATTCTTAGGAGGCAAACTACTAGAGACGTTGCTGTGTGTTGCTTTTCCTACTCTGAAATGTACATTTCGTGTATGCTCATCCCCTCTAGGATCTACACAAAGGGGGAGGAAGGAAAGGAGGAGAATTAAAGTACCATAATGTAGTGCCAAGTGGTCTCTTTATATTATTGCAACCTAGCAGTAGCTGCTTCCTTGGTCAGCATCTATAATGTTTCTTTCCAGGTATTCACACCTGTTCAAGTACATGGTAGGTTAGGTAAAGGTAAAGATTGCCCCTTGACATTAAGTCTAGTTGTGTCTGACTCTGGGGGGTGGTTTTCCTCTCCATTTCTAAGCGTTGTCCGTAGACACCTCCTAGGTCATGTGGCCAACATGACTGCATGAAGCGCCATTACCTTCCCACCAAAGTGATACCTATTGATCTACTCACATTTGCATGTTTACAAACTGCTAGGTTGGCAGAAGCTGATGGTAACAGTGGGGGCTCACCCCATTTATTTATCATGTCAGAAGCGAACCAAAACAGTTGTATTGCATTAAAAAACAGACAGACAAACAAAATGCAAAGTTTGCAGACTTGGCATTCTATTAAATGTCCTTTGACCAGTAGCTGGCCACTTGGAATGCCTCTGGTGTTGCCGCAAGAAGGTCCTGCATTGTGCATGTGGCAGGGCTCAGGTTGCATTGCAGTAGGTGGTCTGTGGTTTGCTCTTCTCCACACTTGCATGTCATGGATTCCACTTTGTAGCCCCATTTCTTAAGATTGGCTCTGCATCTCGTGGTGCCAGAGCGCAGTCTGTTCAGCGCCTTCCAAGTTACCCACACTTCTGTGTGCCCAGGGGGGAGTCTCTCATTTGGTATCAGCCATTGGTTGAGGTTCTGGGTTTGAGCCTGCCACTTTTGGACTCTCGCTTGCTGTTCCAGCAAGTGTATTTGTAGATCTTAGAAAACTATTTCTCAATTTAAGTCATTGGCGTGCTGGCTGATACCCAAACAGGGGGTGGGCTGGAGATGTGGCTTTAAGGTTTTATATGTTTTTAATGATTGTTTTAATGTATATGTTCTTATTATGTGTGGTTTTGGCATCAAGTTGCTACCTGTATATGTAAACCATCTTGAGTCCCTTACGGGGTTGAGAAAGGCAGGGTATAAATATGGTAAATAAATATTTTTTTAGATCTTCCAATGCAATTCTGTAATATTCCTGGGCCAGAAGCCTTTCATTTCAAAAGGGCTTGCTATTATCTAGTTTTGTGTATCTACAAAATCCTCCACAAATACGGAAGTTGTATTGGTGTGTTCATTTAGATTTGTGATTCATTGTATCTTCCAGTGCAGTTTATTTCAAGGTATTTATGTTGTACGTGATACCTCCCAGTTTTTGTGAATCCTCCCCAAAATAGAGATTAAAAACAGAATACTGGTGGGCAGCAAGAGAGATATAAAGATGGTCTTAGAACCTTTAAAAACATGGAATAAACATCTAGAAATGGAAAACTCCGAGCCTTCTAACTGGAGGTCAGCTGTTACTAACAGTGCTGTGGATTTTGAAGAGGCACAAATAGAGGGCAAAGGAGGGAAACGTGCCAAGAGGAAGGCATGTCAGGCAAACCCTTGTTATGGCCACCTTTTCTCTGGAAATTGATGTCTTCATTGTGAAAGACCATGCGGATCCAGAACAGGTATCTATAGTTACTCATGGACCCAATGCCAAGATTCTACTTCTGGAAGACAATCATATATGACCACAGAGGATCATCTATGATGACGACAGAGATTGGAGACAAACCCTGTGTAGAATTGATCAGACTATTTTTAAGTGATACATTTTATGCTTATTTATTTATTTATCGTGTCATCAGCAACCAGACATTTGTATTACATTTTTAACAAAAAAAAACAAAAACAGACAGACAAAACACAGAATTTGCAAGCTTGGTAGTTGATTAAATGTCCTTTGACCAGTATCTGGCCACTTGGAGTGCTTCTGGTGTTGCCGCAAGAAGGTCCTCCATTGTGCATGTGGCAGGGCTCAGGTTGCATTGCAGCAGGTGATTGGTAATTTGCTCTTCTCCACACTCTCATGTCGTGGATTCCACTTTGTGGCCCATTTCTTAAGGTTGGCTCTGCATCTTGTGGTGCCAGAGCGCAGTCTGTTCAGCGCCTTCCAAGTCGCCCAGTCTTCTGTGTGTCCAGGGGGGAGTCTCTCATTTGGTATCAGTCATTGATTGAGGTTCTGGGTTTGAGCCTGCCACTTTTGGACTCTCGCTTGCTGGGGTGTTCCAGCAAGTGTCTCTGTAGATCTTAGAAAACTATTTCTTGATTTAAGTCGTTGACGTGCTGGCTGATACCCAAACAAGGGATGAGCTGGAGATGTCACTGCCTTGGTCCTTTCACTATTGGCTGCTACTTCCCAGTGGATGTCAGGTGGTGCACTCCAGGTGGTCATTTTACGCTTATATGCTTGAAATAGTTTATGCTTTCTAATTTATTTAATT
The DNA here is from genome assembly GCF_037176765.1 of Anolis sagrei. Lineage (NCBI taxonomy): Eukaryota > Metazoa > Chordata > Lepidosauria > Squamata > Anolidae > Anolis > Anolis sagrei. The sequence continues at coordinate 19,687,256 of NC_090023.1, forward strand.
TTTTGCAGGGAATTGAATGTTAGAATTGGATTGTGATGACTTGAGTGCACTTTCAAAAGCTTACAAACCTTGAATGTATTTTGCTGGCTTAATTGGCGTACTGCATATTTTTCTTGGGAGCATTCCACAAGCTAGTAGATAAGCCAGACTAATTGTACATATTAGTATAATATTTATTGCTTCTATTATATTACATCCCGGTTATTATGCAATTTCTTTCCTTTTGGCTTTTTGAATCCCTATTATTTGGTAGGTTTATCTTCCATGGTAAAACCATCTAGCACATTTCCTTTCTAAGTAGGAGCACTTCTGGATGAGGCTTTGATTTATTCACTCTCATCACATCTCCTGTTTTGATTTTTTAAATGTAAGATTCTTGTATTTCGTATATATTGAATGGTTGATTTTACTATGCATTTAATCATATTGTATTTGCTTGCATGCTGGGAAATTGCCACTTTCTCTCATTACTTTGGAATTACTTATCTTGTTCTGGTAGATTTATGACCACCTGGAGAGGAAATTTACAGCCATTATTACAACCATCAGAAGCTGCAAGGACCATTTGTTTTTTAACATGTAAGGTTCCCACTTTTGATTTAAAAATAGTTTGCTGAAATAACTAGTGCCCCCTTTTATATGTTGACTCAGATGTAAGTACCACTGAAGGGGCTTTATTTGTGACTAAGCGAATGCAGAATGGATTGTGGTCTGAAGAACAAATTGTCTCTGAAGTGAGATTTTACAGAACATATCCTGTTCCTTTAGCCATTATAATAACATCCAAATAACAAGCAATGTGGGGTGGATCCACATTATAGAGGTAATGTGGTTTGAAACTACTTTAATTTCCATGGTTCAATCTGATGGAATCATGGGAGTTGTTTTACAAAACCTAAAGTGTTCTCTGAGAAAGACTGCTGACACATCACCAAATTTATTTATTTATTTATTTTTGACAAAAAAAATTGCTGCCCTTCTCACCCCGAAGGGGACTCAGAGCGGCTTACAAGATAAACAATAAAAAGGGCTTCTATTCTTATGTCAGTAGAAAAAGGAAAAACAAGGAGGCAATAGGACCTCTTCGAGGAGATGGGGCAATGCTGACAGGGGATAGGGAAAAGGCAGAACTACTTAATGCCTTCTTTGCCTCGGTCTTCTCACAAAAAGAGAGTCTTCAACCTCAGCAAGATGGAGTGGATGAGGGATTGGAGGACATCCAACCCCAAATTAGGAAAGAAGTCGTCCAGGAATACCTGGCCGCTCTTAATGAGTTCAAGTCCCCAGGGCCAGATCAACTACACCCAAGAGTACTGAAGGAACTAGCGGAAGTCATTTCGGAACCATTGGCAACCATCTTTGAGAGTTCTTGGAGAACGGGAGAAGTTCCAGCAGATTGGAGGAGGGCCAATGTGGTCCCAATCTTCAAGAAGGGAAAAAAGGACGACCCAAACAACTACCGTCCGGTCAGCCTCACGTCGATACCGGGCAAGATTATGGAAAAGATTGTTAAGGAAGCGGTCTGCAAACACTTAGAAACAAATGCAGTCATCGCTAATAGTCAACATGGATTTATCAAAAACAAGTCATGCCAGACTAACCTGATCTCTTTCTTCGATAGAGCTACAAGCTGGGTAGATGCGGGGAATGCCGTGGATGTAGCGTACCTGGATTTCAGTAAGGCCTTCGACAAGGTCCCCCATGACCTTCTGGCAAGGAAACTAGTCCAATGTGGGCTAGGCAAAACTACGGTGAGGTGGATCTGTAATTGGTTTAGTGGACGAACACAGAGAGTGCTCACTAATGCTTCCTCTTCATCTTGGAAAGAAGTGACGAGTGGAGTGCCGCAGGGTTCCGTCCTGGGCCCGGTCCTGTTCAACATCTTTATTAATGACTTAGATGAAGGGCTAGAAGGCATGATCATCAAGTTTGCAGATGACACCAAATTGGGAGGGATAGCCAATAGTCCAGAGGACAGGAGCAGAATTCAAAACGATCTTGACAGATTAGAGAGATGGGCCAAAACCAACAAAATGAAGTTCAACAGTGACAAATGAAAGATACTCCACTTTGGCAGAAAAAATGAAATGCAAAGATACAGAATGGGGGACGCCTGGCTCGAGAGCAGTACGTGTGAAAAAGATCTTGGAGTCCTCGTGGACAACAAGTTAAACATGAGCCAACAATGTGATGTGGCAGCAAAAAAAGCCAATGGGATTTTGGCCTGCATCAATAGGAGCATAGTGTCTAGATCTAAGGAAGTAATGCTACCCCTCTATTCTGCTTTGGTTAGACCACATCTGGAATACTGTGTCCAATTCTGGGCACCACAATTCAAGAGAGATATTGACAAGCTGGAATGTGTTCAGAGGAGGGCGACTAAAATGATCAAGGGTCTGGAGAACAAGCCCTATGAGGAGCGGCTTAGGGAACTGGGCATGTTTAGCCTGAAGAAGAGAAGGCTGAGAGGAGATATGATAGCCATGTATAAATATGTGAGAGGAAGCCACAGGGAGGAGGGAGCAAGCTTGTTTTCTGCTTCCTTGGAGACTAGGACACGGAACAATGGCTTCAAACTACAAGAGAGGAGATTCCATCTGAACATTAGGAAGAACTTCCTGACTGTGAGAGCCGTTCAGCAGTGGAACTCTCTGCCCCGGAGTGTGGTGGAGGCTCCTTCTTTGGAAGCTTTTAAGCAGAGGCTGGATGGCCATTTGTCAGGAGTGATTTGAATGCAATATTCCTGCTTCTTGGCAGGGGGTTGGACTGGATGGCCCATGAGGTCTCTTCCAACTCTTTGATTCTATGATTCTATGATTATATATATATATATATATATATATATATATATATATACACACATATATTATAATATTAGCATAGTACAATATCAGTATTGAATATTACTTCATTGTACTATACCATTATATTGCAATATTATTAGTAATATTACATGCAATATAAATATATAATTATAATATCATATAAGTATTATATTGCATTACATTATACTATTATAAATATTATATGTATATACAGTATATTATAATACATTGTATTGCATTATTAGAATAGCACAGGAGACAAGGTGGAACTGTCTTCTGCCCCCCTCTCTCTTCATTCTGGCCCACAGCAGCAGTTGGTGTTGGGGAGAGGGGTCCCCGACTGATGACATATGCAGGAGACAAGATGGAACTGCTCCCTGCCCCCCTCTCTCTTCACTCTGGCCCAGAGCAGCAGCTGGTGCTGGGGGGAGGGGTCCCCAACTGATGATATATGCAGGAGACAAGACGGAACTGTCCTCTGGTCCCCTTTCACTTCACTCTGGCCCAGAGAAGCAGTTGGTGCTGCGGGGAGGGGTCCCCAACTGATGACATATGCAGGAGACAAGACGGAACTGTCCTCTCGTCCCCTCTCTCTTCACTCTGGCCCAGAGGAGCAGTTGGTGCTGCGGGGAGGGGCCCCCCACTGATGACATATGCAAGAGACAAGACGGAATTGTCCTCTGGTCCCCTTTCACTTCACTCTGGCCCAGAGAAGCAGTTGGTGCTGCGGGGAGGGGTCCCCAACTGATGACATATGCAGGAGACAAGACGGAACTGTCCTCTGGTCCCCTCTCTCTTCACTCTGGCCCAGAGAAGCAGTTGGTGCTGCGGGGAGGGGTCCCCCACTGATGACATATGCAGGAGACAAGATGGAACTGCTCCCTGCCCCCCTCTCTCTTCACTCTGGCCCAGAGCAGCAGCTGGTGCTGGGGGGAGGGGTCCCCAACTGATGATATATGCAGGAGACAAGACGGAACTGTCCTCTGGTCCCCTTTCACTTCACTCTGGCCCAGAGAAGCAGTTGGTGCTGCGGGGAGGGGTCCCCAACTGATGACATATGCAGGAGACAAGACGGAACTGTCCTCTCGTCCCCTCTCTCTTCACTCTGGCCCAGAGGAGCAGTTGGTGCTGCGGGGAGGGGTCCCCCACTGATGACATATGCAAGAGACAAGACGGAATTGTCCTCTGGTCCCCTTTCACTTCACTCTGGCCCAGAGAAGCAGTTGGTGCTGCGGGGAGGGGTCCCCAACTGATGACATATGCAGGAGACAAGACGGAACTGTCCTCTGGTCCCCTCTCTCTTCACTCTGGCCCAGAGAAGCAGTTGGTGCTGCGGGGAGGGGTCCCCCACTGATGACATATGCAAGAGACAAGACGGAACTGTCCTCTGGTCCCCTCTCTCTTCACTCTGGCCCAGAGAAGCAGTTGGTGCTGCGGGGAGGGGTCCCCAACTGATGACATATGCAGGAGACAAGACGGAACTGTCCCCTGGTCCCCTCTCTCTTCACCCTGGCCCAGAGAAGCAGTTGGTGCTGCGGGGAGGGGTCCCCAACTGATGACATATGCAGGAGACAAGAAGGAACTGTCCTCTGGTCCCCTCTCTCTTCACTCTGGCCCAGAGAAGCAGTTGGTGCTGCGGGGAGGGGTCCCCAACTGATGACATATGCAGGAGACAAGACGGAACTGTCCCCTGGTCCCCTCTCTCTTCACTCTGGCCCAGAGAAGCAGTTGGTGCTGCGGGGAGGGGTCCCCAACTGATGACATATGCAGGAGACAAGACGGAACTGTCATCTGGTCCCCTCTCTCTTCACTCTGGCCCAGAGAAGCAGTTGGTGCTGCGGGGAGGGGTCCCCAACTGATGACATATGCAGGAGACAAGACGGAACTGTCATCTGGTCCCCTCTCTCTTCACTCTGGCCCAGAGAAGTAGTTTGTGCTGGGTGGAGGGGTCCCCAACTGATGACCAAACCACAGGATTCTAAAGCATTTCAGCAATTGTTGCAGTGCAGCCCACGATTGTGCCTGGTACTCATGTTAATGTGGATGTAAATCATGGGGATTCTGAGCCTGTGAGCCATCATGAGATTTGAAGTTCTGAAAATGAGCAGCCTGTACTTCCAACAGTCAGCGAAGGTCACATTCCACATGGTGCAGAGGAGCTGTTCTCTAGGGAAAAGAGTTCAGAGGCTGAAATCCCAGGTGCAGAAAATAATGAGTTGCAAGATAGGAGACTTGGTTTTCGCAAACTTCAGGCTGCTCAGCAAAATCTCCGAAGGTTACAGCACCTCTTACAGAAGAAACCCATAGCAGAAACTCATGGGAGGAGGCATGACTTCATGTCTTTATTAGAGAGGTCGCGATTGTTTCCTGACCAGTCTAGTCAGCGTTGGTAATTGAGACAACAGTTCGTGCCAAGTCCTGGTCAAGTTTTCTGAGGGAATTCTAGCTTCATGTCTTTGCTCCTGTTTCATGCTTCCAAGTTTGAAGGGTTATTCCTGGATTTTTGCATTGGATTTTATGCTTTTTTTGTATTTCTGGTTTCCTTGCATTCCTGTGCTGGATGTTTTGTTGCTTTGGGATTTTGGGTGACTCCTGTACCTTGAACTTTGTGGGCTATTTTACACATATAGACTTTGAAGTTTTTACTATTTTTGCTGGGGCTTTTTATATAATCTTCAATAAACTGTTTTGCTGATTTAACTTAGACTGAAGTGTGATGGTTAAGTACAGAGGTGTTCCTGGCCTGGAGTGAAACAGCTATGGCAGTTAAAGTGGTGTCAAACTATGTTAATTCTACAGTGTAGATGCATCCCTGGTTGAAGAGATGTAATCATGTGAACCACACCCTGAGGTTTCTGACTCTTCTGAAAATCCATTATTTTTGAGCAGCTTACTCTCCAACCAGCACATTTAAGCCCTTGAATATACCTAATGAGGCTTGTTGAAGCCTGTCCACAATATATCTTAAGACTATTCCTGTTTTTATATTATGAACGAACATATAGGGCTGGGCTGCCACTTTGTTAAAATTTGAGACAGACATATAATCTCCATTATATAAGCATAATGTTTACAAAATGATTAAATACGAGAATACACGTTCAATAAGAAGTGTTATAAATATGCATAAGAAGCCTTAGAATTGGGTTTAGGAAGTTAGATCTTTTATTGAAAGCACATACAGCTTGACATGTACCATCCACAAGCATGTTTCTCTACAGGTGAAATTTGAGTTGGAGCCTTTGCTAATAAGCCACAAAACTTGCTGATCTTTACAGACCTGTTTTTTTGTAGACAGAAAAGTTTCAACTGGTCAAAGGAGAATAGGTTTTTATCATGCATCCGTCCATTCCCTTGGTAACAAAACATGGTCAAGGTTTTTCATTAGGAAGTTAAGTTTCCTCCTATTGTAGAACCAGTGAATTATGTGTCCATAGGTATAGAACTGGCAACAATGGTTTCTTTGTCGTGAGCAACTTTTTATGTTGGATCACAAGTGCTTTGAGGGCTTTCCATTTCCTGTCAAGTCTTTGAATTGCCATTTATGAACTGAGGTTTTTATTAACTGCTACTTCTACCTATACGACCTGTAAACAATGCATCCTTTTTGGTGCACAATATAAATGCTATATTCTTTAGTGCGTACAATAAAGAAATCATGTTTAAAGGCTGGAAAAACGAAATAGTTGTGCATAGAACCATGCAGCTCCAGTCCAATTGGTAGATGCAAAAAATAATAATAAGAGGACTCAAATAAAGTGTAATTCCCAATGAAAGTTATGAGTTGTCAATAAAACCATGGTCCCCTCTCTCCACACACACACACACGAAGAACAGAGATACTGTAATGCAACCCAGCTACATAAATACTGTAGTTCTCACATCTTTCTTCTTAACTATTGTCTTCACTTTCTTTCCAAATGAACTTGAGAAATGCTGGGTTGTATGGCCGGGCTGTATGGCCATGTTCCAGAAGCATTCTCTCCTGATATTTCACCCACATCTATGGCAGGCATCCTCAGAGGTTGTGAGGTCTATTGGAAACTAGGCAAGTGATGTTTATATAGCTGTGGAATGTCCAGGGTGGGAGAAAGAACTCTAATGAAATGCTAATCAAGGCGGCCAATTGCCAAATTCACACTTGCCTCAAGCACACAAGAGTTCTTTCTCCCATTCTGGACATTCCACAACTATATAAACCTCACTTGTCTAGTTTCCAACAGACATCACAAACTCTGAGGATGCCATGGCCATGTTCCAGAAGCATTCTCTCCTGATATTTCACCCACATCTATGGCAGGCATCCTCAGAGGTTGTGAGGTCTATTGGAAACTAGGCAAGTGATGTTTATATAGCTGTGGAATGTCCAGGATGGGAGAAAGAACTCTTGTGTGCTTGAGGCAAGTGTGAATTTTGCAATTGGCCGCCTTGATTAGCATTTCATTAGAGAAATGCTGTGGAATGTCCATAGATGTGGGAGAAACGTCATGAGAGAATGCTTCTGGAACATGCCCATACAGTGAAATGTCAGGAGAAAATGCTTCTGGAACATGGTCATACAGCCCGGAAAATTCACATCAACCCAGTGATTCCGACCATGAAAGCCTTTGACAACACATGAGAAATGCTGATAAAATATATGGAAGAGAAATAGCAAATAGTTCATCTGTATCAATCTACAGTTTTCCTGTATCGAACATTTAACATCCTTGAGTCTTCTTTTCTTCTTAAGAGACAAAATAAGTATAAAAATACAATAATATTGTCTCTCTCTCTCTCTCTCTATATATATATATATGGTGTGAAAATATATCGTACCATTCAAAATTGACAAATTTCAACCTGATTTTTAAGAGCCCAGCCCTTGATGAGTAATGCTGGACTTCATCTTCAAAATATAATGTAAACGCAAAGGAAACAATGGCTTTGATTTGGGTGTGCAGAAACAAACCAAACTAAGGAAAGAGAACTAAATTCTAGATGGACCAAAGGCACTGTATCCATGCAGTGCCTATTTTATAGCAATGTCCACAAATCTTATGCTAATTATTCCTATTATTATATGACTCTCTAACCAGTATCAGGTCAACATAACCAGCTGCTTTTTGCAAACCCATGAATATTAAACAACCAGGTCAAACTAAGTGTTGAGACAGAGCACAGTAATCTTTGGAAAAGTTTTTAATTGTATTACATTCCCTCCGACAAAAGTTCTGGAAAGCAAAGAGAGCATTATCATTCACTTAAACAGACATTTCTAATTTATTTTTCTGTACAATTTTTTTTAAATGGAAGAAAAGAATCCTTTAAAATGTCTCTCAGTGATAAGGAAAATACTTTATTATTGCTATTTATTTTTTCTGCATGAATTTAAAAAATGGAAACAGCAGGAGCTGGATAAGTAGAGATTGCTGTTTCTACTGGGGATAGATATGAAATTGGTTTTCTATTGTCAAAGAGACTGAAAGATAACAGAAATTTCAGCAGGAAAAAGCTGAGGAGGTTTTTGCCAATTTCCTGCTCCTGAACTCCCCTCAGAGTTGCAATCTCTCAGCCTCCCTACCATTTTTTGAGGTACTGAAAAATATTTGGGGAACGGACTAATTGGGAGAAAATTGCCATGTCGTTTGTATTTGGAATCTGCCATGACGACTCGCAATCCAACACACAGACTTTGCTATGGTATTGCTTATCCAAAGATTATCCCTTTGGCAAGGAAGCAAAACATTACAAGGAAATGCTTAACAAACAGAAAACTGGTGATGAAAGAGATTGCATACTTCATACCACCACTTTACAGAAAAGTCAGGAGTTTTTTCTTCATCTGTGGTATTTTTCCATAAATGGTTTCTGAAAATGTCATCGGTTTCTTCTTGAGGTAGTTGCACTCTTGAATAAATCATCCTGTAAATCAATGATAAGAAAACGGCATTTATGCAGTAAACATGCAATATTTAAAAGGAAATCAAGTCTACCGGAATAGACTAGGATTTTACCCAACTAAGTTGTTTTATTCAATACCCAGTACTATTTGAATGTTGTTGTTTTAATTACTGTATTTGCTCGAATTTAATGCTCACCTTTTTTGGCTAATTGGACTATGTGATTTTAATTATTGTTTTAATGTTATGTTTTAATTGGATGGTTTTCAAGTTTTTGTCTATTCATTGATGTATGTATACATGCGGCATTGAATAGTTGCCTTTGTAAGGCCACCTTGAGTCCCCTTCAGGGTTGGGAAAAGCAGGATACAAATATGGTAAATATATAAATACATTACACACATTAGATTTGCATAATATGGTAATCTTAAGCAAACAGGGAAAGTACTTCCGGAGTGTCTGGAGGACCTATTGAAGTTAAAGCCGATTCATTCTATACCATAGATCACGGGTCCACAAACTTTTTAAGCAGAGGGCCAGGTCACAGTCCCTTAAACTGAGGACCAGATAATAATTTGAAAAAAAAAAACCCAACATGAATTAATTCCTATGCACACTGCACGTATCTTATTTGTAGTGCAAAAACACTTTAAAACAATACAATAATTAAAATGAAGATCAATTTTAACACATATAAACTTATTAGTATTTCAATGGGAAGTGTGGGCCGGCTTTTGGCTGATGAGATAGGATTGTTATTGTTGTTGTGTGCTTTCAAGTCATTTCAGACTTAGGTTGACCCTGATTTGATGGCACATTAGACTCGAATATTACTTCAACATCTATGAATAGTTTCTGATCTTCTGAAAGCACTGACTTGCTGACACCTCAAAAATATTTCTCCAGTCTCTTCCAGTTTGTCTCTATTATACAATTGTGAATTTCTTTAAAAAAAAACTGAGGGTATGTTTATACAATCCTTGCTTTCATTTATATGCTTTCAACTGACTTCTCAGTGTTTGCTTTATCTTTGCAAAAAATCTGCTTGCCTACTGATACTTATTAACAGGCTTAGAACACAGTATTGGAAACCAGTATTGGAAACAACACCGTGCAAACAATACTACAGTTTAATATTTCATCTAAATGTGATGTTTATACTCATGAATAAGTAAATAAACTGTAGTAAGAAAATTAACTCCCCAATTACAGTAGATGTTGCCCACAGGTCAACAAGTACTGTAAGCACTACATCAGGCATAGGCAAACTTCACCCCTCCAGGTGTTTTTTGGACTTCATACGGATGAAACCAAATACATTAAGAGAAGATCATTTTTTATACCTCATCTGAATCAAAGTCTACTCCTCCTCTTGATGCCTGACTCTGTGAGCTCCTTTTGCTGGATACCGATGCACTTGGTAATCTACGTATTGCGAGCAAGGAGAATTGTTATCATCAATGGAAGCATGACATGAACAACTATTAGTATAGTCACTGAACTGGCTGACAACTTGTCTCAATTTAAGACACTGTTGCTATCTATACAGTCCTAACAGACAACTGCCAAGACAACTTAGCTTTCTGTCATAGAAACATGTTTGCAGTGTATAATCTAATTCAGAGCCGCCACCCCCCCCCCCCAAATATTTCTGGCAGCATCCCTCTTTCCAGATGATAGTTTGCTATGTGTTCCATTTGATTCTTGGCATATTTTTGAAAAATGTGTTCTCTCTCTGGTCTAAGGATTTATCAGTTGGTTTGTCTGTCACATTACAATTGTTTTGTCAATATCACAAATGAAAAAATAAGAAGTATTCAATTTCCCTAGCACTCAATGCTTTCCTGCTTTTTGTTGTTGTAGAAATGGATTTTCTCCCCCAAACAACCTATACAATCATAGAAGTATGACTGCGCTAACCTCTGACTGACAGTGGAAGATGGAGTGAAGGACACTTCTTCTAGATCAGAGTCATCATCTTCAATAACCTGGTGGGATAAGAATAATGATATTTTCAATACAATCACAAAAAAATATAGCTTAATTTTCTCCTCATTTCATTACTATTTTTTGTGTGTTTAAGATAAGATGTCTCTTGATATATATTTTTTTTTGTCATGCATTATGAGCACCTTTTGGGGGAAAGGCAAACAACAGCATAAAGAACCACAAACAATGAACAATTCATTGAGCAGATTAAAATCAAATTGTATGAGACACATCTATTCAGACTACGGGCAGGAATATAATCAACAACATCAAAATTTGACTGCAAGGACATGTCAATAAACAGTAAGAATATGGAAAAATATGTTAATAAATTACAATATAAATAAGATATGCTAAGTTTTGCTTCTACAAGAGTCTGTGTGATTGTTACAATTACTGTTACACTAAATTTCTTATTTTCTGTGTGAATCTTCACCACACTGATGCATACTTTGATTTATTTTCTGACAGTTTCCAAGCTGGTTTGCCTCATTAATTGTGCTGTTTGCTTTTTCTTATTTGGCCTTCATATCTTTTGTTATTAGTAATTATATAACTTAATCTCCAAAGTGTGTGCGTCTGTATATATCTCATCAAAGCAAACTCCTTTTATTGGTTGCTTGCTTCTGTTGTACTTAGGTTGGTAGCTTGGCTTGTCCCAACTAAGTGTGTTTATTGAGTTGGATTTCTTAATTGTGCTTCCGTTCAAAATGTCCTTTTTTGTATTGCAAAGGTATCTTAAACAGATCTCATACTAAGGAAATTTACAATGCTGCTATGTACTATACATAAAAGAAATGCTAAGCTTAGTATCCATAAAGTAGCTAGTTATTCACCTCTGAATAATTCCTGGAAGGCTTATTCCGGGAAGGCTGCTGTCTTGATGATTTAAATGCTGGAATTAAATAAAGTAAGAAATATTACTGTAGGAAATATCTCTGTATTTCCACAAGAGAGGAAGAGAAGCTTTTTGAAAAGTATTTAGAAACACCACAATAAGAAAACCTCAGATGGAATCATTCAGAATATCAATAAAACTATAACAGATGACAAGAAAAGCATACCAACTGTAGAAATTGGCTTAATACAACAAATATTGGGATTCTGGTGTGTACTACATGAAATGTACTGATACCTGATAATTATAGGTCAGAGAAAATAAATGCATAGCGTATGTGCAGTGGCGCAATGGGTTAAACCTTTGTGCTGCTGAACTGCTGATCTGAAGGTTGGCTGAACCGCTGACCTGAAGGTCGGCAGTTTGAATCTGCGAGATGGGGTGAGCTCCCATCTAGCAGTTCCAGCTCCCGCCAACCTAGCAATTCGAAAACATACAAATGTGAGTAGATAAATAGGTACCACTTCGGCGGGAAAAGGCAAAAAGACACTCCAAGCAATCCTGCCGGACACACAACCAGGAGGTGACAAGGCAGGCTCCTTGGAGAAGGCACCTCCTCAAAGCCAGAGATGAGCACCACCTCCAGAAGCCGGAAATGAAAGGAGAATTCTCTGCCTTTGTTTGTGTTCGTATGTATCACTGTATATTATTGTAAAGGCACTGAATGTTTGTAAATGCTGTAATCCACTCTGAATCTACTAGAAGAGAAGAATATAAATATAGTGTATTATTATTATTATTATTATTATTATTATTATTATTAAAATTCATGATCATTCACCCTCTTGTCTATATTAAACCTTTTTCCAGATTGGAACTCATACAAATCAGTTAGCAGATAAGACCTATCAACAATCTATATATATAGAAGTCAAAGTTTGTCTGTCTGTTTGAGTGTACCACAAAGGCCATTGCTAGATAAAGTGAACCGTTGTGATGTCAGTGGGTTGGCTGTTGCTAGGTGTAGTGGCACTCTGGGAAAGAAAGTGACATGAGGGAAAGGGAGGAAGGAAGGAAGGAGCCACAAATAGTGCCATGTTAACCATGGAGACATTGTGAGGTAGGCCCTCTCAGAGTTGAAGAAAGAAGAAAGGCAAGTGGAAGGAAAGGAAAAAAAGAAGGGATAGAAAAGATTGGGGAAGGATTACAAAGATTATAAGGGGAGAGAAAGAAAAAAAAAGAGACAGTAGGAGGCAGTGGTTCCTCAAACACCTGGGCAACACAGGGTATATATGCATGTTGGTATAAAAAAAAAAAAAACAGAATTACCGAATCAGTGCTGAAAGGGTCACTAGAGACCATCTAGTCAAAGCCTGGCTGGTAGAGCAATCCAGGTTAGGAAATTGATTCCCAACCTGTGGTCTGTGGACCACCAGTGGTCCTCAAGAACAAAAACATGATCCACAGCCTCACCATTACTACACTGTTGCATTGAAACCACGTGGCAACAAGACTGACTGGTCTCACAAAACCTTCTTATGGGGCTGAGGCAATGGGGATGTTGGGAGGGGAGAGGCTGATTACCCACAAAAGATTACTACTACCACATCAGCTCTACATTATTAAATATGGTTTTCTGTGAGTGAGCTGATGGTTGGCATATGTTCTGTATCAGAAACTAGAGCTGATGTGGTCTATCCAAAGCAATTTTCTGAATCAGCACTCCAAATAACCAAACCGAATCTAAAGCTGACCAAAAACCGATTTGCCTTTTTGGTACTAATGTCGGAGTGGTCAAAGTGGTCTCTGTCCAAGTGGTTCCAGGTCAAAATAAGGTTAGGAATCATTGCTTTAGGACGCCAAAGTGCCCCTCACAGGAAATCTTTCAGAGTTGAATACACACATACAAATAATTTGTTGGCTTGCCATTAAAGGTGTGAAAGGCAAAGAGAGATCTTTTTTCCAACAGAAAATGACCAGAAAAATGATCAAGGACAATGTTACATTTCAAGAATTAGTGTAGTAGGATCAGCATCATTCTTTTTTTTTCATGGGTATGGGTAAAAAGAATCCTCTTGTGTTAGTTTAAAAGGGCTTTTGAATACTACTTTGAACACAACTTTGCATTGTTGTGGTATTTTCTTGTTAATATTCAGAAATTTTTCTTTAAAGGGGGAATGAATAAGTAACAAGTAATTTTGTGAGATAATATTTTTAAAAACAGTAATATTAAGAATAGTAAATAATGGACCACATATTCACTTAGAATGATTTGCACAATGATTTGTCTTTAAAATTAACATTCCAAGTTCTGAAAGGTTGTACCACTGCCCATCATAGTCTAATCAAAGTACTTGCATCTCCTTTCAGGATGAAAGAAATGCAGAGAAGAGAAGCAGTGTTCGAATTATTTCAATCTTTCCTTTTTAGTAACCTTGATGCAAGAGCAATATGTTCATTGATTCTCTTGATTTCTTTCAAACCCCTGCAGAAATAATAAGGAGAGTCAAATACATGACACTCTCTTCAGACAAAGAAGCAATCAGGAGAAAGCCATCTAGCCTTCGGCTGGTAAGTGTAAAAAAATAATTGCAATGGGTCAGATAGTGCATTGCAACCCCCCTATTGTGCTCTCGCGTCTTCTACCTGCTCACATTGCCTCCTGCAGAGGAGGATAAAACAGAATCGCCAATGAGGAGCAAAGCCAGCAATAGCTGCTAAATATAAATGTTTGATGTACAACACAAAGAAACTGCACACAAACCCTTATGAAAGCACATATACATATAGACATTTTTACATCAGGAGGCTGGATATTTTAACTCTGTTCCCATACTTCTCAATAAAGTTCTTTCTAACACACATCTCAGTGTTGTCCATAGACAGCTCCAAGGTCATGTGGCCAGCATAACTGCATGGAGCACAGTTACCTTCCTGCCAAAGCAGTACCTATTGATCTATTCGCATGTTTTCAAACTGCTAGGTTGGCAGAAGCTGGGCCTAGCAGCAGAAGCTCACCCTGCTCCTGGATTCAAACCACAAAACTTTTGGTCAGTAAGTTCAGCACCGCAGTGGTTTAACCCGCTGCACCAGCAGGGGCCCCCATTCCTAGCCATACCTGTTGAGGCTCAGCGTCTCGGCAGTGAATCTACTACCAGTTGCAGGAGAAGGAGGAGTGATGCTGAGTCTGAGCTGGATCAGCGTCAGCTGAAGTGCATTCGTGAAATCATTTTGGCCCCGAGCGATTCGGAGGACTTTGCAGGGTTCGGCCCTGAGGAGCTAGTAGAGTCAGATTACCGGGGAGTAAAGTGTGTTGCCAGTGAGTCTGACAGTGATGAAGACACCCTGAGTAAAAGGCTTAAAGATACAGCTGACAATTCCAGTTCAGGTGAATTGGAAGCCAGTGAGGGAGAAATGGAGGAGGAACTGGATTGGACTCTTGTTAAGAACATTAGGGACATATGCACCCAAGCTACGTCCAGTGACGAGTTCGAGGGGTTCCAAGATACATGGAAGGCAGGTTCATCTTGGCAGGATCAGGAATTGGATCAATGATGGCAGCGTTGGCGTGGTAATGAGCCAGCAGCTGAGGGAAATGATCCAGATGCTAGTGATGAAAGCCAATCAAGTGATAGTGACTGCCAATAAATTGGGAGCGCTGGGATGTGTAGCTTGGCACAAGACAAAGTGTTGTTTGTGTGCTTTGCGCTGCCTAACCTCTGTTTGGGTCCCTGGTATCCAGCTATCCTGCCTCGTGTGTCTTGACTTCGGAACCGTTCTATGTGAGTGACTTCATCCTGCTCCTGACCTTGGAATCGTCTTTGGACTATGCAACTGTTTACTGGACTTTGTTATTGCTCTGAACTCTGCTTGATTAAGAAGCTGTTTTGATTTTGTGTTTACCCCACACTCATGTTAACTCCTGCTTTCCTTTTTGCTGAGCTCGAGTCCTGGAAGATCTGGCTTATCTCCCTCTTTGTTTACTTGCCTGAAGGCTCTTTTGTTTTGGTAATTAGCACTGCTGTTAAGTGCTCTTACTGATAGAGACTCATTAAAGACTTCTGTTAACCCTTTAATTGCTGTGTGGGACAATCTCTGGTACCTGAGTGACAACAATACCACTTTGTAAATTGTCATATTAGAGCCTTAAGGAAAAGTATTTTGATATAGGCCCAGGTCTATGCATTGCTACGCTCAAGCACGCACGCACACACATGTGAGTGTGTGTGCCAACTCCTTACATCTGTCATCTAAGGATAACCATGCATTAATAATATGGAATGCATTAATGACAGTCAATCAACAATTATGTCATAGTATCAAGGAGAAAACCTTGATCAATTTCAAGAAAGACTGGAATGTGTTTATCGTCTTTTTGTACTAAAATGAAGACAAAATTCTACCATTGGTTTTCTGACTTAGAAGAGTGTTATTAAAAGTAGAAGGGTGGTTATATAGGGATATTTCAAGGAAACGGTAAATTGTGAATAAATCTGCATTTGAACATACCATCCAAGATAGACATATTTTTTAGAGGAGAGCTCAGAGACTTGTTTGTTCTACTGCTGTTCATTTGGGCTTGGCCAGCATTTCCTGTAGGAAAAATAAATGTTATTCAGATATTTACATTTCTTCACTTATCCATCTATTAAAAGCAAAGATTTCCCCTGACATTAAGTCTAGTAGAGTCTGACTCTGGAAGGTGGTGCTCATCTCCATTTCTAAGCTGAAGAGCTGGTGTTGTCCATAGACACCTCTTAGAGTTTGTGTGGTCAGCATGAATGCATTGAGTGCAATTACCTAACTGCTGGAGCAGTACCTATTGACCTACTCACATTAGCATGTTTTTGAACTGCTAGGTTGGCAGAAGCTGGGGCTAGCAGTTTTAACCCGCTACGCTACCAGAGGCTATCTATCTATTAGAAAGCTAATATGGTACAAGCAAGGTTTTCTATCTCTCAGTTTCTGTTGCAATGTTTGTGTTCAGATATAATGCACAATGGTTGCCTTTAAACCCGAAAACTGTAAACTCTAAATCTTTTCATTGTCTTACTAACATAATAGTACTTTAAAGAATTATTAAATATAATTGCTACTGAAATCTGTAAGCTATTTAATATTTAAGTAAACAGAAATGAAACTCTTAATTTAGTTCCTTGCCAAACAATTACTAGAACAACAACATTTCTCAACCAAACCTTTAAATGACCAAAGAGCTACTATAAGTTTCTTCAAGACTACAATAGGGGAGACAACCTGGCACCCGTGAGATGTATTGGACAGGCTCACCCATAATGATCCCTGATCAATCCTATGGTCTTGCTGTCCATAGCTTATGAGAGCTGCAGTTGAAAATATCTAGATGGTTCTGTGTTGTCTACTGCAAAGCTAGAGTATGAGTGGTATGTTTTTAAATGTCCGTCTTTTGAGAAACAGCATGGCATGTTACAGAAGTCTTCTCAGTATCCAAAGCAAAGGGAATTTTCCCATGTAAGATAGGAAATGCTACTTGATAAGAGAAAGTGATCTAAAGGAAGCATAAACTTTGAGTCTGCATTTGGTATACCCAACTTAGTGGGGTGTTTCTTGCCATTCAAGAGGGTCGGAAATATTTGGAGACAGAGGTGTGCGTGGTGGGAGAAGGCGGGAAGACGGGCCCTTCAGTCTCTCTTTCTCACCTTTCCTTTCCTCTTTCTTTTCTCCCCTCTCCTCTCTCATTCTATCCCTTTCTTTTTCTCCTCCTTTTTTCTCTTCCCTTCTTTCTCCCCCTTTCCTCCTCTTTCCCTTTTTCTTTCTCTTGCCTCCCTCTTTTCCTTCCTTTCTGCTTCTCTTTTCTATCCCTTTCTTTCTGTCTTCCTCCCCCATCCTTTCTCTCCCCTTATTTCTACCCCTTCTCTTCCTCCCTTCTCTCTATCCCTCCCTTTGTATTGATAATTCTCTCTTTAGCTCCCCTCCTCTATCTCCCCCTCTTTCTCACCTCCCTTATTTTTTATCTATCCCCTTTTCTTGTCCTTTTTGTCACCTTCCCTTTCCCCCACTCCTTCTCTCTTTCCCTTTTTTCTAACCATCTCTCTCCCTCCCTTCTTTTTCTCTCTCCTTCTTCCTCTCCTCCCTTTTGTTTTCTCCTTCTTTCTCTCCCTCCCCTCTCCTTCTCTCTTGCTTTTTATCTTTCCTCATCTCCTTCCCCTTTTCTCTCTCTTCTGCCCCTTTCTTCCTTCCCTTTCTTATGTCTTTCCTCCTCTTTCTTCCTCTCCCTCCCTTGCTCTCTCTTGTGCCTCTCTCCCCTTCTTCCTCCTCTCTCCTTCTTTCCCTTTCTTTTTTATCTTTCCTTCTTTCTTCCTCTTGTGACCCTCTCTCCTTCTTTCTCCCTCCCTCCCTTTTGCTGCACCTCCTTCTCCTTCCCTTTCCCTCCTCTTTTCCGCTCTCTCTCCTCTTCCCCCTTCTCCCCTTCTCCCTTTCTTTCTTTCTTTCTTTCTTTCTTTCTTTCTTTCTTCACCTCAGAGAAAGACAATGGTGATAACACAATCATGGTTTTGGCCAAAGATTTCCAAAAGCCAGGTTAGGTTTGAAGTCACATCAGAGCAGCCTCCCTCTAAAGAAGAGCCCTTCACATCCACATTTCTGTTCAAGTCTTTGCAAATTTACCCCTCCTCTTAAGCATATACAGGCAGTCCCCAAGTTACAAACAAGATAGATTCTGTAGCTTTGTTCTTAAGTTGAATTTGTATGTAAGCAAGAATAGGTACATTGCTTAAGTGTAACTCTAGCCATATATAATTTCATATTTTTTTGTGATTAATCGCTATGCTTTAATTATGTTCAATTTGTAACAATGAAAACACATCCTGCATATCATATGTTTACATTACAATTCATAACAGTAGCAAAACTATAATTATAGAGTAGCAATGAAAATAATTATATGATTGGGGGTCACTACAACATGAGGAACTATATTAAGGGGTTGCAGCATTAGGAAGGTTGAGAACCATTGGCCTAGACTATGAAAGAGAACATTTTAATCAAATCCACAAAAAATCAAATCTGCTAAAGTTAAACCCATAAATGGGGAGGTCCAACTGTACAAAGGCAGCAGCTGTTAAGCGAATGACTAATAAAATGTAAGTCACTGACCTCCTCTTCCGCGTCGGGCTCCTCCTCGAGCTGTGGGGTTCTGGCCTCGTCCACCCCTCCCGCGGCTTCTTCCTCGGCCTCGGCCTCGTCCAGACACAGAAGCATCATCTGAATCTTCATTTGATTTCATTTCATAGCTTACAGCCTCCATCAGGTCCTCATCACTAATAAAAGAAGCATCATCTTCACGTTGCGATCTGTGGGCTTTTGCCCTGTTTATAGCCTAGAAGAAATGAAACAAACCATGTTTAAGGAATGTTCTTACTTTTTTTTTGGGGGGGGGGGTGCAATATTTAATATCTGCCTGGAAGAATCAAAGCAAATTTAGCACAGAAGAGAAAAAGTGAAACTTCCAAGAATGTAGTTATTCCTTAAGGCATGAGATGCCAGGAGAATGAAGGATTACCTCACGAACTTCTTCGTCCTCTTCCACTACATTCTGCTTTCTTGATTCTCTAAAGCGCTGCACCTGTATCAAAGTGGTAACAGTACAGTTAAAATTTCCCCAAGTTAATTCAAGGGCCTTCCTACAGAAGACTACATTGGTCCCCTCTCTGCTTACTTCTACACATCTTTCAAGTTAGGACTTTTGTCTGTGGTTGCAGAAGAAACTTATAAAGGAGGCTGCTATAGTTTTACCCTCATTGTTATGTTTTATATTGTTTTAACGGGGATAGACTTGTTTGATTTTAAAAACTCTTTGGATTATCTTGTTTAGTTTTCAATTGTATCTTGTTTTAATCTTCTTGGGGCTACCTTTATTCCCATCCTGAAAAAGAGGTGGGATACAAAAACAATGCAAAAAAGTAAGTGCTTTAAGCTATGAGAAAACAGCCACATTGAAGTGACCCTTATGATCATTCAAGTTCCTGAAATTCCCGTTTTTTTTAGTATTGATTGATTGACAAGAATTGATCAGGGCCAGCTAATGTCTCCTAACAAAGGATTCCCCCAGGCAGAAACCAGCCAAGCTTTGAAGCTGCAAGGCTATTCAATGCTAATCAAGGTGGCCAATTGCAACATTCACACTTGCCTCAAGCAGACAAAGAGTTATTCCTCCACCCCGGACATTCCATATATATATAAACCTCACTTGCCTAGTTTCCAATAAACCCCTCAACCTCTTAGGATGCCTGCCATAGATGTGGGTGAAACATCAGGAGAGAATGCTTCTGGAACATGGCCATACAGTCCGGAAAACTCACAGCAACCCAATCCCCTCATCTTTCATCTGTCACATTGCTTCTGGCCCTTTTGAATGCCTTGATGGGGAAATGGCAGCAGCACTGACTGGTATTCTGAGGCTATGCTACAATTTCGCCATTTCCATAAAAAGACCCTCGACTTTTCCATGGGCAATATCAAAATCCATATTTCTGGCTCCTCAAATGGCCCTCAACTTATACATAAGATTGGCCTAAACATGAGTACATACTACATTAGACTGGTTATTGTTCATTTTAATTTTTGCCTATGATAAGATATATATCATGGGTTCTAAAATCCATATGAAACGTTCCAAAGCCAAGACACTGTTGAGGCAAAACATTTTCATACTGTTCAGTAGATGTAGTGAAATCCAATGCCATTCCCTCTCCCATTTACCAATTATCATTTCAAAAAGGAGTTTAAAAAATCCATACAAACCTCTTCATCAATTTTTGCCTCCTCTGCATCAATATGACGCTCCTTCAGAAACCTCTGTGTCTTTTCTAGCTGGAATTTCACTAACTCTTCAATGGCATCCTTTTCTTCCTTGTCTACAAACTCCTGTACTGCTTCCCCCATTCCTCGTTCAGTCAGGAGTGACAGCTGCACTTTCTTTGTGAGACCAAACAAAGAAGTATTTATCAAATACTCTCATATTTATTTACAAAAGGTGGTCTGGGTAGTGGCATTCTGTGTTAGGAACTAATTAAAACAGGTAAGTTAGAACTTATATAAAAAGGATGTAGCTTAATAAAAAGTCTCCTTAGCAGGAACAATTTCAGTTGGACTTTCAGCATTACTTTAATTTCAGAATAACTCAGGTGAATTAAATTATTTAAAAAGTCAGCTCTCCACATTTGCTGAGGTTAGGGACATGGTGAAAGTGAAAAAAGACTCTTTAAAAAATATTATTTTTCTCTAGTACATTCTCTAGTACGTTCTTGTGGAATTCTCTAGTTTCTCTAGTACGTTCTTGTGGAATTCACTCCCCGGGGAAATTAGGTCATCAACATCCCTCCTCTCTTTCTGAAGGAAGTTAAAAACCTGGATATGGGACCAGGCCTTTGGGTAAGCTGGCAGATGGATAAAGGACAATGACGACCAGAGTAGGAAAAGACTATGATAATGCTGGATGGACTATGGATTTATGAATTGGCGAATGTTGACCACAAGATGATTTTATTGCTGCTAAGGTATTAATCTGATTGTTTAACTAGTTATAATTGTTGTTGTTATATCTTATTTTGTATACTGTATTTTCTAAATTGTTAGGCATCGAACTGTGCCTTTTGTAAGCCGCCCTGAGTCCCCCCTAGGGGGTTGAGAAGGGCGGGGTAGAAGCACCCCAAATAAAAAAAAAATAGTAATTACTAGATTCTCCAACTTGAAGCTATGGACAAATTCCATTGAAAGCTAAAAGCAGAAATCCACTGAAGAATCTAGAGATTCCTAAAGATAAAATGTTAATCAAATTTGCAAAAGTCAAACCTGCAAAGGAGGAAGGCTGACTTGTTGCTTTTTTACCTATGCTAAAAAGCTAAAAAATTACATTTTTTTCAAGTCGGTTCATTAAAAAAAATTATTTGAGGACCTTTATTTTTAGCTTCATGACACACAAGGTAGTGTTGTAGTTCAGCCCATGATTGTGCCTGCTCCTAATGTCAATGAGGAAGTGGATCACGGGATTCCTGGGTCTGTGAGCCAGCATGAGATTTTAAGTCCTGAAACTGAGCAGTCTGTGTCTCTGGCAACTAGCAAAGGCCACGTTCCATAGAGGGGCCCAAATGCTGCTGAGAAGCCTTTCTCTAGGAAAGCAAGGTAAGAGGCTGAAATGAGTTCAGAGGATGAAATCCCAGGTTTGTGTTTCTTTCAACAACAGAAACCCATTATTTACCCATACTAGCTATATTACATGAATTATTACCAGACATGGTGCTGGAATCCAACACCAAAAATGTTGTTTCTCTTGCATCACCCTCCCCGTGGGGATGCTGCTAAAAAGAACCAAAGTGGGCAAAGAGCCAGAAAGAAAGGGGGGCTGAGAACATAAGATACACAGTTTGCATAAAGGAGCTTCTTTCTTAGAGCCTGGGGTATGCCTCTAAAGCTCTCTTTTGGATTCCTCTCATTTCTATACAATTTTGAATGCTTTCAAAGTAGAGAACCAGTTGCACAGAAGACTTTGAGCAACAAAATTAAAACTGTTGCATTTAGGCAAGTATTTCAACTTGAAACATTTATAAAGATGTTACCTTAAAAGAAGTAGAAATTAGTAACAGCTTAAAATATGTTTACCTTCTCAGCTGTCTGAAAATACTGCTTTACAAGATCCTCTACCCTCAAAGTTGTTCCCTCTGATGCAGGCTTGTGAACCAGCTTTCCAAAATTAATCTCATCTTCTAAGAAATGGGAAAGAAAAGCAAATTGTGATTCATTTGGGGAAAATAGTGTTCTCTATAGATTTGTCACCAGATATAGGAATGGGATTCAAATCCTTGTTTTACTGAACTATTGCAAGCTACTAGGCTTCTTCCACCCTGAGTATCTTCATGACTGCATGACTATTGATAATAGCTGCCAAATGTGATCCTAGATAACTTGCCTCAAAAGACAAGGGTCAGAATCCAATGGAGAGGCTCGGCTAACCAAACTGATTCCATCAGACTTGAAAGGAAGGAAGGGAGTCCCCTCTTCACCTTGAAATCTGTCTCTGGAGAGCTGGGAGGAAAGCCAAGTATCAGCTGGTGTGACATTTAGTGCAAATCATATTTTGAAAGTTTAAAATATTTATTTATTCATACTGATTATTCAGATATTCCTCTGAAATGTCTTCTATTACATGGACCTAGAGGTCCAGTTTTTGTCCCACACAGTGGGCAATTAATATGGGAGTGATGAAGGCAGCAGAACCTAAAGGCATTGCTTAAAACAGTATTTTTAGGTAAATAAGCCCATGAAGATACATAATTACAATGCTTCACTAATTATTTTTTTTAAAAAAAACTACTGGTAAATGCCATTTTCCTCAACATTTTTTTAAAAAAAATAATTTTTTAAAACCTGCACAGGTTAATCTGTGTTTACTTCTTATTTACCATTTTTCTCTTTTTGTTCCCGATGCCTAAAAAAATGTATGATGTCTTTTGGATTAGCCACCCGATCCATGTATTTCTGGCTGAAACGAACAACACTGAATGGTTCAAAGCCTCCACTGTAATCTACCTTGAAAAAAAATAAAAGGAAAAAGAGAAAGCAGTGTAATATGTCAAATCAAAACCCATCATTTAGCCGAATGCATTGCTAAATTAATGCCCAAAACATTAGGAAGAACCTCCTGCTGGTTGAGAGTTCTTAGAGAGATTACATTAGCCCCAAATCTCCAAATCTTCCATTCAAGCCTAAAAGAATGGATATTAACACAGGCCTTTGACCTGGAGTAATGTACTATGGTCGTGTGATGACGCCGACCATTGTTATGCAGCACTTTAGTTCGTGTTTGAAAAAAACCCAATAACCCACAAATATGACTGTTTTAGATTTTTTTAAAATTTTAATTTTATCGATTGACTTTGTCCATTGTTTGTATCCAATCAAATTGTGTACTGTTTGTCAGAATAGTGTTAGTAACCCGCATAATGTTTCAGCCCCTTTTACTCTCAGTGTGATAAAAATTCAAAAAATGTACATGAGTCTGTTGCTTTAAGTAGAAACAAAAATATAGTTCTATTCACTGTAGGTCAAAAACACAAAGCAAAACAGAAAAATTATTCTCACCAATATACAATAAACAATATCTCCGGTGATTCTTCTTCTTTACATGATGATATGCAAACACATAGCAAAATAATACAGTCCCTCTATTTAGTTATCAGTATAATGTCCTTATCTTGCCATAAACAAGTAGTTTCCTTGTCACTCCAAATGGCTTCAGTCTTCAGCTTTCAGGATACTGCGTAACCACTCCCAGCAACAGCCAAAGGTTTCTTCAGCTCAAATGAGCCACCAAGCTAAGCCAAATGCAAAGCTTCCTCTGAGATCCAAAGAATCTGAATTATCAAAGATCACCCAATTGATTTTATGACTCAGCAGAGATTCAACCTCTAGAACAGGAATGGGCAAACTTTGGCCCTCCGGGTGTTTTGGACTTCAACTCTCACAATTCCTAACAGCCTACTCATGTTAGGAATTGTGGGAATTGAAGTCCAAGACACCTGGAGGGCTGAAGTTTGCCCAGGCCTGCTCTGGAGCAAACAACTACAAAGGCTTTTACCTTTGTCTGTGTTGCACGTCATTATTCACTATGTGATAAAGGCATTGAATGTTTGCCTCTTATATGTACATTGTAATCCGCTCTGAGTCTCTCTGAGAAGATAAAGCGGAATATAAATTATTACTGTATTATTACACTACATAGGTCCATCTAGCAATCACACTAACTCTTAAAACAACCTGAGTGATATGGGAAAAGGGGCTCCACCTGAGGCTGCAGGGGACACTTAGTTTATAAACAAATAAAAACTTTATTTTCTCCAATTTGCGATGCTAAAAATGATTTTGAGTGGCCCATAGAGTATTCAGCCACCATGTATACTATACCATAAAATATACTCTATTCTTAATATTTCATCCAAACATTAGGTATATCAGGACATGTTCCACTACCAATAAACACATATATTTTCCTTTCTAGACAACTGCTCTGATATGGGGCAGGGAATAATTTAAGGAGACATCTCTATATGATATAGGTATATCTCCCAATGCAAGATCTTGGTGCATAGCTCACTAACCAGATGTTTGATGCATAGATTAAATAAGCTATTTAGTAGGAATTAATATATTGGCGTTCTCTTACTCGCAATCTTATCAGAGGCTTTTCTGGTTGCCGTGGATTTCCAAGACGTTCTCTTTCTGAATTGTCCAGCATAGTTTCAACCTTTTAAAAAAGAAAAAAAAACCTTGAATGCATTAATACAGAAATATTGTATACAATTATTATTTCTTATCCATTCACTGCATGGCTATCAGCCTCCTCCCAGTAGACTTAAATCAAAGAAAAACTTAATGAGAACAATTATTACTCCCCCAGCAACAGCAAGAATATACCTATGGGCAGCTAAACTAGGAAATCCCATTGTATCCCCCCGCCCCCGAGGGTCTGCCTCCAGGAGTAAACCAAGAATGGGCAACTTGGAAGTCCCTGAACAGACTCATAAGCGGAATTGGCAGACCAATAGACAACCTAGGAAAATGGTACTACCTAGAATAATCCTCCTTCACCATATGTGACTGTGGAGCAGAACAAACAACTCCACATATGTACGCTTGCACACAATGCCCTGCCTCATGCACAGAAGAATTGTTTAAAGCTACAGACAATGTAGTCGATGTTGACCATTTTTGGTCTAAAATTATTTAGACATTTGTGCTCTCTCTGTTTTATCAGTTTTATACTAATTTATGCAATGCTTTTGACATGAACAAATACACACATTATCTCTTATAGTGAAAAGTGTTTAGACTACTGTTTTTGAATTTTTTTAGTACAGATCTCTGATCTAAAGCCAACACTACACATACAAAGGAAATTGAAAAACGAATATAAAAACATGTTGAATTGCTTTGTTGCAGCAGAAACGCTACTAGAATAGTATGCCTAAATGGTACAGATCAACAATGCTAAGCCATAGTATTAGAAATAGCTGCATGACTCCTCTGCTACTTGATGGGACCTCATCCCTATTAAGACACAGTAATATTTGTGTGTGTTTTTTCCTCACTAGATGTACTACTTTACCTTCATTCCTATTGAAATTTGTTTTGTTTGTGTTGGCCCACCTCTCTAATCTGTTAATGGCTGCATAATAACTACTTAATGAATTTTAATTGTGGTTTATATTCATGTTTGTGTTTTTATGTTAGATGTAAATTAATTGACAGGTTTCTGTTGAAACCACTTTCTGCTGGACTGCTCTAACAACCACTATGTCAGATTACACAGATAAGATATTGTAATCCACAAATATGTGGACAATTTACACAGAAAGGAAAAAACCATGAAATTGAACAAAATCTGGCTACCAGTATTAAAAATTGTAAAATTAGGACAGTAAATAAAAAGCAACACTCAGAAAACAGGGATTTCCAAACAAGAGACAGTCAAGACCAGATAATCACCTCCCAACAAAGGTTTCCTCCGGGCAGGAAGCAGCCAAGCCTTGAAGACGCAAGGCTTTTCAATGCTAATCAAGGTTATCAATTGCAGCATTCACACTTGCATTAAACAGACAAGAGTTTTTTGTCCCACCGTGGACATTCCAGATATATAAACTTCATTTGCCTAGTTTCCAACAAACCTCACAACCTCTGAGGATGCCTGCCATAGATGTGGGTGAAATATCAGAACAGAATGCTTCCAGAACATGGCCATACAGCCTGGAAACTCACAGCAACCCAAATATTGTTTAATGAGCTATTTTAGAATTGTTCCTGGTATTGACATCAAACTGACTGATCAGCAATATTCTATTTTCCTCTGGGGTGGATGACCTACTTCTGCCCTTCTCAGCCATTGTATTACAGACTGAGGAATGAAACATTTAATTGTACTTAGGCTTGACAAATAAAGTTAATCTTAACATTAGATTAGGACCATGATGTCCTCATATATGCTGCAACAGAAATTACATTCACTTAAAAATTACCTTCTCCATGCAGAAAGCTTGTATTGCTTGTGTTACTTTAGGATTGTCAGGGTTAAAGATGTCTGGATGGTCAGCAAGAATAATATCTTCAATGTAAAATAGCCGCACTGTCTGTAGAGGGATCTTCTGCAAATTCATTTTTTTGCCTTTAATGCGTAACAAGCCAACATGCCTGGAACACATTGAGCAAATCATTTTGTGAACATATTGGTAAAATGAAAGCAAGTGAGTCACTCCCAAGACAACAGTGAATAAATAACACCAAACAATATGCAAAAGCAATGAATATATTTGTTTACTTTATCTTGCATTTTTTCGTTATTCAAGGCATCTAATAGAAGATATGACATGATACATTTAAACCAGAACAAATGCATTAAAGATGAATGTAAACATTTTAAAAACAACATACTTTTTGGCAGCTTCTCCTGGTGACAATGATGTAACTACAGAACTTCCTGGCTGAGAAACATAGAAAAGCTGTTGTTCATTTCGTGTTGGAGATATTTTGCATTCATGCTCATGGCCCCAGATCACAAGGTCAATAAAATCATCCAGAAATTGTTCTGGAATATAATTTGTAGCGCCATGTTTACTCCTGTGCCAAAGGAAGCAAACAATCCAATATGAGAAGTTCTGCATATTAAACTAAAGCACTCAAATTAAAAAGAAGTTAACATTTCTACAGTAGTAAAATTTGGTATCACTTTGCCAAAAATAACTGTCACAAACAAATTTCAAAGGTTTAAAAAGGGTCACAATGGAAATGTAACATTTCAGTATTTGAAACTACAAATTCAGCTTCAACCAGATGCTTTACACAGAAAATTAGATTTAATTCTGTTTCTGTGCAGGTATGAAAACTGTTAATTGCAGAATCCTTACAGACAGGTGCCTTACTGAGGGTCAAGTTTTGAAGTGAACAAATTAAAATTCAAAACAGTCAACAGCTTGACACTGTGTTTGTGTCAGGAAAGACACTGTGTTTGTATCAGATTCCAAAGTGAGCAGAGACCAAGAGGAAGAGACAAGAGATTTGGTCATGGGAATAATAATAATAATAATAATAATAATAATAATAATAATAATAATGTATTGGTGGGATCATAAATCTGCAAAGGTAGTGGAAAATGAACACGCAAAAAATCTGTGGGACTTCCGAATCCAGACTGACAAAGTTTTGGAACACAATACGCCAGACATCACGATTGTGGAAAAGGAAAAAGTTTGGATTATTGATGTTGCCATACTGGGTGACAATTGCATTGAAGAAAAACAACAGGAAAAACTCAGCCGTTATCAGGACCTTGAAATTGAACAGCAAAGGCTCTGGCATAAACCAGTCCAGGTGGTCCCAGTGGTCACTGGGAACCGTGCCAAAAAATCTCAGCCGGCATTTGGAAGCAATGAACATGAACAAAATCACAATCTAACAACTGCAAAAGGCTACTTTACTTGGATCTGCATGTATCCTTCGAAAATACATCACACAGTCCTAGAGGCTTGGGAAGTGTTCGACTTGTGATTTTGTGATACAAAATCCAGCATAGAGATCTCATTTGCTGTGGTATACTGTGGTTTTGTGTCAGTAAAATAATAATAATAATAATAATAATAATAATAATAATTCTAGACTGCACTCTCTCCCAAAGAGGACTCAAGGTGGTTTACATACTTTAAAAAGGTAAACATTCGATGCCATAATTTAAAATCACACATTACAAATGCAAAATGGACAGAAACTAATTACCAGAAAAAAAATTAAGGTTAAAGAAATACGAAATACAGCTAAAATAAAACAGAAATACACTAATAGAACGTAATTGCACAAAAAACATATATACTAGACAATTAAACAATTAAAAGGTAAACAGTGCCTGATCGTAGTTGTGAATTAAAATGGACTGCAACAGCCATAAAGTGCTAATTAAATTGTGCTAGTCCTCCTCCTATCTGTTCGCTAAATTGCATAGGTGTGTTTTCAGATGTTTTCTGAAGGAGAGGAGGGTGGGGACCATTTTTATTTATTTAGGAAGGGAGTTCCAGAGGCTGGAAGCGATCACGGAGAAGATCCCCTCTCTCGTTCCCACCAGCCGAGCTTGTGAGGGGCTGGGACTACAAGTAGTG
This sequence comes from Anolis sagrei, assembly GCF_037176765.1. Lineage (NCBI taxonomy): Eukaryota > Metazoa > Chordata > Lepidosauria > Squamata > Anolidae > Anolis > Anolis sagrei. Next base: position 19,715,964 of record NC_090023.1, read on the forward strand.
CCTCCTCCGCTGACTGCAGTGCATGAGGTGGTCTATATAGGGAGATGCAGTTAGACAAGTAGCCTGGTCATATAAGGTCAATTGAATCAAGGAAATGCAAGCCTATGTAACTCAGTGGAACAAAATGATGCTCAGATGGAGGAACTAATCCAGTAGTAAGTCATATACAGCAAAGCAGTCTTCCTCTGGATCTCAGGTCACTTGATCTCATTGAGCTAATTACCTGCAGTTACCTTCTCTAGCCATTATAGGAGTGGCTTCAACACAGCTAAAGCAGGTGCATCTACAACATATTTTAGTAACAGAGAGTCCCCAGTGACACACTGGGTTAAACCCTTGTGCTGGCAGGACTGCTGACTGAAAGATGGGCGGTTCAAATCTGGGGTGCAGGGTGAGCTCCTGTCTGTCAGCTCCAGCTCCCCATGCAAGGACATGAGAGAAGCCTCCCACAAGATGGTAAAACATCTAGGCAACCTCTGCGCAGATGGCCAATTCTCTCAAACCAGAAGCAACTTGTAGTTTCTCAAGTCGCTCCTGACACACACAAAAAACCAGAGAACAAGCCACATGTACCCTGCTGCCATAGTACCTAAAGCCCAGCTTCTCCATAATTTCTTATCAGAGTTTTCTGCATAATCTGTAAGGGTGCAGTCATATAATACATTCAGATGACACCCACTGTAATTTTGAAAAATAAAGGAAAAGGGGGACACACAAAAATATTTAATTTTTACACTCTGGGCCTTGACATGTCCCTATACTGAGTACGAGACTCTTGAATTTGTGACATGTTTAAAAACTGTGGTATGGTATGCCTCTTTACATATCAAACAAAGCCATCTATAGTCTTAATGAACAGAAACAATACCTGTTCTGGTGAAGTACAAATAGATTAAACCAAGTATCTCCATCCTCCTTTGGCCTCAGCATGGTGACTTGCTTATTCACAAACATTCGGTACAACCTCTCATCTGGAATAGACCCTGGAACAGAGGCAATTGACGACCTGTCAATAGGCTTTTAATGATAAAAATGCAGAAAATGGCACAGTTTTGCAGCAAGGTTAGCAGCAAGTCCATACAGTTTGGTACAACTTCCCTATAATTTGTCACTTAAATATTTGTCAGTTAAGTATCACCACTGCCTCAACATGGCTGCATCAGTTACACTTCAGTAGCACAACTGAGGCTGTGTTCACAATCATTTGCTAATGTTGAAACTGGTAGCTTTAAAGCAGTGCTATATGCTCTAGAGCAGAGGTCCTCAAACTAAGGCCCGGGGGCCAGATGCGGCCCTCCAAGGTCATTTACCCGGCCCTCGCTCAAGGTCAACCTAAGTCTGAAACGACTTGAAAGCACACAACAATAACAACAATCCTTTCTCATCAGCCAAAAGCAGGCCCACACTTCCCATTGAAATACTAATAAGTTTATATTTGTTGAAATTGTTCTCCATTTTAATTATTGTATTGTTTAAGTGCTTTTTGCACTACAAATAAGGCATTTACAGTGTGCATAGGAATTCATTCATGTTTTTTTCAAATTATAATCCGGCCCTCCAATAGTTTGAGAGACTGTGACTTGGCCCTCTTTTTAAAAAGTTTGAGGACCCCTGCTCTAGAGTAGGCATAGGAAAACTTTGGCCCTCCAGGTGTTTTGAACTTCAACAAAGGCCATGATAACAAGTATCACCTGAAGCATACACTGTTGTGATATCATTTCAATTCATTGTTTAGAGAAAACCAAATTGATTCATCTGGGCAATGAGACTGTCCAGAACAAGCTCCGATACTCTCTCACCAGATCGCCCCATTCTACTAAATTAAGTTAAATATTATTATTAGCACTGGTAGTATTTAGTGGTATTGTGACATTAATGTCAAGCCTTCCTGAAACATATTATTAGTCCTGTCATTTATGTATACAGCTTCAACAAATCTACACACTGATTTACAATAAAAGAAAAACAGTCTCCAACTACATGCCTTCTAGCTGGGAAACAACTTTCACATTTCCACAAATTACAAATTGTAGTCCATTGCAACTGGAAAATATTCAATGGGAAAGGCGCACCCAGCCTGTTCAATCTTTTAAGATATCATGCCATGATTAAATCTTTTCAAGAAACCTACCTAATCCATATAAAGCAATTTTTGATTTGCCTTTCTGAAGCAAAACAGGACTAATATCTATCTTCTCTACAGATGGGGATCGTCCAAAATGATTCAGAAGCCCTGCACAGCTTAAAATGTCCAAAGCACAAAGGGCATCTGCCTGTAAGAGAGACAGAAGAGTAATGACAATTAATGCTCATTTCTCATATGCTTGCTTAGGGTGGATCTACACTGTAGATTTAATGCAATTTGACACCACTTTAATTGCCACAGTGCAATGCTATGGAATTCTGGGAGTTGTAGTTTTACAATGTCATTAATTCTTCAGTATAGATATTTCCTAAGTCACCCACTACCTTTACTGAATTCCTGAATACTCAAAACATTAAAGAAAAAGCCCATATATGCTTTCCAAGCCAGCTGAATATAACTTACAAGTCACTTTGCCTACAACAAATAAGAACAGGTTCCTCTCAACTAAACAAAAAGCTATTGTCCAGACTCCAGCATAAACAATTATTTACTTATCCAGGTCCTTAAATGAGTAACAGAAAAATATGTAAATACACAATGCAGTATAATATCTTGTGTGCTAGCACATTTGTGGAACTATTAAAGATAAACTAAACTCAATTTAGAAGCTTATATGTTTAAGAAAATATGCTTTAACCTATGTTAACAAACAAACTACATTATTCAGCCATGCATTTATTTTTTATCTCTTAATAAGCATGTTCCTTCTTCACAATAATAAATCATTTTTAAAAACCTGAATCCAATGTTGAAAGTCACAAAATCTTTCCTGATTATAATGTATCTAAATATTAATGCTGCAAGTGCATGCTGAATCTCATTTCAGCATTTAGATATACATTTGCTAGGATGTAATTTTTACCATTAACCAGAAGGTTTACCAGTGTTTCCAGTAATTCCAACAACCTACTCATTGCCTTATCTCTCTTAACACTCTTACCCCTGTGGGATCATCGTGGTTTCCGTGAATGCTGAAGACAGGAGTGGAGATGTTGAGATTTCCATCTTGGTAGTTTACCCATGGAAACCTGAACAGAAGAGCATATGTCAACATCCCTATGAACAGAAATATCACTGCTCGCCACATAGGCCCTATACAAATGAATACCATTTTGTTGTATTATTCTGAAAAAACTAGTTAAATTCAAAGTTTCCATTGGTGGAACCTAAACCACAAAGCCACTCATCTCTACGAAGGAAGGAGATGTGATCCTCTCCACTTTGATTCCTTCTTCTCTTTAAAATCTCCTACAAATGATGATTGGACCCTTGCCAATGTGTGGGAGGTGTTGTCAGAAACTGCAGAAGGAGTTCACTTCCACTATCTAAAAAGCACTCCCACCATTTAACAAGAATCTTGGCTGAATCTGTCACTTCTACAAATGCAAGGAAGCTTCTGTTTTCAGATCGTAGTAACAACATCAAGGAAGAACTCTGGAGTAAAATGACCATGGAGCCCTCCCCCCACTGCATGTCACAAAAATAGTGAGACCACCTTACCAATTTTTTAAATAGCGCATAACTATATGAGGAGTTCCAGGACCCATCACAAATAGGATGTCCCAGAATCCAAAATCACTAAAAGTGTTACTGATTGCAATAAGAATTTTATTACTTTAATTAAAATATATGCAGTCCCCAAGTTATACACATCCAACTTACAAATAGTTAAGAATGGGACTGAGACAACAGGAAGTAAGAGAAATGTACCCCTAGAAAGGGAAATTAACTCCTGTAAGAGTTATTATCATGGGAGAAAGGGATCTCAGCTGAAGTTTTATCACCATCCTTGTTTCCACAACAAGCCAGATTTTTCAAAATTCAATTCTCACAGGGATATCTTCTGAATAGGGCACAGACAACACAACAAACACCACAGGGGTGTTAAGCTTTCCCAATGCTATCCAAAGCTTTTAAAAAAACGCATATTTGGCTGGAGCTATACCAGGGAGACACAGGGCTCCCTGGTGGTGCACTGGATTAAACCGCTGAGCTGCTGAACTTGCTGACCAAAAGGTTGATGGTTCAAATCAAGGGAGCAGGGTGAGCTTCCGCTGTTAGCCCCAGCTTCTGCCAACCTAGCAATTTGAAAACATGCTAAGTGCAAGTAGATCAATAGGTACTGCTTCTGTGGGAAGATAATGGTGTTCCATGCAGTCATGCTGGTCACATGACCTTGGAGGTGTGTACGGACACCACCCAGAGTAGGAAATGACTAGACTTAATGTCAAAGGGAAACCTTTACCTTTACTTACACCTTAAAAATGTACCTGTTCCAACTTACATACAAATTCAACTTAAGAACAAACCCACAGAACCTATCATGTTCGTAACTTGGGGGACTGCCTGTACCAATATCCTAGTTGATATCATGGCTTTCACGGTGATGGACAATAAGATCAATTTAGACAATTTAAAGCAAGCTAAGAATCCAGAAATAACAAACATAAACATATCGTATATTCAGCAATGTGATAAGTTAAAGCAAGGCAATTTTAAAAACTCATTTCAAACAACGTGAAAATTTAAAAACCATGCACGTGCAGATTTTGTTGAAATAAATGAGCCTTTAATAAAGAACTATTCTTCTACATGGTGCCAGAATTAATGGGATGTCAGCACCAATCCATCTCTTGAATGCATTCCACAAGTAATACAAAATAGGAAAAACACCCTTTTCCAGTCCCCACAACAGAGCATAGAAGAGATCACTTTTGCACACTCCATTCTCTGCATTCAACTTGAATTAGAAACTTTTCTAGTAGCTGCTACTTTCCAAGGAAATCCACTTACTTGCTAAATCCAAAGTTGACTGATTGGTCACTCAGAATTTCAAACTGGACAGGACGATCACCCATGCAGTATTTCCTCATTAACTCTAAACAAGTGTATAAAGTTTTCCGAGAAGGTTTGTTTTCGTGAAAGAGGTCTCCTCCTAACAAAACAAAGTCCACCTACAGCAATGAAAAAGAAACCCACCTCAAAATTTCTGTTCATATTCAGTGTTAGACATACACATTACTCAGAAAGGCTTTAAAGACCTAAAATAGGTTAATAAAAACAAAACCCCAGGTCTAAAAAAATAGTTTCTCACTATTACCCAAATCCTCACAAAAATTCTTTCATGAAGACATCAGAAGAACAAAAAATACAAAACACTATTTTACTGTGAACGAATGAGAATGTTGGTATGTTTTGCATATTATTTATGTTTGCCTCTTTGCAGATGTCAGAGTGGTTAACACACCGAGTATCATCTATCCATTGCTGTTTATCATTTTGTGTGAATAGGAAACTTTGGCTGATTTCTTCTTCAACAAGTCAGTACTAAGTCACACTTCTTGTAGCTTTATTGCTCTGGCTTGTCAAGGAAGATACAAGTGATAAGCCACAAACTTGGCTTTGTGTTGTCTATGAACAATGCTACTGAAAAATCAATTTCTATCAAATGAGTAACTGCCGTATATACTCAAGTATAAACCAGGTTTTCTGCCCTTTTTAAAGCTGAATAACCCCCCCCCCCCTCAACTTATACTCAAGTCAAGTTATTTTTTATTTTGCTGGATTATTATTATTATCATATATTTATTAATTTACTCTATTTATTATTATTACATTTATTATTTTACTCTATTTTATTATTTCACTTATGATTTTACTCTATTATTGTTATTATTATATTTACATTATTTTACTCTATTATTACTATTACTATTATTGTTATTATTGGAAGGATACGTAACCATATTTACATTGAAGAAGGTTAGAATAATGGTTTAATCAGAGTTGGACACTCTATTGACAATCTGTTTTATGTCAATATTCAAAAACATTTAACCTACTGATGCCTCAATTAATGTAATTTCATTAGTATCTATTTTTATTTTGAAATTTACCAGTATGCTGCATTTCCCACCATTGGCTTATACTAGAGTTTTCCCAGTTTTTCGTGGTAAAATTAGGTGCTTCGGCTTATATTCAAGTCGGCTTATACTTGAGTATATACAGTATTCAGTTTTAGAAAATAACTATTGGAAATAAACCTCACAGTGAAACTTCAAGAAATAGCACAAACTGTCTAAATAAAGCCATCATCTGTATTTATTAACTCAAAAACATTTTGTGCACTTCACGAACTAGTTAAATTGTATGGCAATACAAATAATACTTTATTACAAACACAATTCTCACCAAAAGCAGAAGACTTCCAGGATGGATATGACCACACAATAGCAGAGAGGTCAAAGACAATGTTGCATATAACACTATGTAACAAAATTTGAAAAAAAATCTGTTCCTGAAAGTATTATTTCATGTCTAATTGTGTGGTACTTATTTTGAAAGTAGTTGTTATACTCCAAAAACGTCATTTTTGTGGCTGCCACAATATACACAAAATTGGTTGACACACTATGACATATTAATTTAAAAACTACAGAAACATGTGCTGCATGATGTCTCGCAAAAACAAACTTTTGCAGTCTAGTAAACTTTTCCTAAGTTTTTATGATAGAACCAACTAAAGAATTACATGTATAAACCAGGAACAAAATTATGTTACAGGGTGCATTTATTTATTTAGGAGACTTCTATGCCACCTTTCTCCCAGTGGACTCAAAGCAGCCCACATCATCTTAAAATATACATTTTAACATAAAACCAAAACTAAAAAAAAATGATAAAAATTCCAAGAATGGTCCATTGTTAAAATCAGTTTAAAATTCCCCGTATGACCATGAAGTGCTTAGTTAAAGGCTATTTTAAACAGGAAAGTCTTCACATAATGTAGTCAATAAAAGGCACAGGAAATGTTTTCAACAGAGTAATTTCTGGAGTGTTTTCAAGAGATTAAACTATTTATTTCTGCAAAGTATCTTTGCTTCAAATGATAACATTATTAAATGATAAAAGTCAGCTTGCCTCATGGTCTTGAGCAAGTTTCAAGATTTCATCGAAAGTTACAAACGTATCATTTCCACGGGCAGCATCCTTCTCCAAATACCCAAGATGAATGTCGGTAGCAACTAAAATTTTAAATGTGTCTTTTTCGTCTTCGTCCCTAAAAAAAATGAGAAAGAATACTGAGACTGCAATTTTTACATTATCACTCCATACTGTTAATAAGTTATTTTGCAAAGTCATAAGCTGCATTCACAGAACTCTGCTAATGTACAATCCTGCTTATTTCATAGAATCATAGAATTGGAAAAGATCACATGGGCCATCTAGTCCAACCCCCTGCTATGCAGGAAAAACACAGTCAAAGCACCCCTGGCAGATAGCAATCCAGCCTCTGTTTAAAAGCTTCCACTATACTCCGAGGCAGAGAGTTCCACTGATAAACAGGTCTTATAGTTAGAAAGTTCTTCACTATCCAATGCATGCTTCCTTGAAAGAAAGCCTTGCTGAGTTCAAAGAAGGACGGTCCTATTCATTTACAGTAATTTACAGAATCCAAAGGAGCCCCTGGTGGCGCAGCAGATTAAACTGCTGAGCTGCTGAACTTGCTGACCAAAAGGTTGGTGTTTCGAATCCAGGGAGCGGGGTAAGCTCCCGCTGTTAGCCCGCTGTTCTGCCAAATTAGAAGTTCGAAATCATGCAAATGTGAGTAGATCAATAGGTACCCCTTCAGCTGGAAAGTAATGGTGCTCCATGCAGTCATGCCAGCCACATGACCTGGGAGGCATCTATGGACAATGCCTGCTCTTCGTCTGAGAAATTGAGATGAACCCCCCCCCCCCCCCAAGAGTTGGACATAACTAGACTTAATGTCAAGAGGAAACCTTTACTTTAACTTATAGAATCCAAAATTACAGAACAATGAGATTCTGGATCCCTGCATATCACAGAATATAATAATAGTAACACTTTATTTATACCCCACTACCATCTCCCCAAGGGACTTGGTGCGGCTTACATGAGGCCGAGCCCAAAATACAACAATACAAGCAATAACAATACAAGCAATTTAAAATAACAAAACAATAAAACAATAACACATGCATTATCAATTGGACAGCACACTTTAAAATCTAAAAGTAAGCCAAAGGTAATTAAAATTAAAAGATTAAAAAATAATGCTGGACATGGACAAAAAAGTGATAGGGCAGTTTGTGGGAACATACGAGCAGACCTAAATATATAAAGTGCTGAGTACAAGAAGAGCCTCAAGATGGAGCTATTGCATCCCCATCCACATTATCATGATACACAATCAAAGCTGTCCATTCCTGGTTGCTGCTGTCCAATTTTACATAGTACAGAGAAAGATGTATTTTGTCTTATACATTTCTATCCTATGCATGCTTTCTTGGGAGAAAGCCTTGCGGAGTTCAAAGAGGGATATATGACTCACTTCCATTTCTATGACTTTCCAGAAAGTGACAGCTCCATGATATAGGTTTACAACTTACAACTTATATAATAATAATTTATTACCCTCCTAACTAACTACTAACTACTTTAACTACTTTGCTTATATACCGCTGTTCTCAGCCCGGGGGCGACTCACAGCGGTGTACAACATAGGAAGAACAAAATTAAAGACACAGTATAAAAGCAATTCACAATCCAGCATTATCCTCCTCTCCTCATGGCTCAAGGCCAGTTACAAAACAAAAAGGTTGCTCTTTTTTACCATGCTGTTCACATCAGTGATGGAAGCAGCATTAAAAACAAAAGATTTTACAATGAAATTCATATCTGTTACAACCCTCTGTTACGTCAGCTAAATGACTACCAGTCAAAGTGCTGGCTTTAGCCTATCAAGCCCTAAACCAGTGGTTCTCAACATGTGGGTCCCCAGATGTTTTGGTCTTCAACTTCCAGAAATCCTAACAGCTGATAAATTGGCTGGGATTTCTGGGAGTTGTAGGCCAGTTTGGATTCAAACAATGATGGAGCTGGACCAAACTGGGCACAAATATTCCATATGCCCAAATATGAACAGAGATGGAGTTTGGGGGAAATAGACCTTGACATTTGGGAATTGTAGTTACTGAGTTTTATAGTTAACCTACAATCAAATAGAAGCCACAAAGGTCCTGTTTCTCGTCCCCGCCAGACGTATTTGCGACACTGGCAGAAATGAGAGCAGGGTCTCCCTGGATGGTCTTAAACTGCAAGGCAGGGCGTAGAGGGAGATGCGTTCAGACAAGTAAGCTGGGTCAGAACCGTATAGAGCTTTATAGGTCAAAACCAGCACCTTGTTGTTTGTTGTTTGCATTTTCAGTTTTATTTTATGTAATTGTTGTCTGGGCTTGGCCTCATGTAAGCCGCTCCGAGTCCCCATTGGGGAGATGGTGGCGGGGTATAAATAAAGTTTATTATTATTATTATTATTATTATTATTACGGCCACAGCTGGCGCACAAGCTTTAACTGTGCAAAAGCTTCCCTTTTTGTTGTTGTTGTTGTTATTATTATTATTATTGGTGCAGCTGGCACACAAGCTTAAATTGTGCAACAGCTCCCCTGGCCACTGCCAAAACCTGGGGTTCCAGGCTCAGCAATGAATCCAGGATCACTCCCAGGCTATAGATAGATAGTAGGCCTGGGTAACAACGCAAAAATTTGGTTTTGTAATCGTTTTGTAATTGGGGTGTTTTTTTGTTTCGTTATTTAAAATAATTATAAAATTTTCCCCCAAAAAAGTTCAGTATTTACGAAATTTCGTAAATATTTACAAAACATTTTGTAAAGATGGCGCCCTTTTTTTTTCAATATTTTTAAAATATTTTTTAAATTTAATTATTAATTTAGTAGAATAGGGAGGAGAAATTAAAATTATTATTATTAAATTTAAATTATTATTAAGGAGGGAAGGCAGGCACTCACTCTGGCGGGCCCTCTCGCTCGCTCGCCGCTCGCTCGCCCCTCTCGCTCGCCGCTTGTGGGGTTCAGAACGCTCTTTGATTGCAGGTGAACCATAAATCCCCGTAACTAAAACTCCCAAATGTCAAGGTCTATTTCCCGCAAACTCCATCTGTGTTCATATTTGGGTGTATATTGAGTGCTTTTGCCAAGTGTGGTCCAGATCCATCATTGTTTGAGTCCCTCTCGCTCTCCGCTCGCCCGCCCCTCTCGCTCTCCGCTCACTCGCCCCTCTCGCTCTCCGCTCGCCCGCCCCTCTCGCTCTCCGCTCACTCGCCCCTCTCGCTCTCCGCTCACTCGCCCCTCTCGCTCTCCGCTCACTCGCCCCTCTCGCTCTCCGCTCGCTCGCCCCTCTCGCTCTCCGCTCGCTCGCCCCTCTCGCTCTCCGCTCTCTCGCCCCTCTCGCTCTCCGCTCTCTCGCCCCTCTCGCTCGCCGCTCTCTCGCCCCTCTCGCTCGCCGCTCTCTCGCCCCTCTCGCTCGGCTCGCCGCTCTCTCGCCCCTCTGGTGGAGGCGGCGCTGGGTGGGCGTGGCGAGGCTTCCAGGCCAGGGAAGCCAGCATCACTTGGCCACGCCCACCCGGCGCCGCCTCCACCATTCTCGCCACCAGGGATCTTCTGTGGTAGAGCAATGGCGTCCGCTCTGCTTCGCTCTCTGTTCTCCGTGGGAGAGCAGAGAGCGCTTCTCCCTCCACAGGCTTCTCCATCCCGTGTGGAAGGAGAAGCCTGTGGAGGGAGAAGCGCAGCAGAGCGGACGCTATTCCTCTGTAAGAGACGATCCCTGGTGGCAAGGAAGGCGTCCGCAAATGGTGGAGGCGCCGCCGGGTGGGCGTGGCCACATTGCTTGGCCACGCCCACCCGGCGCCGCCTCCACCATTTGCGGACGCCTTCCTTGCCACCAGGGATTGTCTGTTACAGGGGAATGACGTCCCCTCTGTTGCGCTCTCTGTTCTTCGCGCGAGAGCAGAGAGCACTTCTCCCTCCACAGGCTTCTCCCTCCCGCGCTGCTCTGGAAAGGTTTGGCCCAATTCTATTGTTGATGAGGTTCAGAATGCTCTGTGATTGTAACTACAAATACCAGCAACTCACTCGCCCCTCTCGCTCTCCGCTCTCTCGCCCCTCTCGCTCGGCTCGCCGCTCTCTCGCCCCTCTCGCTCTTCGCTCTCTCGCCCCTCTCGCTCGGCTCGCCGCTCGCTCGCCCCTCTCGCTCTCCGCTCGCTCACCCCTCTCGCTGGCCAAGTGTGGTCCAGATCCATCATTGTTTGAGTCTGTAGTGGTCTCTGGATGTAGGTGAACTACAACTCCAAAACTGAAGGTCAATGGCCCACCAAGCCCTTCCCTGACAGATGGCCATCCAGCCTCTGTTTCAAAGAGTCTCCACCGCACTCCCTCTGGGGCAGAGAGTTTCACAGCTGAATGGCTCTCACCGTCGCCGCTCGCTCGCCCCTCTCGCTCGCCCTCTCCCTCGCTTGCTCAGCCGGCAGAGCTCCCAGCAAGCATCGGCAGGCGGCCATCTTACGTATTTCCGAAATGGACGGAAATACAAAATTTTTTGGCGCCTGCCGTTTCGATATTTAAAAACACTTCCAAGTTAAAAAAAAAGTTTTGTTATCGTTTCGTAATTCAGAAAATAACGAATTTTTAACGAATTAACGAATTAACGAAACGAATAGCCCAGCCCTAATAGATAGATATGATTCACACACACAGATATAGTATCATAGATTTGAAAGGGGCCCCTAAAGAAGGACAATTATATGTTGCATGTTCCAGAGTAGGGAAATCAGACAATCTCCACATCAACACGGACAAAGAAACAACAAGAAATACAGTTTGCCCACAAGCATAAAGAAATTACATAATTTAGAAACCAACACTTTCTCATTACTTTATTTTCCAGATCACCAGACTGAGCCACAACAACGCGTGGCAGGGGACGGATAGTATGTATGTGTATGTGTATATATATATATATATATATATATATATATATATATATTAGGCCTGGGTAACAACGCAAAAATTTGTTTCTAAAATCGATTTGTATTTGGGGAGTTTTTTTGTTTCGATATTTAAAATAATTACAAATTTTTCCTTTTAAAAAGTTCGATATTTACGAAATTTCGTAAATGGTAAAAAATTAACGAATCGATTTCCGAAACAATAACGAATTGATTCGTTAATGGCGGACGCGACCGCGAAATACGCTAAAAAACCTCCAAAAACTTCTGAAGCTTCCCTCTCCCTCTGTTCTTGACTGTTGGTGTGATATTATATTTTTTTTTCACTAATTAAACCATAAAACTGGCCCAGACATGCGGAAATAATAACGAAACGACCTCAGAACAATAACGAAACGAATACAATAACGAAATACGAAGCATTTACAAAACGTGTTTAAAAATTCGTTTTTTTTAATAATTGTCCAGAATGGTTCGTTATCGTTTTGTAATTGGAAAAATTAACAAATTATTAACGAATTACGAATTAACGAAACGAAACCGCCCAGGCCTAAGATATATATACGCACACATAATAAAAGTGAAAATGTGTGTATGTGACAGAGGTGTCCACTTACACAGACAGCCTCCTGCTTCCACAAACAGCTATAACCCACAGAGCCACCAAAGCACTCCCTACAAGGACACTGCAGGTTATAGTGAACAATGTGAACATTTCTCCCAAACCCTGCCAATGTGTTCCCCAAACACCACACTGCCCACCACCCAAGGGAAGGCTTTCATTCGGGGACAATGTTATTCTAGATGTTCTGTTTTTCCTCCAGAATGGACATCCCAGGGTTCCTTTCTCTCTCTAGGTGTGCAATTTGTATGACTTCTCCCACTACCTTTCTGTGGCACACAGCAAACAGGAATTATCACCAACTGAGCAAGAGGTTTTGGGGGAATTGACCTTGATTTATTGGAGTTGTAATTCACCTACATCCAGAGCACTGTGAACCCAACTGATGGATCTGGATCACACTTGCCACAGATGATGGGATTTGCAGTACTTTCACTCACTTCCTGAGACCACTGCAACCCCCACAAATGATGGACCTGGACCACACATGCCACAAAGACCTCCCCCCCCCCCATGACCCACTTTACATTTTGGGGAAGGATGGACCACAAATTATGGGATTTGTGGTACCTTCATCCACATCCTGAGACCACTGCGACCGCCACGAATGACGGACCTGGACCAAACTTACCACACAGACTCTCCATGACGTACTTTATATCCCGGTGAGTTTTGGGAGAGGATGGACCAGGGACAATATCAAACATTGGCTTTTTTCTAATAAATAGTGTTACTAAATGGTATTACCTAACACCCCAAAACAAACAATGCCTTTCTCAAATAACCCGGGCATCGCCAGGTACCAAAGCTAGTATATAACTGATAAAGACCAACCTTGGCACACAATGCCTTTCTCAAATAACCTGGGCACTGCCAGGTTTCCAAGCTAGTCTATCTATATAATAAAAGTCAAAGTTTGTATGCGGCGGACGTGTGGCGGTGGGAGCGGAGGAGTATGTGCCAGCTTTCTGATTGGCTGCCACTGTGGTGCTATTTGCATATGGTCTCTGATTGGCCAGCCTGAAAGTTATTTTATTTATTTATTTATTTGCTTCATTTCTATACCGCATTTTTCAGCCCTTAACAGGCGACTCAATGCGGTTTACAATGCAATTAAAACATAACAATACAACAACAGGATCAACAACATCGATCCACAACAATTAACAATCGAACAAAACAAATCAACAAAACAACAGACATAACGCCAAGTTCCAAGATTCCGATTGGCTGCCACTGTGGTACAATCTGCATATGGTCTCTGATTGGCCAACAACATTCCGAGGTACAATTTGCATATGGTCTCTGATTGGCCAACTTCAACATTCCGAGGTACAATTTGCATATGGTCTCTGATTAGCCAACCGCAACATTCTGGGGAAGCAGAAGGAATAGGACAGGGGCCTAAAGCTGTCAGGAATGGTTGGAGTTGAAGACCAAAACACCTTGTGGCCCCCAACAATGACAGAACAAGACCAAACCTGGCACACAGACCCCCCCCCCCCAAACCCACTCTACATTCTGGTGCAGTTTGAGTGAGGATGGACCATGGATGACGGGACTTGCAGTAGTTTAACTCACTTCCTTAGAGCACTGTGACCCACACCAATGACAGATCAGGACCAAACTTGGCACACAGAGGCCCAATGGCCCACTTTAAACCTGGTGCGGTTCAGGGCAGGATAGGCCACGAATGATGAGATTTGTAGTACCTTCACCTAATTAACATCCCACAGAACATTGTAGCCCCAACAAATGACAGACCAGGCCCAAACTTGGCACACTGTGTACTCATGGCCCACTCTACATCCTGATGCAGTTCTAAGGGGGATAGACCATGGATGATGGGACTTGCAGCACCTTTACTCACTTATTGAAACCACTGCGACCCTCACCAATGACTGATCAAAACCAAATTGGCACACAGAGCCCTCATGACCCACTCTATACCCTGCTGCAGTTTGGCGGACGGTGGACCATGGATGATGGGACTTCAAGTACCTTCACTCACTTGCTGAAAACAATGCAACCGTCATCCAAGGACCAAAAAAGGACCAAACTTGGTATAAAGAACTGCCATTACCCACTTTCTCTAATAACCTAGGCAGCGCCGGGTCCCCAAGCTAGTATATAATATATATGAGAAGATGGTGTGAAAACTTACATGGAAGTGGCAGGACTAATTTCTACAGCTACAGCTCCCTATGGACCGAGGGAACTTTGTTGTTTGGTCGTCTTGAGCGATGGAGACGTGAAACCTACAAATCACAGCACAAGAAAAGGAGAAGCATGGTTAAAATATACCATTTGTTTATTGATTGAACCAAAAGTTGGGTAAATATCACATAAAGTGAATGGAAAACAACAGCACGTGGGTCTGAGGTAACTCTAGAGCAGGCCTGGGCCAACTTGGGCCCTTCGGGTGTTTTGGACTACAACTCCCACAATTCCTAACAGCCGGTGGGAGTTGTGGGAGTTGTAGTCCGGTAGGCTGTTAGGAATTGTGGGAGTCGTAGTCCAAAACACCCGGAGGGCCCAAGTTGGCCCAGGCCTGCTCTAGAGTTGTACCTGGAAAGAGATTCAGTCATAAACAGAGCGAGAAATCATACAGAAGGACTGCAAACGACGCTGTCTTTCCTTCAGCCAGAAAGTAACTTCTCCAAACCCGACTGTCGTGAGGGAACTTTCCTTGGCGGCAGCGTGTGATAATGCCACGCCCCCTTCACGCCGCTCCCGCCGATGTTCTCGCGATACCTCAGTCCCTTTCCTTCACGCTCTCTCTCTCTCTCCAAACCTATCGGGTGGGGGGGGGGGAAAAAAACTGCAGGCAAATCCCACTACGCATGCGTAGACACATCCCCGAAAGGGAGGGGGGAGCTAGAGGAGCAAAGAAGACCAGAAGTCTGAGAAGAAGGGGACGAAAGGGTCCCGCTGGACAGATTCTTGGCCCCGCCCACTCATTTGTAAAGGGGCGTGGCCTCGCGAGGGCCCTCAGCCTGCCGAGGGAGGGGGGGCGACGACATCCGGGTCTTTTGGCCAAGAGGTAGGATGCGCGCGCATCTTAGGCGTGCTTATGGCTCCAACACAGTGTGTGTGCAATCTCTCCCTGCCATTGAGAAGATAATATCTGTATTACTTAGATGTATGTATGAATATTGAATAATATTTCAGTGTATTCTATCTGATTATATATATATTATATAGATATAGATATATTTGGAATGAATGAATATATTTGTATGGCTATACATGACATATATATGTATAATAAATTTAATATTATAATATATGTGTAATATATTTATAATATATTTATATCACATTGAAATACACTTATCTATATATTTTATATGTGCAGAATATATTTAATAATATAATATATGTGTAATATATGTATAGTACATTTATAGTACATTGAAAATACACATCTATATATTTTACATGTGCACAATATACTTAATATTATAATATATTGTAATATATGTGTAATATATTTATAGCACATTGAAATGCACAGATATCTATACAATTTATATGTGCACAATATATTTAATATTATATGTATAATATATTTATAGCACATTTAAATACACATATATCTATATATTTTATATGTGCAGAATATATTTAATATTATAATATATGTGTAACATATATATATATAATATTTATAACACATTGAAATACAAATATATATATATATATATTATGTGCACAGTATATTTAATATTACAATGTAATATATGTATAATATATTTATAGCACATTGAAACACACATATACCGATATATTTTATATGTGCACAATGTATTTAATATTATAATTTATTGTAATATGTGTATAATATATTTATATCACATTGAAATACACATATCTGTACATTTTATATGTGCAGAATATATTTAATATTATAATATATGTGTAACATATATATATAATATTTATAACACATTGAAATACAAATGTATTTATATATTTTATGTGCACAATATATTTATTATTATAATGTAATATATGTATAATATATTTATAACGCATTGAAATACAAATATATTTATTTTATATGTACACAATATATTTAATATTATAATATATTGTAATATATGTATAATATATTTATAGCACATTGACATACACATATATCTCTATATTTTATATTTGCACAATATATTTAATATTTTAATATATTGTAATATATTTATAGCACATTGAAATACACATATATCTATACATTTTATATGTGCACAATATATTTACTATAATATACTGTAATATATGTTTAATATATTTTTAAAATGATTTTTATTAGAATATTATAAAGTTACATCGAAAGAGGGGGAATATTTGTGATGTTTAATATATTTATAGCACATTGAAATACACATATATCTATATATTTTATATGTGCAGAATACATTTAATATTATAATGTATTGTAATATATGTATAATATATTTATAGTACATTTAAATACACATATATCTATATATTTTATATATGCACAATATATTTAATATTATAATAATATTCGTAGCATGTTTGTATGGTGTACAGTATATATCATGCCACAAGCATCTTTCTGTATAATTATTCTTGGAATTTGATTGATCTTCAAAGGAGATGTGATGGAATTGTTGACAGACGACGAAGCCCGAATGTAATTTTCTAAACAAGGCGAGGATTCGGTTGCTTTTGGTTCCATAATAAGGATTGACAAGATTCCCAAACCTTTGGAAGAGATCTTGAAGCTGCTATTGTTCCTATTCAGGTAAGGCATTTTTGTTATTATCATTACAGACTTGATTTATTACTATGATTCATTGTTGTTATTATTGTTATTATTTATCTGTCATACACGTTTATTTTTATCCCATTCGTGCATATGTTTATCTTAGGGTGCATCTACACTGTAGACTTAATGCAGTTTGACGCCACTTTAACTTCCATGGCTCAATGCCATGGAAGCCTGGGGTTTGTCATTTTACAACGTCCTTCATCCCCCCTGCTAAAGAATTGAGGTGTCTCACTACACTACAAATGCATAGAGCCATGGCAACATCAAACTGCACTGATTCTACAGTGTTCATGCAGCCTTAGAGCCCACTAAGTTAAGTAAGAGAAATTCTTGAAAATTCTAATAAGGTGGGTTGCTATGAGTTTTCCGGGCTGTATGGCCGTGTTCCAGAAGCATTCTCTTCTGAAGTTTATTTATTTATTTATTTGCAACATTTATATGCTGCCCTTCTCATCCCGAAGGGGACTCAGGGCGGCTTACAAGATATATATACATATGTATTGTCGAAGGCTTTCATGGCTGGAATTGCTGGGTTGTTGTAGGTTTTTTCAGGCTATATGGCCATGTTCTAGAGGCATTCTCTCCTGCTGTTTCGCCTGCATCTAAGGCAAGCATCCTCAGAGGTAGTGAGGTCTGTTGGAAGTAGGAAAAAGGTTTTTAAAAGGGTATAAACCCATTTTCCTAGTTCCAACAGACCTCACTACCTCTGAGGATGCTTGCCATAGATGCAGGCGAAACATCAGGAGAGAATGCCTCTAGACCACGGCCATATAGCCTGAAAAAACCTACAATTACCCACTGTATATACATACAATATATCATACTATTAGCATAGTACAATATCAGTATTAAATATTACTATATTGTACTATACCATTATATTGTAATATTATTAATAATATTACATGTAATATAAGGATATAATTATAAATATTATATGTATATGCAATATATTATCTTACATTATATTTCACCCACATCTATGGCAGGTATCCTCAGAGGTTGTGAGGTCTGTTGGAAACTAGAGAAATGGGATCTATATATCTGTGGAATGTCCAGGGTTGGAGAAAGAAGTGCTGGAAGCAAGCTGAATGTTGCAGTTAGCCAGCTTGATTAGCATTGAATAGCCTTGCAACTTCAAAGCCTGGGTGCCTCCTGCCTGGGGGATCCTTTGTTGGGAGGTGTTAGCTGGCCCTGATTGTTTCCTGTCTGGAATTCCCCTGTTTTTTAGTGTTCTTTATTTACTGCCCTGATTTTGAAGTTTTTTAATACAAGTAGCCAGATTTTGTTCATTTTCATGGTTTCCTCCTTTGTGTTGAAATTGTCCACATGCTTGTGGATTTCAATGGCTTCTCTGTGTAGCCTGACATGGTGGTTGTTAGAGAGGTCCAGCATTTCTGTGTTCTCAAATAATATGCTGTGTTCAGTTTGGTTCATCAAGTGCTCTGCTATGACTGACTTCTCGGGTTGAATTAGTCTGCAGTACCTTTCATGTTCCTTAATTCGCGTTTGGGCAATGCTGTGTTGGGTGGACGCCATGTAGACTTGTCTATGTAGATTGATAAGCATTGGGTGTAAGTAATGTTTACTACAAGGGTCAATCCTTCTTTCTTAGTGTTGTCTGCTTTGACTTATAGTGCCTCTCCAGGCTTTTTTCTATATTTTTCCTAGGTTTACTGGAGATGGCAGAGGAGAGCCTGAGATCTTATGTATGTAAAGCATGCCTCCAATCTCCTCCACACCCAAGTCTGTATGTGCAGAATAAGTAATAAGATGGTAGTTCGTACCAGGTTTAACCTTCTAGCAGGGCACTGTCTACACAGATTGGAAGAAGGCAAACCAGAGGTGCATTTACACTATAGAATGAATGCAGTCAGATGCCACTGTAGCTGCCATAGCTCAATGCTGTGAAATCATGGGAGTTGAGGTTTTACAAGGTCTTTAGCATTCTCTACCAAAAGGTGCTGATGCTTCCTCAAACTACAACTCCCAGATTTGCATTAAACCATGACCAGTAAAGTGGTATCACTTAACAGTCCCCACTGTTAATGGGGACTTTTGGCAGAGAATGCTAAAGTCCCCACTGTTTAATTTTCTTGGCCCCCTCATTTGCATATTTTACCCCACCCAGGGTTATTTAGTTATTTATTATTTCGGGTATTTTTACCCCATCCTTCTCAACCCCCTAGTGAGGGACTCAGGGCTGATTCCAGCCGGCACATATTCGATGCATACAATTAAACACAATGAAATACACAACAAACAGTAATGATAAATAATTAAAACATTGAGTTAATACAATAAAATCTACTAGAAAAGAAGCCAGATTGGAAGAAGGCAAACCAGGTTCTATGATTTTATCTTGTCCATTTGGCCTGCCCATCCTATTTGATTTTATATTGTGTGAATGTCTTTTACTATTATATTTTGTTATTGTAATTTACTTTTATTTATTTTGTAATGTATTTTGTCTTGTATTTTGCATTTTACTGTGCTGTATTGTATTTTTAGAAGGGCTTGGCCTCGTGTTAGCCACCCTGAGTCCCCATTGGGGAGATGGTGACGGGGTATAAATAAAGATTATTATTATCATTATTATTATTATTATTAATAATAATAATTCTGCATAATAGATTTTATTTATTTATCGTGTCAGGAGCAAACCAAACTTTTTTTTAACAAACAAACAGACAAAACACAAAGTTTGCAAGCTTGGTAGTTGTCCTTTGATCAGTATCTGGCCACTTGGAGTGCCTCTGGTGTTACTATAAGAAGGTCCTCCATTGTGCATGTGGCAGGGCTCAGGTTGCATTGCAGCACGTGATCTGTAGTTTGCTCTTCTCCACACTCGCATGTCGTGGATTCCACTTTGTAGCCCCATTTCTTAAGGTTGGCTCTGAATCTCGTGGTGCCAGAGCGCAGTCTGTTCAGCGCCTTCCAAGTCACCCAGCTTTCTGTGTGCCCAGGGGGGAGTCTCTCATTTGGTATCAGCCATTGGTTGAGGTTCTGGGTTTGAGCCTGCCACTTTTGGACTCTCGAGGTGTTCCAGCGAGTGTCTCTGTAGATCTTAGAAAACTATGTCTTGATTTAAGTCGTTGACGTGCTGGCTGATACCCAAACAGGGGATGAGCTGGAGATGTCTCTGCCTTGGTCCTTTCACTATTGGCTGCTACTTCCCGGCGGATGTCAGGTGGTGCAATACCGGCTAAGCAGTGTAATTTCTCCAGTGGTGTAGGGTGCAGACACCTCGTGATAATGCGGCATGTTTCATTAAGAGCCTACTGTTTTAGCGTGGTGAGATGTGTTCCACACTGGGCATGCAGCAGAGTAGCACAGCGCAAGGGCCAATGTCTTCACTGTATCTGGTTGTGATCCCCAGGTTGTGCCAGTCAGCTTTCGTAAGATATTGTTTCTAGCACCACATCCAGAAGCGACCAGATGCATAGTGGAAGCACCTCAGGAATGTAACCTCTTGCATGCTCTTTATGTACAGAGCTACAGCTTTTACTCAAAATATGTACAAGTTTTTTTTTCATGTCAGGAGTGACTTGAGAAACTGCAAATTGCTTCTGGTGTGAAAGAATTGGCTGCCTGCAGAGACGTCGCTCAAGGGATGCCCAGATGTTTTACTATCACGTGGGAAGCTTATTTCTTGTTTCCGCATGGGAAGCTTTTTTTGTGTGTGTCAGAAGCGACTTGAAAAACTGTAAGTCACTTCTGAAGTGAGAGAATTGGCTGTCTGTAAGGATGTTGCCCAGGGGGTGCCTGGATGTTTGATGTTTTACCCATCCTTGTAGGAAGCTTCTTTCATGTCCCCACATGGGAAGCTGGAGCTGTCAGAGGGAGCTCAACCTGCTCTCTCCAGATTTGAATCTCTGTCTGACCTGTCAGTCAGTAGTTCTGCCAGCAGAAGGGTTTAACCCAGTGGTTCTCAACCTGTGGGTCCCCAGATGTTTTGGCCTTCAACTCCCAGAAATCCTAACAGCTGGTAAACTGGCTGGGATTTCTGGGAGTTGTAG
Source organism: Anolis sagrei (assembly GCF_037176765.1). Classification (NCBI taxonomy): domain Eukaryota; kingdom Metazoa; phylum Chordata; class Lepidosauria; order Squamata; family Anolidae; genus Anolis; species Anolis sagrei. Next base: position 19,737,375 of record NC_090023.1, read on the forward strand.
GCCAAAACACCTGGGGACCCACAGGTTGAGAACCACTGGTTTAACCCATTGCACCCCCAAGGGCATCCATGTACAAGATGAAGAGGGGCAATGCAGAAAAATAGTAGTCTTGTAGAAAATTCAGAATCTACCTTCTCACTGGATGTTTTGACAGAGTACAGAAAATTCTCCAAGGTTTTCAGCAGGAGCCTTTCCCAGGCGGAAGCTGAGACATTGAGAACAGAATCTGAATCTCTTTTCATGCAGAGCATGTTCTTTTTTTCAATTGGTTATGTAACAATCACCTGGAGCTATTGTTCTTTAAGTGGTTCTACATTTATTTTCACTGATAATGAATTCAAGCTATGGTAAGATGTGACTGGTTACATGGAGCATATAAAGCCCCTTGTTGCATTAGCTTCGCTGTCTATTAGTTCATTGATGATTCAGAATGTTCTTTATGACCTGTAAAATGCAATATGGCTTGGGTACAGACTGAAACATATTTTCTGTATGGTTTTGTTTGGCAATTGAATGTTTTGCCTGTTGGAAACAACCCTGCGTCCCCTCGGGGAGATAGAGTGGTATACAAATAAAGTAGTTATTATTATTATCATCATTATTGTTATGGATAAGTCAACCGAGGTTTTAGGGGTTGGTTTATTCCCCTGAAATAGCCAGACTTTTACACGAGTACATGAGCAACTCTGTTTTTGTTTATTGTAATTTTTTCCTATGTAATTTTGATGATGTTGCTTGTTGTTTATGTTTTGGTTTTATTCTAATGTAGTATGTTGTTTGGGCTTGGCCCCATGTAAGCCGCTCCGAGTCCCCATCGGGGAGATGGTGGCGGGGTATAAATAAAGTTTAATATTAGTAGTTGTAGTAGTAGTAGTATGTTGGGAGAGAAAGGCAAGATGGCCCTCTGTATCTGCATCCACAGAAACAATTAATATTGGAGAAATTGTGATTTTTGGAAAGGCATGGCCTTGTTAGAAATCATAACCTTTTGGAAAAAATGATGGGGAGATAGAGCGGAATATAAATAAAGTTTTATATTATTATTATTATTATTATTATTATTATTATTATTATTAAACAGGTGAAACTTATCTTCACTATATGTTGGGTTGTATAAATTTTGTTAGTATGGATGTATAGTTGTATTCGGGCATTGAATGTTTGCCTTTTATGTTTGGAATCCGTCCTGAGTCCCTTTGGGGAGATAGAATGGAATATAAATAAAGTTTTATTATTATTTATTTACTAGCCGTCCCCTGCTACGCGTTGCTGCAGCTCAGTCTGTGTATATGTGTTTTGTGTGTGTATGTATGTATGTGTGTGTGTGTATATTTGTGTATAGATGTGTGTTTGTGTGGGTGTATATATATGTGTGTGCGTGTATATGTTTGTGTTTATATGTGTACATGCATATTGTGTATATGTGTGTATATATATTTTTATATGTGTTTTTGCATGTGTGTGTATATATATATATATATGGGTGTATATTTGTGTGTGTGTATATGTGTGTATATATTTGTGTATTTGTGTGTTTATATGTGTACATGCATATTGTGTATTTGTGTGTGCTTGTCCATTAGCATATTTGTGTGTATATATGTATGTATGTGTGGGTATGTGTGTGCATGTGAATATGTATATGAGTGTATGTGTATATGTATATATGGTGTATTTTGGTGTTTTTTTAAGTCTGTTCTGCTGGGGTTTGTGTGTGTGTGTGTACATGTGTGTGTGTGTTAATGGGTGATGGACACTCGTTGGACTGTTAGGTGTCTTGTGTCCAAATTTGGTGTCAATTCGTCAAGTGGTTTTTGAATTACGTTAATCCCACAAACGAACATTACATTTTTATTTATATAGATTTATTTATTTAATATTAAAACAGGTGAAACTTATCTTCACTCTTCCCCCATAGAAAGAAAAATGTCATCAGAGATATTCTTACACAATACCAAGTTTGTTTCATTTGTCCTTTTGTAAGAGGTGTAAGGCTCTTATGAGAGCCAAAGCAGTCTTTCTCTTCTTTTGACCCAGTTGGGTATTTAACCTGTTTTTGCCTTTTCTCTCCAAAGGTTCTCATGATTTTGCTGCTGTCTGCGCACTTCTTCTTTCGCTGCTTATTAGTCGTCGTGTATGTGTTGGAAGTCCACTAGAGAAAAGAGACTGAGATGAGCCCGAGAAAGTGGAAATAATATCGCTGTATTGGGCACTTGGGTACTTAAGTCTGCAAAATGAACGAAGGTGGCAGATCGACTGACAAGAACACCGAGGAGGAAGCAAAAGATTTCAAAGACTTCCCTGAGAGCTTTAACCAGCTGGAATTGTTGGAAACCCACAGGCATCTAATCCCGACAGGAACACAAAGCCTGTGGTCTGGAGATTCCGACGAGGAAGATCAGGAAGAAAAAACAGAAGAATGGTACCAAGCGCAAGAGAAAAAACTGGAAAGCAGCCCAGATAAGCTGCTTCTTTGGGCAGCTGAAAAAAATAGGGTAAGGTGTTCATAACTGGGACTGTGGGTTCTATGTCAAAACAGCAAGCCAGACTGCTTTGTGTGATATAGAGCAGTAATAGAGAATATGTGTTGTCGAAGGCTTTCATGGCCAGAAACACCAGGTTGCTGTGAGTTGTTTTTAATATATATATATTTATTTAGAACTTTTGTATCCCATCCTATATATAGGGAGCACACAACCGCTATGTTGCGTCTGCTCCACTGGCTGCCGGTCTGGTACTGAGCACAATTCAAAGGGCTGGCTTTAGCCTATAAAGCCCTAAAGCAGCCCAGCTTACCTGCCCGAACGTATCTCCTTCTATGAGCCAGCTAGGAGGTTCTTCTGGGGAGGCCCTGCTCTCAGTCCCGCCTCCTCCGCAAGCAGGATTAGTGGGGACAAGAGACAGGGCCTTCTCAGTGGTGGCCCCTTGGCTGTAGGACTCTCTCCCTAGTGAAATTAGAGCACCCCCTCCCTCCTGACCTTCAGGAAGAAAAGCATGTGACCAAGCTTTCAGATAGCAAGTTTTTTTTAATGCAACAAGAGAATAAGGAACAGTGAATGGACCATGTATTGTCGAAGGCTTTCATGGCCGGAATCACTGGGATGTTATAGGTTTTTTCGGGCTATATGGCCATGTTCTAGAGGCATTCTCTCCTGGCGTTTCACCTGCATCTATGGCAAGCATCCTCAGAGGTAGTGAGGTCTCTCTCTACCTCTGAGGATGCTTGCCATAGATGCAGGCAAAATGTCAGGAGAGAATGCCTCTAGAACATGGCCATATAGCCCGAAAAAACCTACAACAACCCAGTGAATGGACCAATGGAATGGCTTCATATGATGATGCCAGTTGACATGATTTTAATAATTGCATAGTTTTGATGTTTGGTTTTAATATAAATGTGTATTGTATTGTATGTTTATGTTTTGCATTGAATATGCTGCCTAATTTATAATGCTGCTCTGAATCTCCTTTGGGGTAGAAAAGGGTGGGAGATAAATGACGTTAATAAATAAATATAATAAATCTAAATAACATTATTAATATGTATAATAATCACATTGGAGAACCTAGAGAGAACTTTTAAAAAATCAAATTCAAGAATAATCAGATCCACAAATGTATTGGGATGGTTGGAATGAAACTCTTTAACCCAGCCTTTCTCAACTTGGGGGTCAGGACCCCTGAGGGGGTTGTTAGGGGGTGTCAGAGGGGTTGCCAAAGACCATCAGAAAACATGGTTTTGTTTTGGTCATGAGGGTTCTGTGAGGGAAGTTTGGCCCAATTCTATTGTTGGTGGGGTTCAGAATAGTCTTTGATGGTAGGAGAACTATAAATCCCAGCAACTACAACTCCCAAATATTAAGGTCTATTTTTCCCAAACTCCACAAGTGTTCACATTTGGCCATATTGAGTATCCATGCCAAGTTTGGTCCAGATCCATCATTGTTTTGAGTCCACAATGGTCTTTGGATGTAGGTAAACGACAACTCCCAAACTCAAGATCAATGCCCACCAAACCCTTCTACTATTTTATGTCGGTCATGGAGTTGTGTTTGCTAAGTTTCATTCAGTTCCATCATTGGTGGGAGTTCAGAATGCTTTTTGATTGTAGGTTAACTATAAATTCCAGCAACTACAACTCCCCAATGTCAAGGTCTATTTTCCCCCAAACTCCACCAGTATTCACATTTGGGCATATTGAGTATTTGTGCCAAGTTTGGTCCACATCCATCATTGTTTGAGTCCACAGTGGTCTTTGGATGTAGGTGAATTACAACTCCCAAACTCAAGGTTAATGCCCACCAAACCCTTCCAGTATTTAATGTCGGTCATGAAGTCGTGTTTGCCAAGTTTGGTTCAATTCCATCATTGGTGGAGTTCAGAGTGCGCTTTAATTGTAGGTGAACTATATATCCCAACAACTACAATTCCCAAGTGAGAAAACCAATCCCCCTGCCCAGCCCCACCAGTATTCAAATTTGGGCGTATTGGGTCTTTGTGCCAAATTTGGTCCAGTGGATGAAAATACATTTACATTACAATTTCTAACAGGAACAAAATTACAGTTCTGAAATAGCAACGATAATGTTATGGTTGAGGGTCACCACAACATTATTTATTTATCGTGTCAGGCAACCAACAGTTGTATTACATTTTTTAACAGAACAAACATACAAAAACACAGAGTTTGCAAGCTTGGTAGTTGATTAAATGTCCTTTGACCAATATCTGGCCACTTGGAGTGCCTCTGGTGTTGCCACAAGAAGGTCCTCCATTGTGCATGTAGCAGGGCTCAGGTTGCATTGCAGCAGGTGGTCTGTAGTTTGCTCTTCTTCACACTCGCATGTCGTGGATTTCACTTTGTGGCCCCATTTCTTAAGGTTGGCTCTGCATCTCGTAGTGCCAGAGCACAGTCTGTTCAGTGCCTTCCAAGTTGCCCAGTCTTCTGTGTGCCCAGGGTGGAGTCTCTCATTTGGTATCAGGCATTGATCAAGGCTCTGGGTTTGAGCCTGCCACTTTTGGACTCTTGCTTGCTGGGGAGTTCCAGCGAGTGTCTCTGTAGATCTTAGAAAACTATTTCTTGATTTAAGCTGTTGACGTGCTGGCTGATACCCAAACAGGGGATGAGCTGGAGATGTCTCTGCCTTGGTCCTTTCACTATTGGCTGCTACTTCCTGGCGGATGTCAGGTGGTGCAATACCGGCTAAGCAGTGTAATTTCTCCAGTAGTGTAGGGCGCAGACACCCCGTGATAATGCGGCATGTCTCATTAAGAGCCACATCCACTGTTTTAGTGTGGTGAGATGTGTTCCACACTGGGTATGCATACTCAGCAGCAGAGTAGCACAGCGCAAGGGCAGATGTCTTCACTGTGTCTGGTTGTGATCCCCAGGTTGTGCCAGTCAGATTTCGTATGATATTGTTTCTAGCACCCATTTTTTGCTTGATATTCAGGCAGTGCTTCAACATGAGCTGTATTTGGGGTCGTGGCATTTGGAAGGTTGAGAAACACTGCTTTAACCTGAACTGAGATAAACAGTGAGTGTTAGGCTAGATCATTTATAGGAAAACTCAGTGCTCTACTTGACCTAAAACAATGTGTTGCCTCTCCACTCCCAACAGCTTAACACTGTACAAAGGATCCTGTCTCAGAATCTTGCTCCGGTCAACGTCCAAGATGAAGATCAATACACCCCTCTCCACCGCGCTGCCTATAACGGACACTTGGAAATTGTACGTGAGCTGATTGCCCATGGCGCCGATGTTCATGCATTGACAGTGGACAGTTGGACCCCTCTGCATAGTGCCTGTAAGTGGAACAACACCAAGATCGCATCGTTCTTGCTTCAGCATGGTGCGGATATTAATGCCCAGACCCATGGTTTGCTGACCCCGTTGCACCTTGCTGCAGGGAACAGGGAAAGCAAGGAAACTCTGGAACTCTTGCTCATGAATCGCTATTTGAAGCCGCATCTGAAAAACAACTTGGATGAAACAGCGTACGATATTGCTCGAAGGACTGACATATATCACTACCTGTTCGAAATTGTTGAAAATTGCACAAATTCTGTGTCTGATTCTTAGGAATTTTGTGAGCGTTTGAATGTTGGAAACACACTGCCTGCGCCTTTGTAAAAACACTTTGTAACTGTACTCAAATTTGGTGCTTTTCAACCCCCCACCTCTTTGCCATAGCTTTATTCTGTGAGATGCTGGAAATGGCACCTCATTTTGTTATAATGTCGTTATTTTTATAATATATATGCCATACAACCCTTATACTTGTGAAACATTTCCATTTTTACTTGAAATTCTTTGGAGGAACCCACGGTACACTGGGTTTGTTTTTCTATTCACCAATTAATTAACAGGATGGGAATGCTCCCATAAGCCATTTCTTAAGAGGGCATGGGATCACCCATCAGAAGAGAAGGGAAATTATTTCAGACTGGTTACTGCTTCCTTTTTAAATTATTGGCGAAGTAATGAGACCTAATTGATGACAGACACGCTTGGAAAGTAGATAATAAGGGTTCATCTGCAATTTGACACCACTTTAACTGCCATGGCTCAATGTTATGAATTTATTTTTATTTTTTTGTCGTGTCAGGAGCAACTTGAGAAACTGCAAGTCGCTTCTGGTGTGAGAGAATTGGCCGTCTGCAAGGACGTTGCCCAGGGGACGTCCGGATGATTTGATGTTTTTATCATCCTTGTGGGAGGCTTCTCTCATGGCCCCGCATGAGGAGTTGGAGCTGATAGAGGGAGCTCCCCCGCCTCTCCCTGGATTCGAACTTGCGACCTGTCGGACTTCAGTCCTGCCGGCACAGGGGTTTAACCCACTGTCCATATCAATGCTATGAAATGCAGTTTGATAACACACAAGTTGTTTTTGGCGCAAAAGGCTAACACAGAGCCATGGCAGTTAGTGTACTCAAACTGCGTTAATTCTACGGTGTAGATGGACCTCAACTCCTAAAGCAAAGTTTCTAGATAGTACTATCATTCTACAAAGGATAATGACATGGTCTCAGTTATTTAAAAAATAAGCAAACTAAAGCCATGAAAGATGTATTGTAGAAGGCTTTCATGGCCAGAATCACAAGGTTGCTGTGAGTTTTCCAGGCTGAATGGCCATGTTCCGGAAGCATTCTCTCCTGATGTTTTGCCCACATCTATGGTAAGAGGTTGTGAGGTCTGTTGGAAACTAGACAAGTGAAGTTTACATATCTGTGGAATATCCAAGGTGGAAGAAAGAACTCTTGTCTGTTGGAGTCAAGTGTGAATGTTGCAATTGACCACCTTGATTAGCATTTAATGGCCTTGCAGCTTCAAAGCCTGACTGGTTGCTGCCCAGGGGACTCCTTTGTTTGGAGGTGTTAGCTGGCCCTGATTATTATTGGAGAATAATTGGATTAATAATAAATTGATTAATAATTGGATTAATAATAAATCCAATTAATAAATTGGATTAATAATAATAATCCAATAATATTCCAATAATATTGGAATATTATAATCTAATAATAATCCAATAATATTGTATTATTATTGGAGAATATTATTTCGGGAATTCCCTTGCTTTCTGAATGTTGCTCTTTATTTACACCTAAAACCTCCAAACAAAGGTAATCAGCCAAGCTTTGAATCCACAAGGCTATTCAGTGCTAATCAAGGTTCAACATTCACACTTGCCTCGAACAGACAAGAGTTCTTTCTCCCACCTTGGACATTCCACGGATATATCTACCTCACTTGCCTAGTTTCCAACAGACCTCACAACCTCTGACATAGATGTGGGCGAAACGTCAGAAGAGAATGCTTCCGGAACATGGCTATACAGGCCAGAAAACTCACAGCAACCCAAGCTAAAGATTAGTAGTGCAGTGGGATGGTCAGATTCCTTAATGCAAGACAGTATGCCTTGTCTTGAATGATCTGCCTACTTTCCAAACATACAACTTTGTGCTGTCAGCTTTTGTTTTTGTTTTTTTAAGAGACATATTTGATGCCTATACATGGAAATGTTAGCAACATCTATAGAAGTGAATTCGTGAGTAGGATTCTAGAATCCACCAGTGGCTTTAATTTTGAAAATATAGATGGATTCCTTATTTGCCATTGCTATACGATAAGCAGTTTGTTGCCTTACACATTGGCTTACCAGTTCTGAAAACATTTTGGACTTATTCACATGATCCATTGACATGACTGATGTATACAAAGTCTTACCTAGGCATGGGCAAGCTTGGGCCCTCCAGGTGTTTTGGACTTCAACTCCCACAATTCCCAACAGCCGATAGGCTGTTGGGAATTGTGGGAGTTGGAAGTCCAAAACACCTGGAGGGCCCAAGTTTGCCAATGCCTGGGATATGCATATTTTTCCCTATCCACTTAGAAAGTTTGCCCAGGCAGAAATGGGATAGATTGTCATCTGCATGTATGTATGTTATCATAGCATAAGAACATACATGAGCAAACATACCCATCCCTTAAATAAATGTAGAATGGTTGTTCTTACTAAACTGAAGGTGTTTCTGAAAAAGTCGCTTGGTGGCTGCTATAACAATCCAGAATTATAAATTATAACCCACTTAAGTCTGAAGTACACTGGGAAAAAGTGAGGGCATCCTCAAACACTTAAGAACATAATTTGAGGTCCCTGTTTGAATTTGTACTTAAAAGCATGAAAATACTTTTTTACGTCAGTGGAACTTTTCTTGAATGTAAACGTGGTTATCTGTGAAGTATTACAATGTGGTCCATAAACTACTTACATTGACATACTTGAGAATGACTAGGGTGTGGTTTTGTTTACTTATCAGCACATACGGTTTCTATGAATTATTTATAAACATTCCAGAGTGGCTAAAATCAATAAAATACTATTTTCTTAACCATATTATAATGATAGATCAATAATGAGATAATTTAATCGCTAGTTTCAGTGAACTGTAATTTCTCAACATAAGATTGGATATCTAAATAAAAGCTTTACGAGTTGCTAGCTAAGTTTTTTTTTTCATGCCAGGAGCGACTTGAGAAATTGCAAATCGCTTCTGATGTGAGAGAATTGGCTGTCTGCAAGGATGTTACCCAGGGGATACCTCGATGTTTAGAAGTTTTACCATACTTGTGGGAGGCTGCTCTCACGTTCCCGCATGGGGAGCTGGAGCTGACAGAGGGAGCTTATCCGTGCTCTGGGTTTAACACATTGAGCCACCAGGGGCCAAGTAATTTTAGTCTTATCAAATCTAGTGGCTTGCCTTAAGGCACCACTGCAAATTTAAACCTTTTTAACTCACAGCATTTCCAAACAAATAGTGTGAATTGTAGCTTTTTTACCATTCTGAGATTTCCCCAGAAAATTATTTTTTGTTGTCACTTAGAATATACACCAAAATATATATCTACTACCCAAGATTTCTTGATTGGGAGCTGTGACAAGAAGGCAGTTTTGTAACTATTAGGAATGCATAATACAGAGATGACACATTTAGTGTCATCAGGGCCCTTGATGGTGCAGCAGGTCAATCCGCTGAACTTGCTGACCAAAAGGTTGGCGGTTCAAATCCAGGGAGTGGGGTGAGCTCCTGCTGTTAGCCCCAGCTTCTGCCAACCTAGCAGTTTGAAAACATGCAAATGTGAGTAGATTAATATGTACCGCTTCTGCAGGAAGGTTACGGCGCTCCATGCAGTCATGCTGGCCACATGACCTTGGAGGTGTCTACAAACAACACTGGCTTTTCGGCTTAGAAATGGAGATGAGCACCAACCCCCAGAGTCGACACGACTAGACTCAATGTCACCTTTAAATTTCTTGTATACCCAAACAGTGATCTACTGCAGGACTAGAAACAAATCCCCAATATTTTGGATCGAAACTCTCAGCAGCCCTGCCTATTATCCAGTGCTGAGAAATCTCGGAAGATGAGGTCCAATTTGGAGAGGCAACCCATTTTGGAAAAGCTGTCAAGCACCAGTACATTGTTATCAAGGTGGAAAAAAGGAGTATTTCTTATTGTATGAAATGGTTTGTCAAACAGATGCCGTCATAGTCCACTTCACAGTTTGTTAAACCTTTGTGGGATTCTTGTTCACTTTTGAAAACTGCATGAAAAGTGGAACTGAATGTAACTGAACTTAATACAGGTAACACTTGAAATAAAAGTATACTGTAATTCTGCTGTGAGTCTTATTTGAAAATAAAATATTTAACACAATAACTTGGTTGGGTCTTCTGTTGCAAAAGACCTCAAGGATGAGATAACAGTGTTCAGGATGCTAATGGAGACTTCATCACACTAGAGAATGAATCCACTTTAAATCCGGCTTCTGCCTCCTGCAAAATTCTGGGGTTTGTAGTTTAGGGAGACGCCTTTAACAGTGTCACTAAACTACAAATCCCAGAATTCTGCAGGAAGCAGAAACTGGATTTAAAGTGGATTCATTCTCTAGTGTGATGAAGTAGTCACTGTAGTTCCCTTTGCTCTCATTGGGAAAGTGGGGTTATTTTTCCATCCATATGCTTTCTGTAACTCACATATCAAAATGTAGATGCCACCAGCCAAATTGTCACATTATTTCTGCAGTATTTTCCCATCTCTATCCAATGGAAGCCTGCAGAGTTTTTGAAGGTTGATGTCTATTGTGTACCTTTGCATCATTTTTGACTTACAGCAACCCTTTCATGGGTTTTCCGATGCTGAGTGTATGACTTGTCCAGGATCGCCAAGTGTGTTTCCATGGCTGAGTAGGGATTCCATCCCCGGTCTCCAGAGTTATAATACAACACTTTTTTTTCCGTGTCAGGAGTGACTTGAGAAACTGCAAGTCGCTTCTGGTGTGAGAGAATTTCCTGTCTGCAAGGACATTGTCCAAAGGATGTCTGGATTTTTTACCATCCTGTGGGAGGCTTCTCTCATGTCCCCACATGGAAAGCTGGAGCTAACAGATGGGAGCTCACCTCGCTCCCTGGATTCAAACTGCTGACCTTTCAATCAGCAGTCCTGCTGGTACAAGGGTTTAACTCAATGGTTCTCAACCTGGGGCCCCCAGATGTTTTTGGCCTTCAGCTCCCAGAAATCCCAACAGCTGGTAAACTGGATAGGATTTCTGGGAGTTGTAGGCCAAAAACATCTGGGGACTCCAGGTTGAGAACCACTGGTTTAACCTATTGTGGGGCTCAACACTGAAGCTACTACATTATGCTGGCTAGCTAGCTATATGTGTGCATGTGCGTGTGTGTATGTGTGTGTGTATGTATATATATGTGTGTGTGTGTATACATACACACACACACACACATACTTACATACACACACTAGCCGTCCCAAGCCACGCGTTGCTGTGGCCCAGTCTGTGTATATGTGTTTTGTGTATGTGTATATATTTGTGTGTTTGTGCATATAAATAGATTACTGCAACACACTCTACGTGGGGCTGCCTTTGAAGACTGTTCGGAAACTTCCAACTAGTCCAACAGGCTGCAGCCAGATTACTAACTGGAGCAACATATAGGGAGCACATCACCCCCTTGTGTCAGCTCCACTGGCTGCCAGTACACCTCCGAACTCAATTCAAAGTGCTGGTTTTGACCTATAAAGCTCTATATGGTTCTGGCCCAGCTTACTTGTCCGAACGCATCTCTCACCATGTCCCGCCTTGCTGTTTAAGATCATCCGGATAGACCCTGCTCTCACTCCCGCCAGCGTCGCAAATAGTCTGGCGGGGACGAGAGACAGGGACTTCTCAGCTGTAGCCCCCCACCTGTGGAACTGGCTTCCCAACGAGGTAAGATGGGCTCCATCCCTCCTGTCTTTTAGGAAGAAATTGAAGTCATGGTTCTGGGGCCAGGCTTTTGGACAGCAAGCATAAATAGCGCTTTGGGTATGGAATTTGGCTGGAATGGTGATATGACATTAATAATATTTTTATTGTTTTAATGTTCTATTTATTGCTTTAATTGTTATATTCTTTGTTATATTTAATGGTATCAAATTGTGCCAAATGTTAGCCATCCTGTGTCCCTCTTCGGGGGTTGAGAAGGACAAGGTAGAAATGCTGGAAATAAATACATAAATACCTAAATATGTGGTTTTGTGCATGTGTTGTTATGTATATTTTTATTTTATTTTTGGCTTTTTAAGTCTCTTCCACTGTGTTTTTCAGTGTTTTTATGAATGATGGTCACTCGTTGGCCTGATAGTTGTGTCCAAATTTGTTGTCAATTGGTCCAATGGTTTGTGAGTTATGTTAATCCCATAAACGAGCATTACATTTCTGTTTATATAGATACTAGCCATCTCCTGCCATGCATTGCTGTGGCCCAGTCTGTGTGTGTATATATATTTATGGTTTTGTACATGCATTGTATTTTTTTTCTTTTTAAGTCCATTCCACTGTGTTTTTCAGTGTTTTTATGAATGATGGTCACTTGTTGGCCTGATAGGTGTATTGTGTCCAAATTTGGTGTTAATTTGGCCAGTGGTTTTTGAGTTATGTCAATCCTTCAAATGAAAATTACATTTTTATTTATATAGATACTAGCCATCCCATTTCCTCAGCTGTTTCTGAGATGTTTGTTGTTTAAAATAAATTGATGAAAGAGGAGATGGAATAGCACCACAGTTTGGCTATCATTGGGAGTCCTCCATTCACAAGCATGTTTGGGAGGGTTTTTTTAATATCCAAATGAAATATGCTTCCAATGTTAATGGAGACAATGCAAAACTGAGCTCTCACCAATGACCGAAAAGTTTTTTAAATGGTCCTTTGAGAAAATGCAGTTATGGAAGTTTGAAAAACAGGCATGATGAATTTATTTTCTCCTTTGGTGCACTAGATAGGGATGTAAAAATCTTAAGCTATGCCACCAAGTTTGTGAAACTGATAAGATAATGGTGAAGGTTTCCCCTTGGCATTAAGTCTAGCCATGTCTGACACTGGGGGTTGGTGCTCATCTCCATTTCTAAGCTGAAGAGCCAGCGTTGTCCTGCATAGATCAACAGCAAGCTAGACTATTGATGGTCAGAAACTCACTCTGACCCGGGCTAGCTTCGAACTTATGACCTCTCGGTCAGTAGTGATTTAATGCAACTGGCTACTAACTAGCTGCACCCACAGCCCGGTCTAGTCTTACTCACCAAAGTGTTTTATGTTGCGCTGCTTTTAAAAAAAACCCAGTAACTCAAAACACAGCTTTATGCAGATTTCCTTGGAAACATTTATTTTTTATTTATTTGCTTCACTTTTATACCGCATTTTTCAGCCCTTGACAGGCGACTCAATGCGGTTTACAGTGCAATTAAAACATAACAGTGCAACAACAGGATCAACACATCGATCCACAACAATTAACAATCAGACAGGACAAATCAACAAAACAACATATATAACGCCTCAGTTGAATCAGATCCGTTCTCATAGTCCTTGTGCCGTTCCTATGTTCCATTTACCGTCTTCCTTGATTGGTTGCATTGCTTAGCCAAACGCTTGTTCATAAAGCCAGGTCTTAACCATTCTCCGAAACGTCAGCAACGAAGGTGCCTGTCTGATGTCTGCGGCCAAGGCATTCCATAGCCGAGGGGCCACCACTGAGAAGGCCCTGTCTCTCGTCCCCGCCAGACGCGCCTGTGACGCAGGCGGGATAGAGAGCAGGGCCTCCCCAGACGATCTTAATGTTCTAGTCGGTTCATAGGTGGAGATGCGTTCGGAGAGGTAAGCGGGGCCAGAACCGTTTAGGGCTTTATAGGCTAAAGCCAGCACCTTGAATTGTGCCCGGTAGCGGATTGGCAGCCAGTGGAGCTGGCTCAACAGAGGAGTGGTATGCTCCCTGAGTGCCGCTCCTGTTAGCAACCTGGCTGCCGAGCGCTGGACCATCTGAAGCTTCCGGGCAGTCTTCAAGGGCAGCCCCACGTAGAGCGCGTTGCAGTAATCAATCCGGGATGTAACCAGAGCGTGGACTACCGTGGCCAAATCAGACTTCCCAAGGTACGGGCGCAGCTGGCGCACAAGTTTGAGTTGTGCAAATGCTCCCCTGGACACCGCCGAAACCTGGGGTTCCAAGCTTAGCGAAGAGTCCAGGATCACACCCAAGCTGCGAACCTGCGTCTTCAGGGGGAGTGTAACCCTGTCCAACACAGGCTGTAACCCTATACCCTGTTCGGCCTTTCGACTGACCAGGAGTGCCTCTGTCTTATCTGGATTCAATTTCAATTTGTTCACCCTCATCCAGTCCGATACAGCGGCCAAGCAGCGGTTCAGGACCTGAACAGCCTCCTTAGTAGTAGGTGGGAAGGAGTGACAGAGTTGGACGTCATCTGCGTACAGATAACACCGCACCCCGAAACATGTCCCTCACACCTTAGTCCCATACAAATATACAGCTCAAAGTGTGTTCAACAGCATACTAAAGATTTTGCCTCCCACATAGTGCCCCCAAATCGTTTAAAAAACCACGATAAATAAAATTAAATAGGTTTGAGATGCCTTGATGGAGAAGGCTTCATCTGTAGAGCTTTGGGCCATTCTGCAGCTATGAAAGAGTAAAAACCAATGTGTGTACACAAATGACTATTTATTTTGAACACTTTTACCCCACCCTTCTCAAGGGTCTGGAGAACAAGCCCTATGAGGAGCGGCTTAAAGAGCTGGGCATGTTTAGCCCAAAGAAGAGAAGGCTGAGATGAGACATGGTAGCCATGTATAAGTATGTGAGGGGAAGTCACAGGGAGGAGGGAGCAAGCTTGTTTTCTGCTGCCTTGGAGACTAGGACACAGAACAATGGATTCAAACTGCAAGAGAGGAGATTCCATCTGAACATTAGGAAGAACTTCCTGACTGTGAGAGCTGTTCAGGAGTGGAACTCTCTTCCCTGGAGTGTGGTAGAGGCTCCTTCTTTGGAAGTTTTTAAATCAGTGTTTCTCAGCCTGGAGGTCGGGACCCCTGGAGGGGTCGTGAGGGGGTGTCAGAGGGGTCGCCAAAGACCATCAGAAAACAGTATTTTCTGTTGGTCATGGGAGTTCTGTGTGGGAAGTTTGGCCCAATTCTAACCTTGGTGGAGTTCAGAATGTTCTTTGATTGTAGGTGAACAAGAAATCCCAGCAACTACAACTCCCAAATGTCAAGTCTATTTTCCCTAAACTCCACCAGTGTTTACATTTGGACATATTGATTTTCATGCCAAGTTTGGTCTAGATTCATCATTGTTTTGAGTCCACAGTGCTGTCTGGATGTAAGTGAACTACAACTCCAAAACTCAAGGTCAATGCCCACCAAACCTTTCCAATTTTCCGTTGGTCATGGGAGTTCTGTGTGCAAAGTTTGGTTCCATTCTATCATTGGTGGAGTTCAGAATGCTCTTTGATTGTAGGTGAACTATAAATCCCAGCAACTACAACTCCCAAGTGATGGAATCAACCTCCCCCACCCCCCACCCCCCAAATCCCACCAGTATTCGAATTTGGGTGTATCGGGTCTTTGTTCCAAATTTGGTCCAGTGAATGAAAATACATCCTTCATGCCAGATATTTACATTACGATTAATAACAGGACCAAAATTACAGTTGTAGAGTAGTAATGAAAATAATTTTATGGTTGGGGGTCACCACAACATGAGGAACTGTATTAAGGGATCACAGCATTAGGAAGATTGAGAACTACTGTTTTAAATAGAGGCTGGATGGTCATTTGTGGGGTGCTTTGAATGCTTTCAGTCTGCAGACTGAAAGCCAGAACCAAGGTTACAACAACATCTGTTATAGAACTCCAGTATGCTGATGACAATGTCATCTGTGCGCATTCAGAAGAAGATCTACAAGCCACTCTAAACACCTTCGCAGAAGCATACACGAAGCTTGGCCTGTCACTGAACATCGAGAAAACCAAAGTGCTGTTCCAGCTGTCACCAGCCATCCCTTCCCCAGTGCCAGAGATACAACTTAATGGTGTGAGATTAGAAAATGTTGACCATTTCCGCTACCTTGGCAGCCACCTCTCCACCAAAGTCAACATCGACACCGAAATACAACACCGCCTGAGCTCTGCAAGTGCAGCATTTTCCTGAATGAAGCAGAGAGTGTTTGAGGACCGGGACATCCATAGGGATACCAAGGTGCTTGTTTATAAAGCTATTGTCCTCCCAACCCTGCTCTATGCCTGCGAAACGTGGACTGTCTACAGACGTCACATGCAACTCCTGGAACGATTCCATCAGCGCTGCCTCCGGAAAATCCTGCAAATCTCTTGGGAAGACAAGCGGACAAACGTCAGCGTGCTGGAAGAAGCAAAAACCACCAGCATTGAAGCGATGGTCCTCTGTCATCAACTCCGCTGGACCGGCCACTGTCTCCCAAAGCAGTTGCTCTACTCCGAACTTAAGAATGGAAAATGGAATGTTGGTGGACAGGAAAAGAGATTTGAAGATGGCCTCAAAGCCAACCTCAAAAACTCTGGCATAGACACTGAGAACTGGGAAGCCCTGGCCTTTGAGCGCTCCAGCTGGAGGTCAGCTGTGACCAGCAGTGCTGCAGAATTCGAGGAGGCACGAGTGGAGGGTGAAAGAGAGAAACGTGCCAGGAGGAAGGCACGTCAAGCCACCCCGGCCGGAACCGCCTTCCACCTGGAAACCAATGCCTTCACTGTGGGAGAAGATGCGGGTCAAGAATAGGGCTCCACAGCCACCTACAAACCCACAAAAATAGTCATCAAGGAAGACCATCTTACTCGTCCAACGAGGGATCGCGTAACAAACAACATGCTTTGAATGCAATTTTCCTGCTTCTTGGCAGGGGGTTGCATGAGGTCTCTTCCAGCTCTATGAATCTATGATTGGCCTCTAGAATGGAAGACAACTAGAGCCGCTCTTCCTTTCTGTCTTGCTTCAAATCCCCGGGAGAGGAGGAGGAGGAGGAGGGAAGCCACTCGGAGGCCTCCCCCACGCCCTCTCCTCTGGGCTTGGGCTCCTATGGCAACCTCCTGGGCGAGGAGGCAACGGGCATTGTGACTTCGGCTCTGACTTCTGCTGGTGACGAGGAGCCTGGAACACCCGCCAGGGAGCATGAGAGCGGCGGGCGGGCAGCAGCTGGAGCCTAGGACGGGGGTCTATGTGGAGTCCCAGGGAGGGGCACAGCAGCCCTGTGAGTCTGGGCGGGGAGGACGGGGAAGGGGGCCCCTCTTAGACCCCCCCCCCGGGAGGGGGCATTCCTCCTGGATCTCACCCCCTTCACAGAAAGCCGGGAGGCATGGCTGCTGTGTGGTGGAGACTCCTTCTTTTAAACAGCTTTTAAACAGAGGCTGGATGGCCATCTGTCAGGGGTGCTTTGAATGCACTATTCCTGCTTCTTGGCAGGGGGTTGGACTGGATGGCCCATAAGGTCTCTTCCAACTCTAGGATTCTATGCTGCTCCCCAAAGCTGGGTGCAAATCCCCTTCCCCTATTCAACAAAGGCTGGGTGGCCATCTCTCAGGAGTGCTTACATTGTGTCTTCCTGAGTGGCAAGGGATCAAAGGGGTCCCAGATGTTATTGAGTGACAACTACAGAGAAAGGGTTCCCCGAAGTACAAGGGCAAGTGGCCTCTATAAACGATAATATAATCCAGTAATTTTCTATATAAATAAAAAATGTAATGTTTGCTTGTGGGATTAACAGAACTCAAAAACCACTGGACGAATTGACACCAAATTTGGACACAAGACACCTAACAACCCAATGTATGTCCTTCACTCAAAACATTGATTTTGGCATTTGGGAGTTGTAGTTGCTGGGATGTATATACCACCTACAATCAAAGAGCACTCTGAACTCCACCAATGATGGAATTGAAGCAAAGGTGACACACAGGACTCCCATGACCAACAGAAAACACTAGAAGGGTTTGGTGGGCATTGACCTTGAGTTTGGGAGTTGTAGTTCAACTACATCCAGAGAACACTTTGGACTCAAACAACGATGGATCTGGACCAAACTTGGCACGGATATTCCATATGCCCAAATATGAACACAGATGGCGTTCGGGGGAAATAGACCCTGACATTTGGGAGTTATAGTTACTGGGATTTATAGTTCACTTACAATCAAAGAGCATTCTGAACCCCACCAATGACTGAATTGGGGCAAACTTCCCACACAGAACCGCCATGACGAACAGAAAATGCTTAAGGCCACCCTTCACCAGGGCAAGAAGACGTAATCAAAGCCCTCCTGACAAAGAGCATCCAGCCATAGATATAGATAGTTATATATGATTCACACACAGAGAGATGTAGTATGATAGATTTGAAAGGGACACCTAAAGAAGGACAATTATATGTTTCATGTTCCAGAGTATGCAAGCCAAACAATCTCCAAGTCAACACTGACAAAGAAACAGCAAGAAGTGCTGTTTACTGACAAGCATAAAGAAATTGCATATATTAGAAACCAACACTTTGTCATTACTTTATTTTCCAGATCACCAGACAGGGCAACGGCAACACGTGGCAGGGGACAGCTAGTATATATAAATAAAAATGTAATGTTCCTTTGTGGGATTAACATAACTCAAAAACCATTGGGTGAATTGACACCAAATTTGGACATAATACACCTATCAGGCCAACGAGTGAACATCACTCATAAAAATACTGGAAAACACAGCAGAAGGGACTTAAAAAGACAAAAAAATACATTAATAATAATAATAATAATAATTAGAAATCCAGCACTGCAAAGCTAGGCTACTGTTCCTGAGCATGCGCAGAGGGTCATAGAAATATAATAATAATAACATAGAGTAATATAATAATAAATATATAATAATATACATATTACAATAATAATAATAGAATAATAATAGAATCTATATAAATAAAAATGTAATGTTAGTTTGTGGGATGAACATAACTCAAAAACCACTGGATGAATTGACACCAAATTTGGACACAATACACCTATCAGGCCAACAAGTGACCATCACTCATAAAAACACTGAAAAACACAGCAGAAGGGACTTAAAAAGAAAAAAATGCATTACAATGCATGTACAAAACCACCTATTGCAAACAGAGTACTCCCAATGATATCAGAACTGTGGTGATATTCCATCTTCTCCAATTTATTTAGAACAAGAAAAATGTCAGAACAGCACAGGAGGATTACAAGTGGGAGACCATGGCAGGAATCAGGCTGTGGTGCAGCTAGTTAGTAGCCAGCTGCATTAAATAACTACTGACCGAGAGGTAATGAGTTCAAAGCCAGCTCGGATCAGAGTGAGCTCCTGACCATTAATAGTCTGGCTTGCTGTTAACCTATGCAGCCCGAAAGACAGTTGCATCTATCAAGTAGGTAATTTAGGTACCACTTTATACAGGGAGGCTAATTTAACTAATTTACGACACCGTAAAACCTTCCAGCAGTGTGCAAAAGAATGAGGAAGTACTCCATCAAGGACTCGGTGTCACAAGTGGACGGTGAAGCGGCAGCTCCCCCTGTGAAATCGAACATACCCTCCTGAAGCTGGAAAGCTGGAATGTTAAATTGCCTCTGTGTCTGTCGATATATGTTGTATGTCCAATGACATGGAATGTTTGCGATGTATATGTGCATTGTAATCCGCCCTGAGTCCCCTGCGGAGTGAGAAGGGCAGAATATAAGTAATGTAAATAAATAAATAAATAAACAAGGCCCCACCTATGCTTATCATATAATGCCGTTTCAAAGTGCATTATATGGCAGTGTGGATTGACCTTATGATCAGATCACCTGCATCCTTAACAGTGCTGTAAAATGGATTTACACCAATGTACTTTTTCAGGCATTGCACAAGGAGGCATGTAATACCTCCTTCCAGAACGCCCTCCCTGCTAAACAATGGCAGGGACATTATTACAATTAATGTTTAATGTATTAATAATTAAGTTGAATATTATGACTAATTTTCCTTGAGGTTCCACTAAAGAACTCTTCAGCTCATCCCTTGAAATTGTGTTTTTGAAAACAGGGAAGAAATTCGTATATGTGGAGCCACCCAGGAGAGTTAAGGAGGTCCTTGAGGAAGAGCTTTGTTTCCGGAAGGATGAGTGTAGAATTAAACACCCTTCAGAAGGTAATCCTGGCAACCAGTGAAAATGTAAAGGGAAATAAAATTGGGAGTTTTATTGTGGGAAGGTGATGTGAAAATATACATGTGATGAATAGGTTGGAAGCAGGTTTAGTCATACTTAGAGCTGCCTTCCCCAACATGGCGCCTTCAAGATTTGTTGGATTGCAAATCCTTTTGCCTTCAGACAACTATATGTTGAAAAGGATGGGATGGATAGTTTTACATATGTAATCCTAGTTTGTCTCCTACTGCTTTTATAATTTTATTGTATTCTAATGATGCTCCATGCAGTCATGCTGGCCACATGATCTTGGAGGTGTCTATGGACAATGCCGACTCTATCTTGTCTGGATTAAGCTTCAACCTGTTAGCTCTCATCCAGTCCATCACAGCAGTCAGACACTGGTTCAGGGTCTGGGAGGCTTCCTTGGAGTTTGGTGGAAATGTGTAGTAGAGTTGGGTGTCATCTTCATACAGATGGCACCCAACTCCAAAACTCCGGATGACCTCACCCAGTGGTTTCATGTAGATATGAGAAAGCATGGGGGGATAGTAGCGGGACCCCACAGGTCAAAGGCCATTGGTCCGAGCAGGTATCCCCCAGCTTCACCAACTGGGAGCGACCCTCCAGGAAGGAGCGGAGCTACTGCAGAGCAATGCCCCCAAGACCCTCCTGCTGAGCTGCTGAACTTGCTGACCGAAAGGTCGCAAGTTCAAATCCAGGGAGCGGAGTGAGCTCCTGCAGTTAGCCCCAGCTTCTGCCAACTTAGCAGTTTGAAAATATGCAACTGTGAGTAGATCAATAGGTACCGCTCTGGCGGGAAGGTAACAGCACTCCACAAAGTCATGTTGACTACATGACCTTGGAGGTGTCTATGGATAACGCTGGCTCTTTGGCTTAGAAATGGAGATGAGCACCAACCCCCAGTCGGACACAACTGGACTTAATGTCAGGGGAAAACCTTTACCACTACCCTGTATCATAACAATATCAGCAAAATAGTTGCAGAGTAAATGCTGACTGATATCTCTAGCTCAGAATGGGAAAAAGGGCATTAGGAGAGGCCCTTCTCTCTGTCCTATCACTTTCTTACGTTTGGGAGGAATAATGGACAGCCTTTGCAGTGGCTGCTCCCTGACTTTGAAATTCCCTCCCTCAGAGACCAAGGTATTTATTTATTTACTTCAGTTGTATACCACTTTTCTTCCCCCAGCGGGGGACTTAAAACAGTTTTCAACATAATTATGGCAAAATTTAATGCCTCACATAACACTGTTCTAAATGGTTCTAAAGTACTTCCAAAACTGGGAGGCGCTGGTGCTTTGCTTCTAAAGTGTTGCTAATGTTCTGGTGGTGAAAATTTCAGAACTCTAACAAAACTTTCAGAATTTCATTATTATTTCATTATTGGCAATATTTATGACAGAACCAATTAGGAACTGCCATTTATAACAAAATTTTGAAAGTTTTGTTAGAGTTCTGAAATTTTCCCCACCAGAACTTTAGCAACACCGTAGAAGCAAAGCAGCAGCGCCCCCCAGTTTTGGAAGTACTTTAGAACCATTTAGAACAGTGTTTCTCAACCTTCCTAATGCCGTAACCCCTTAATCCAGTTCTCATGTTGTAGTGACCCCCTGCCATAAAATTATTTTTGTTGCTACTTTATAACTGTAATTTTGCTATTGTTATGAATTGTAATATTAATTTCACTTCACTTCACTTTATTTCTTAATTAGTCGCTCTCCCTCAAGGTGCTCCGAGCGACTTACAATCTAAAATAGCATTTACACAATATAAAAACATTCAACATAAAAACATGGCAAATTCAACAGTGACTATTTGGCAAATTAGATCTGATTACTTAAATGCACAACCAAACAACCAAGTCTTGAGTGCCTTTACAAAAGGTCGCAACTCCAACATTGCTCTATTGTATGGAGGCAATGAGTTCCACATATGCAGGATATATTTTAATTCACTGGACCAAATTTGGCAGAAATACCCATTACTCCCAAATTTGAATACTGGTGGGGTTTGGGGGGTTGATTTTGTCATTTGATAGTTGTAGTTGCTGGGATTTATAGTTCACCTACAATCAAAGAGCATTCTGAACTCCACCAACGGTACAATTGTACCAAACTTGGCACACAGAACTCCAACAACCAACAGAGAATACTGGAAGGGTTTGGTGGTCATTGACCTTGAGTTTTGGAATTGTAGTTCACCTACATCCAGAAAGCACTGTAGGCTCAAACAATGATGGATCTGGACCAAACTTGGCACAAATACTCTATATGCCCAAATGTGAACACTGATGGAGTTTGGGGAAAATAGACTTTGACATTTGGGGGTTGTAGTTGCTGGGATTTATAGTTCACCAACAGCCAAAAAGCATTCAGAACTCCACCAACAAAAGAATTGGGCCAAACTTCCCACACAGAACCCCACAACCAACAGAAATACTGGTGGAGTTTGGCGACCCCTCTAACACTCCCTTGCGACCCCCCCCCCCCCCCGCAGTGTCCCAACCCCCAGGTTGAGAAACGGTGATTTAGAACCATGGATTGCTTATGCCTAGTAGCCACTGGATCGCCCTATACATACTGAACTGCAACAGCCAGCATTTCTCAGAGTTTAGTCGTTGGCTGGTGCTGCCGGAGGTTGCAGTTCAGTAACATCCGGCTTACTATACTATTCCTATCCTTTATTTACACAAAGAATGTGATGCTGCACCGATAAGGAGTCACCTTTGCTTCCATAAGAAGTAACAACTTCTTCCATAATTGTGTACCTAAGTTAGAGCCTTATCACACTACACCTTTATTGTGCATTGTTCGGTTTGAAATGTACCAGGCTCATGAGAGTGTCAGAGTGCTCTCTATCATACCTTTGCCACATGATTTTTTTTCATCTGCACTAATGACATATTACTGACTCCTGTACACTTGTCAACATTTTTTAAAGTATCTATAATAGTGCAATAATGCTACGATAGCTTTTTGATGGTGTGACTGCACATTACAAAGCCATATCTTTTTTAAAAAGATCTATTTAGAGAAGTGCTAAAAAAACTACACCATCACTTCCTATTGTGTTTTGTCTTCCTGCAGAGAGAAAGGAGACTGGCATCTTTTTACTGTGTCAGTTTTGTCTTCCTTGTAGCCTCATTTTGCAATAGAACTAGCCATCCTCTGCCATGCATTGCTGTGGCCCAGTCTGTGCATATGTGTTTTGAGTGTGTGTGTATGTGTATATGTGTGCATATATATTTATGTATATGTGTATATGTGTGTGTTTGCATATATATATATATATATATATATATATATATACATATATATAGTATTGTGCGTGCGTTGTAATGTATTTTTTAATTTTTGGCTTTTAAAGTCTCTTCTGCGGTGTTTTTCAGTGTTTTTTTATAAGTGATGGTCACTCATTGGCTTGACAATGTGATGTGGCGGCAAAAAAAGCCAATGGGATTTTGGCCTGCATCAATAGGAGCATAGTGTCTAGATCTAAGGAAGTAATGCTACCCCTCTATTCTGCCTTGATTAGACCACACCTGGAATATTGTGTCCAGTTCTGGGCACCACAATTGAAGAGAGATATTGACAAGCTGAAATGTGTCCAGAGGAGGGCGACTAAAATGATAAAGGGTCTGGAAAACAAGCCCTATGAAGAGCGGCTTAAAGAGCTGGGCATGTTTAGCCTGAAGAAGAGAAGGCTGAGAGGAGATATGATAGCCATGTATAAATATGTGAGAGGAAATCACAGGGAGGAATGAGCAAGCTTGTTTGCTTCTTCCCTGGAGACTAGGACACGGAACAATGGCTTCAAATTACAAGAAAGGAGATTCCATCTGAACATGAGGAAAAACTTCCTGACTGTGAGAGCTGTTCAGCAGTGGAACTCTCTGCCCCGTAGTGTGGTGGAGGCTCCTTCTTTGGAAGCTTTTAAACAGAGGCTGAGTGGTCATCTGTCAGGGGTGATTTGAATGCAATATTCCTGCTTCTTGGCAGGGGGTTGGACTGGATGGCCCATGAGGTCTCTTCCAACTCTAGGATTCTATGTTAAGTGTATTGTTTGGCCTTTTGAACTGAAGTAAAGTTATTGTTACTCGTTACACAGTAACAGTGAGACATTATTATTCTGCAGGGTATATTTTGGTTCAGAAGCAGTGGTAA
This sequence comes from Anolis sagrei, assembly GCF_037176765.1. Lineage (NCBI taxonomy): Eukaryota > Metazoa > Chordata > Lepidosauria > Squamata > Anolidae > Anolis > Anolis sagrei. The sequence goes on from NC_090023.1 coordinate 19,761,644, forward strand.
AGCTTTTATTATTTATATCTACAACCTCTAACAAGGAAGCTTCTTTTGACAAACCCTGTCTGTCATTACTAAATCACACTTAGTTCTTGAAAATCTACTAAGGAATAACATAGCTGCCATGTTAATGTGGTTATTTGCTTGTGGTTGTGAGCCTTTCCCCCCCCCCCCCCCCCACTGAAACAGTGCATTATAAGGCTAAATTACTCCATTTTTGCCTGTCAGAATATTTTGAACTTCAGAATATTTTGAAGGTTCCTCCTAAACCCAGAGTGATATGATTGCAATGGCCACACAGCTATTTCTATTTGTGGGTATTAATTGGTTTCTTTCCAGAAGGGAAGAGTGGGTCCTTAATTCTAATGTCATTGTTTTTATATGAACAGTTGCTCTGGAAGGAATTTGGAGCCTGAAAAGGAATTTTCCTGTGGGAGGTTTCCAGCCAGCATCGCAGAATCAAAACAGCTTGTTTTTTCAGCCTAAGTACTACTCCAGGCATACAGTCGTCAGAAGTAAGAATACGCTAGCTCTTCCTTCCTCCTCTCACCTCAGGCAGAAATATGCCACTTGCCGAATGAAGTCTGTGTCAGTGAAACATTGATAGCCTCTGAATTTGCCTGCAATGGTCATCTTCCACACAAGAAAGACATTCACCAGATTTTGAATATACACATAAAAGAGATAATATACATACACAAACAAACAGCATAGAAACAGGCTTCCTCTTGTTGAAGATATAGTAGTAGTAGTAGTAATGGACTTTTGAATTCAGACAGACAGAGTTTTGGAGCACAATACTCCTGACCTCACGATTGTGTTAAAAAACAAAGTTTGACACCTTAGCGTTGCAATCCCAGGTGACAGCAGGATTGGAGAGAAACAGCTGGAAAAGCAGACACGATATGAGGATTTAAAGATCAAACTGCAAAGACTCTGGCACAAGCCAGTCAAGGTGGTCCCAGTGGTGATCGGCACAGTGGGTTCAGTGCCTAAATACCTTGGTGTGCACTTAAACACAATTGGCACTAACAAAATTACCATCTGCCAGCTGCAGAAGGCCACCTTACTGGGATCTGCACACATTATTTGCTGATACATCACACAATCCTAGACACTTGGGAAGTGCCCAACGTGTGATCCAACACAACAGCCAGCAGAGTGTCTGCTGTGGACTCATCCTGTTATGATAATAATAATAATAATAATAATAATAATAATAATAGGCAAAGTAAAGGTTTCTCCTGACGTTAAGTCTAGTGTCCGATTCTAGGAGGTGGTGCTCATCTCCATTTCTAAGCCAAAGAGCCGGCGTTGTCCGTAAACACCTCCAAGGTCATGTGGCTGGTATGACTGCATGGAGCACTGTTACCTTACCACCGAAGTGATACCTATTGAACTACTCACATTTCGGACTGCTAGGTTGGCAGAAGCTGTGCCTAACGGCAGGAGCTCACCCCACTTCCTGGATTCAAACTGCCAACCTTTCGGTCAGCAAGTTCAGCAGCTCAACAGTTTAACCCACTGTGCCACCAAAGGGCCCTAATTACAACCTAATTGTGATAATATGGCTAAGGTGTCAAACTGTGTGTAAGATTATCCCAATTTCTGTTCAGCCATGAAACTTGCTGGATAACACCAACAACAACAACAACAAAAGCAACAGTTTTTTTATATTCCGCCCTATCTCCCCAAAGGGGCTCAGGGTAGATTCCAGCATATCCAGACATTATTATTGTTTCAGTGGCTTGAAACAATGACACACGGTGTTTCCACACATAGCCTTAGAACAGCCATTCTCTATCAGCCTTAAGATACCCTTGCAAGATTGTTGTGAGGGTGAAACAGGTAAAACTTGTATAGCTCCCTGGAGCAAGAAATGCAATACATTCTTCTGGCACTGTTTAGTTCTGGCATTGTCATTTCTCACTAGAACTACATTCTTATACTGAAAGAGACAAGAGAATAAGAAGACAATATCAAGGAGGAGAGAACAAAACGTCAAGACAGTGCTGATATCAGACTACCATTTGGTAGTCTTTTTTTATCTCTGCCCCTTTTGGCTGGGTGTTCGGGGAGTAAATGCAATTCGATCTCAAATACAATAAATTACTATTAATGCATCTCTCAGAGAGGGAAATTTCCCATCCTGTTTAAAAGAAGCAACAGTTGGACCACCGAGAAAAAAAAAAGCCCTCTCTGGATCACCTGGACCTCAATAATTACAGACCAGTGTCTAACCTTCCTTTTTTGGACAAGGTGATTGAGAAGACAGGTGCCACCTAAATTCAGGCAGTTTTGAATGACACACACTTCCTTGACTAATTTCAAACCAGCTTCAGAGCAGAATGCAAATAGAAAACATACAAATGTGAGTAGATCAATAGGTACAGCTTCTGCAGGAAGGTAACAGAGCTCCAGGCAGTCATGCCGGCTACATGACCTTGGAGGTGTCTATGGACAACACCAGCCCTGGCTTAGAAATTGAGATGAGCACCACCCCCCAGAGTCGGACACGGCTAGACTTAATGTCAAGGGAAAACTTTACCTTTACCTAGGCTGTAATTCTTTTCTGATTTATATAGAAGTCAGTTCAACTGAAATTAGGGTGTAACTACACTGTGGAATTAATGCAGTTTGACACCAAATTTTAACTGCGATGGAACCCTGAGGGTTATAGTTTTGCAAGGTCTTTAGCCTTCTCTGCCAAAGAGTGCCTCAGCAAACCAACTCCTGTGATTCTATAACACTGAGCCATGGCAGTTAAAGTAGTTTCAAACTGCATTTATTCTCCAGTATAGACTCACCCCTAGTCCCAGATCACTGAATTACAAACTGAGACCCTTGTTTACCTGGCAAGGACCTCTATTTATGGATACCTGCGTGGTTTATTTTACTTAGTGATGATCTGCTGTTACAATACATAGTTCTAATAAATAGCTCATACGGGTTACTAATATCCACTTTTATGCTTTTCCCCTCTGTAGGATAGTGCCTTTGAAACACTTTGTCTCCTCTGATGAAATTGAGAGAAGCAAGAGATGTCTACAGTTATTTTTATCCAAATGGGAGTATTCTATTTTAGAATATGTACAATAGCTTGGAAAATAAACCTGGAAGTTATTCATGTCAAACTCTCCCTGTCAATTGTCTTCTAGTATCTCTTTAATCCAGGCTCAAAGTTTCCAAATGTGGAATGCAAACTATGATTGTTTAAAAAATACGTATTTGAAAATTGCAGCAGTTCTAAAGTTCCTAAATTATAATGTTATACATCTGTAGCAATATGTTCAAGACTGAAGAGAACAGAAGGCAAGACATCCCCTTCCACATGTTCTCCCAAATCTCCTCATCTCACATCTTGGAAAAGTTGATTTTTGGACAATAGTTCCCTGAATTCTCAAGTCAACATGGCAGTGGCCATACAGGCTGTGGGGATTCTGGGACTTGTAGTCCAAATAAGTAATTCCCAAGTACTGGCTACATCTCAGAGGAGAGTTCTCACTGTCCTGTTTTCTTTGTGTTTTCTTCTGCCGTGGCTCAGGAACTTATTAAATGTAACCTTAGGAAAGATACCATATTTCCTGCTTCCCTGCCGCCTTCCAAATTACTGCAGATATATGGTGAGCAGAAGCTCTTTTAGACTGCAAAGCTAGGTAAAATGAGGCAATCTATTCTCAGTCGGTGAGCCTGCGGTTCACAGTTCCCTCTGAAGAAAAATGGCGATGCCAAAACCAATTAAGCATTCCTTAACTGGAATTTCAACATACTTCAAATACCCAAATTGTCCCCATGAGTGGCTGAGATGACATCTTTGCTTTCTGATAGTTCATGTATACACTTTATGTCATGCATGAAATTATTTACAAATATTGTATATTTTGGGAAATGATGATCTTTGACGTTTTGGAAAACTAGAATCTCCAAAGCCTTTTGGAATCATGACCTTTCTGGAGATTAAATGGCACTCACACCATTTGGAATAATCATAACCTTTTTGTATGATCTTCCTGAGAAGAGCTAAAAATTCATTTGAGTGAATTTTCTCTTTAGTGGTAAATATCCACTTGTATTCATACAAGGCAAATTAAGTTTCTCAATTGTTAGACTGATGTACATGATTATCTTTTTGAACTGTTAGGAACAAAGATTATGCCAATGCACAAATGCACAAGGGTTGAATGAAAAGTACTGCCTCCACCTTCATTACTTGCATTTGGATGGGAATATTTTAATAAATCAAATGCAGAAACAATCCTTAGAATGTGTTCTTTAACTACCACTATTCACTTTTCCACATAATCACCAGACAATTGGATGCATTTCTGCCAACAATTAACAAGTTTTCTGAGCCAGCACAGAAGAAGTTGACACTCTGTTTCCTCAACCAGTGCCTCACAGTACTCTCAACGTCTTCATCAGAAGCATAATGATGTCCCTGCAGATCTTCTTTCATTATCGGGAACAAATAGAAGTCAGACGATACTAAATCTGGACTGTATGGAGGATGTCGTACGGTGGGGAGATCCAGCTTCAAGTCTGTGTGCTTTCATTTCAGGTGTCAGCATCCTGGGTACCCATCATGCACAGATCTTCCGATAGCCAAGGAAAGCAATAATGTGACCCACACGTTCTTGTGAAATGCCGATTATACTTGAAATTTATCTCTGACTGATACAACGATTGTCCTGAATCAATCTGTCAACCTTTTGCTTGTGAAACCCAGTGGTTGCTGTCACAGGACATCCAACTCTTTGTTTGTCATGCAAGTCTCACCTCAACATCTTTAAACTTACTCGCCCAATGATGCATAGTACTCACATCAACACAATCACCATAAACATTCTTGCATTCTCTTTGGGGTGACACCTTCTTCTGTCAAGAATTCAATGATTGCATGTTGCTTAAGTCGCATTGACCGACCATCTGCACAGGGTTCCATACTTTGCACTTTAACAACACAACCCTTCAATGCTAAGGCTTCCTGCCAAAATGGAACTGTAGAGGAGAGTCTACTGAACAAGCCAGTACCTGCCGCATACCAGTACTGCCATCTGTTGAGGAGTTACGAAGGTGGAGGCATTACTTTTCATTCAAGCTTTGTGTGCTTCTTTGTTATCTCTAGAGATGCCAGATTTTTGGTAGAGATAGCAAGCTGAGTCCTGGCCCCAAAATGAATGATTTAAAAATATGCATCTGATTATCAGGAGTTTTAAAAAGGCATCATAGGACAAGTAAAAATGACATAGTTATGAATTTTAAATGTTACAAGGTTAGTATAATGAAACAATTTGTTCAGGCTGATGTATCACATTTTGAAATGGGCTGTACTACACTGATACACTGAGACACATTCCTATTCAACACTATTGTTCTTGAGTTGTAGGCTTCTGTAATGATAATATCATACAAAGCATGTATTAAAATGCAATCCTACCCACATCCATTTAGACACAAGCCTCACTGAATATATTAGAACTTATTTGTAAGTGTGTGTAAAAAGTGCAAGTCGAATAACTTAGATTGCATGCCATCTTTCCTGTATAACTAATGCAGTTTGACGTCACTTTAACTGCTCATTGTTATGGGATCATGGGAGTTGTTGTTTTATAAGGTCATTCGCCTCACCAAACTACAGTATAATTCTCAGGATTCCATAGCACTGAGTGACAGCAGATCAAATGATGTCAAAGTACATTAATGCTACAGTGTAGATGCCTCCTTAGTTATCCTGGCTATGTCTGTTCAGAATCTGAGCCCATTTCTGAGGCCCAAACCCAATAGTGAGTGAAGTATTTTAGGACAGCAAGAATCAGAAGAGAAACTCCAAGTTGTATACAGTGGGTCCTTAGTTTCCACTGGAGCTTGGTTTCAGGACCCCTGGAGATACCACCACCACAACAATTGAATTGACAACAACAGGAAAAACTCAGCCGTTATCAGGATCTCAAAACTGAACTGCAAAGGCTCTGGCATAAACCAGTACAGGTGGTCCTAGTGGCAATCGGCACACTGGGTGCCGTGCCAAAAGATCTCAGCCAGCATTTGAAAACAATAAACATTGACAAAATCATAATCTGTCAACTGCAAATGGCCACCTTACTTGGATTTGTGCGTATCATTTGAAAATATATCACACAGTCCTAAATGCTTGGGAAATGTTCAACTTGTGATTTTGTAATATGAAATCCAGCATATATATATCATTTGCTGTGTCATACTGTGTTTTTGTGTCAGTAAAATGATGATGATGATGATGATGATGATTATTATTATTATTGAAGACAGATTCCAAGTGTAAACTCTTCAAGAAAGCAGATGAAACGATGGATCACATACTCAGCTGCTGCAAGAAGATTGTGCAGATTGACTATAAGCAGAGGCATAATACCATTGCTCAGATGATCCACTGGAACTTGTGCCACAAATACCATCTGCCTATGACAAAGAACTGATGGGATTACAAGCCTGAAAAAGTTAACAGAAAATGGACACGTTGAACTACTTTGGGACTTCTGAATTCAGACTGACAGAGTTCTGGAGCACCATACTCCCAACTTCAAGACTGTGCAAAAAAAAACAACAACAAAGTATGGCTCATTGATGTTAAATTCTAGGCAACAGCAGAATTAATGAGAAGCAACTGGAAAAGCTAACACAATATGAGGATTTAAAGATTGAGTTGCAAAGACTCTGGCACAAGACAGTAAAGGTGGTCCCAATGATGACTGGCATCTTGGCCTGCACTTAAAGTAGGTTTTAATATATGTATTTGTGGTGTTTTTGCTGACACAATTACCATCTGTCAGCTGCACACATTACTAATTATTACTGTGTGGATCTGCACACATTATTCGCCAATATATCACATAGTCCTAGACACTTGGGAAGTATCTGACATGTGATCCAATACAACAGCCAGCATAGTGATCTTGTTTGCTGTGAACTAATCTTGTTGTGTATCAAATAACAACAACAACCACCTCTCCTCATGGCTCAAGGTGGGTTACAGAACAATTAAAATACATAAGCAGAGCAAAAACATCACAAATACACATATTAAAACCTACTTCTATAAAAGCTACACACCAAAAGATATATCTATAAAATACATATTTAAAATATATAAAACAGAGATTAAACAAAGGACACACATTTAAAATACGTGTTTGAAGATTGTGTGAGTAGGCCTGCCAGAAGAGATACATAGTTTTAAAATTCTGATAATTCATTTAGCTATCGGAGTTCTTCCAGCAGGTCATTCCACAGTTGTGGGGCAGCCGATGAAAATGTCCTCTGGGTTACGATTGCCAGTTGGGTTCTGGCTGGTTGGAGCAGACGCCCCTCTGAAGACCGAAGGGTGCATGGAGGACGGTACAGGAGAAGGTGATCTTGTAGGTAACCTGGAACCAAACCATGTAGGGCTTTAAAGGTCAAAACCAACACCTTGTACTTTGCCTGGAAACTAATTGGCAGCCAGTGGAGTGATAGGTGTAATATGCTCACTCCTAGACGTTTCAGTAACCAATCTGGCTTCTGTATTTTAAACCAGCTGGAGTTTCTGAACTTGGTACAAGAATAGCCCAATATAATGCGCATTTCGGAAGTCCAGCCTTGTTGTTACCAGCTCATTCACCACAATCTTCAGATCCTCCAAATCTAGGAAGGGGCGCATCTGGCGAATCAGCTGAAATTGATAGTAAGCAATCTTGACCATCGCATCTACCTGAGCTGACATTTGGAGGGACGGATCCAGGAGCACTCCCAAGCTGTGAAGACAGTCTTTCAGGGAGAGTGTAATCCCATTCAGGACTAGTTGACACACCTCTATCCCCAAATTAGAACCATTGATGGCAAGCACTTCTATTTTGTCTGGATTCAGTTTCAATTTGTTTTTCCTCATCCAGCCCATTACTTCGTCCAGGCATTCATTCAGAGCAGACACACTATCCTTAGCTGAAGCTGTTTCGGAAGGCTTGGAGAAATATATTTGGGTGTCATCAGCATACTGACAACACCTCACCCCATGACTGGATGATCTCTCCCAGTGGCTTCATATAAATCCATGGATGCTCAATTCCCATTATGGACAATGGCATAGCAATATAGTGTCCCTTATACAAAATGACAAAATCAAGATTTGCTTTTGGAATGCAGATATCTGTCTGCAATATTTTCAACCTGTGTATGGTTAAATCCATGGATATGGGGGGCTGACTGTAAAAGGGGAAACTTAGGTGACTTCATAAAAGGATTAGATATAGCCACGGAAGTTGTTTTCTTTCCTGTTTCAAAACCAAATGAAGCCTTTACATAGCTTCCTTGAGTGACCAGAAGGAAAGGTAGAATATAAATAAAGCGAGGGAATGAACGCAAATCATACATCCGCACTGTGTCCGCCCCTAAATGCTGGACTCTGGGGATAAACAAGAAGGAAAGGCTGTTGATTTTGTGTCCTGCTTGGAAGCTTCCCAGAGGCATCTTGCTGGCAGCGGAAATGAAAACAAGAATGCTGGGCTAAATGGATCCGTGGTCTGATCTGCCCAAGCTGTTCTTAAGCTCCTTTATGAAAGGATACTGAAATACTCAAAGGAAGCCTGTCAGTCCCAGACCTTATATGGCTCCAGACACCAAGAGAACTCTAGCCTGTCTCAAGTCACCTTTTGAAATAGGCTGAATTTTCAATATTTTTACTCTGTGCTAACACAGACTATGCTTGTGGCTTTGGATCCCTTCCTTCCGAGTTCTGTACTTTATATTCATTTGCTGTCTCCTGTATTACTTAGCGAAATGTTGGCAGAGCCTGGAAAGTTGCATTTTGAAAAACTCTGTTATAGTTATTATTTATTTGCCATACTAGCCGTCCCTGCCATGCGTTGCTGTGGCCCAGTCTGGTGATCTGGAAAATAAAGTAATGAGAAAGCATTGGTTTCTAATATATGTAATGTCTTTCTGCTTGTGGGTAAACAGTATTTCTTGCTGTTTCTTTATCAGTGTTGATGTAGAGATTGTCTGGTTTGCCTATTCTGGAGCATGCAACATATCATTGTCCTTCCTTTGGGGTCCCTTTCAAATCTATGATACTATATCTGTGTGTGAATCATATATCTATGGCTGGATGGCCCTTTGTCAGGAGGGCTTTGATTACATTTTCTTGCCCTGGTGAAGGGAGTTGGACTGGGTGGCCTTAAGTATTTTCTGTTGGTCATGGGGGTTCTGTGTGAGAAGTTTGTCCCAGTTCTGTCATTGGTGGGATTCAGAATGCTTTTTGACAATAGGTGAACTATAAATCCCAGTAACTACAACTCCCTGATATCAAGGTCTATTTCCCCCAAACTCCAACTGTGTTCATATTTGGGCATATGGAATATTCATGTCGAGTTTGGTCCAGACCCATCATTGTTTGAGAACACAGTGTTCTCTGGATGTAGGTGAACTACAACTCTCAAGCTCAAGGTCATGCCCACCAAACCCTTCTCGTGTTTTCTGTGAGTCATGGGACTCCTGTGTGCCAAGTTTGGTTCAATTCCATCATTGGTGGAGTTCAAAATGCTCTTTGGCAGTAGGTTAACTATAAATCCCAGCAACTATAATTCCCAAATGACAAAATCATTTTTTTAGTGATGGCGTAGAAGGTGTATTGTGTCCAAATTTGGTGTCAATTCCCCCAGTGGTTTCTGAGTTATGTTAATCCTACAAACGAACATTACATTTTTATTTATATAGATTTATATACTGTTTTTCTCAGCCTGAAGGTTACTCAAGGCGGTTTTACAATGGGCATAAATCAATGCCCCCAACAACATAAAATATAGTTAAAACATTAACATATAATATAAACCATATTAAAACAATTAAAGCAATAAAAACAAAACAAGTCCTCAGCATCTCATTACTAAAATCATTTTCCAGTTGCATCGTCCAATCGTTCTGTGAATCTAAATTAGTCTGTTACACTGCATAGCTCTACTAATGTATTAATAGCCCAGGAAGGTGGACTATTAATTAATTAATTAATTAAGATGAATAGTATGGTGTAGTGCAGGGGTTCCCAAACTAAGGCCTGTGGACTGGATGCAGTCCTCCAAGGTCATTTACCTGACCCCTGCCATAAATATTAGATTGAGAGTCACCCTAGGTCTGTAACAACTTGAAGGCACACAACGAAAACAAAAATAACAACAACAATCCTAATTAATATGCTGTCAAAGACTTTCATGGCCGGAATCACTGGGTTGCTGTGAGTTTTTCAGGCTATTTGGCCATGTCCCAGAAGCATTCTCTCCTAACATCTTGCTCACATCTATGGCAGGCATCCTCAGAGGTTGTGAGGTCTCTTGGAAACTAGGCAAGTGAGGTTTATATATCTGTGGATGTCCAGAGTGAGAGAGTGGTCCAGCATTTCTGTGTTCTCAAATAATATGCTGTGTCCAGGTTGGTTCAACAGGTGCTCTTCTATGGCTGACTTCTCTGGTTGAATGAGTCTGCAGTGCCTTTCATGTCCCTTGATTTGTTAATCTATTACAGACACCATGTAACAAAATTTGAAAAAAAAGTTCCTGGTCTGAAAGTGTTATTTCCTGTTTAATTGTACAGTACTTTCTTTGAAAGTAGTTGTTATACTGGCATAGACAATGAGAACTGGGAAACCTTGGCCCTTGAGCGCTCCAGCTGGAGGTCAGCTGTGACCAGCAGTGCTGTAAAATTTGAAGAGGCACGAATGGAGGGCTAAAGAGAGAAATGTGCCAAGAGGAAGGCTCATCAAGCCAACCCCGACCAGTACCACCTTCCATCTGGAAATGGATGCCCTCATTGCAGGAGAACCTGCAGATCAAGAATAGGGATCCACAGTCACCTACGGACCCACCGCCTGAAAGACAATGCTACTTGGACAACAAGGGATTACCTAAATAAGTAAGTACTTTGAAAGTAGTTGTTATACTCACCAAACTTCATTTTTGTGGCTGCCACAAATTATGTCGAATTGGTTGAGACCCTATGAGATATTCATTGAAAAACTATAGCAAAATGTACTGCCAGATGTCCTGCAAAAACAAAGTTGTTGCTGTTTAATAAATGTTTCCTGTTTTTATGATAGAACCAATTAGGAAATAACATTTATAATCCAGGAACAAAAATCAGGTTACATGGTGTTCTTTCTAAGCTTTTTATAGTTACAGAAAAGTATCTCCTTATGGAAGGCATTGTAATTAATACAAACCTCTGAATGCATGAAATGCAGAGCAAGTAAGAAGTCAAACATGTGTTTCAGGCTCAACAGTAAATAATGATTCCTATTCTGGAATAATAAACAGTGGGGTGGATGGTGAAGCTCCAAGGACGGACCAGTAAAGCTCCAAGGACTGACTTTGGGTCAGTCAGTTCCACGATGGAGGGAAGAAGGATGTTCTTCAGGTCAATCAGGGTTACAGTTCCAGGAAGTGAACAGTTCTCTCAAGTCAAGAAAAGAAAGCACTAGACCGGGAAATTAGGGAAGAGCTCCAAGCCCAGACAAGGGAGGGGAGCTTTCCTTTCCTGTGGCTTTCAGGCTTTCAGATCCAAGTGTTGGAAATGACAATCTTCTTCAAGCCTTTTCTAGTAATATGTTTATCTATGATCCTGTTGCTTACTGTTTCCTGTATGCATGTTCTGGTATGCAGCATCCTTTACTCTATGGTTCCTGAGAAGTTACAAAAGGGGCTGAAGGCCACATGGTCTTCCTCTCTCTCTCCTCTCTTCTTTTGACTATGAGATAATTCTCTTTTATAACAAAATCTCTCTTATAACAAAAACAGCTATCAACAGGTCACATAGTCAAGAGCAAAGAGAGGAAGAGCATGTGGTCTGCAGCCCCCTTTGTAACATATCAGAAACTGTTCTGGGGCCAGTTCTGCTCAATATCTTTATTAATGACTTAGATGAAGGGTTAGAGGGCATGATCATCAAGTTTGCAGATGACACCAAATTGAGAGGGAGAGCCAATACTCCAGAAGACAGGAGCAGAATTCAAAACAATCTTAACAGATTAGAGAGATGGGCCAAAACTAACAAAATGAAGTTCCTTACTTCCTTCCTTCCCTTCCACCTTTTCTTCCTTCCTTCCTTCTCTCTTTCCTTTATACTTCCCTTCCTTCCTTCCACCCTTTCTTCCCTTTTGTCTTTCCTTTATCTTTCTCTTCCTTCAGCCTTCCCTTCCACCCTTCCTTTCCTTTTGTCCTTCCATCCTTCTATCTTTCCTTATCCTTCCCTTCCTTCCTTCCTTCCATCCTCCCCTTTCACCTTTCCTTCCTTCCCCCACTCCTTCCCTCTCCCCCTCTTTCCATCTTTCCCTTACTCCATTTCACCCTTCCTTCCTTCACTCTTTCCTTTATCCTTCCCTTCCTTCCATCCTTCTCTTCCACCCTTCCTTCCCTTTTGTCCTTCCATCCTTCTCTCTTTCCTTTATCCTTCTCTTCTTCCTTCCCTTCCCTTTTGTCCTTCCTTCCTTCTCTTTCCTTTATCCTTCCCTTCCTTGCTTCCACCCTTCCCTTCCATTCTTCCATCTTTCCCTTTTGTCTTTCCTTTCCTCTTTCCTTTCTTCTTCCCTCTCTCTCTCCTTCCTCCCTTTCATCCTTCCTTCCTTCTCTCTTTCCTTTATCCTTCTCTTCTTCCTTTCCTTCCCTTTTCTCCTTCCTTCCTTCTCTTTCCTTTATCCTTCCCTTCCTTGCTTCCACCCTTCCCATCCATTCTTCCATCTTTCCCTTTTGTCTTTCCTTTCCTCTTTCCTTTCTCCTTCCCCCTCTCTCTCCTTCCTCCCTTTCATCCTTCCTTCCTTCTCTCTTTCCTTTATCCTTCTCTTCTTCCTTTCCTTCCCTTTTCTCCTTCCTTCCTTCTCTTTCCTTTATCCTTCCCTTCCTTGCTTCCACCCTTCCCATCCATTCTTCCATCTTTCCCTTTTGTCTTTCCTTTCCTCTTTCCTTTCTCCTTCCCCCTCTCTCTCCTTCCTCCCTTTCACCCTTCCTTCCTTCTCTCTTTCCTTTATCCTTCTCTTTTTCCTTCCCTTCCCTTTTGTCCTTCCTTCCTTCCTTGCTTCTCTTTCCTTCATCCTTCCCTTCCTTACTTCCACCCTTCCCTTCCATCCTTCCATCCTTCCCTTTTGTCTTTCCTTTCCTCTTTCCTCTCTCCTTCCCCCTCTCTCTCCTTCCTCCCTTTCCTTCTTCCTTCTTTCCGTCACGGGGAAGCCAGTCCTCCCAGCAGAGAGTGCTAGCATGGAGCCCCCAAGTTAGAAAGTTTGCCCATTCCTGCTTGGCGCAGAGACACGTTGTGTTGCCTCCTCCCGGTCTCCTGGAGATGATCTGACAGTGGAAGGGCGGCCGGGGGGGGGGGGGGGGAGGCGGGGCGAGGCGGAGCGGACGCGGGAGAAGCCTGCGGGGCGGGAGGGGCGTATGGCCGGGCTGGGCAGCGGCAGGCCTTCCTTCGGGCAGCAGCAGCAGGAGGAGCCCGGCTCGGGAAGGAGGCGCTGGCAACAGCAGCAGCCCCACCAGCAGCACTATGTCTTCTCCTTGGCCCCTCCACCACCATTCTCATCATCATCATCATCAGGAGCATCAGCATCCCCTTCTTCTTCTTCTATGCCAGGCTCGGAGGCGACGTGGAGGAGGAAGCTCACCCGCAGAGGCCGGCCGAGGATGGCTGTGCTGGGCGCCGGGCTGGCCTTCTGCACGCTCCTGGCCTTGTACGCCTCCTCTTCGCTGGGCCCAAGCTTCCTGCAGCCCCCGCTCTCTGCCTGGTGGCCCCAAGAGGAGGAGGAGAAGGAGAAACCAGCCCTGGTGAGGGTGCTGCTCTGGTGGGAGCCCTTCGGGCGGCAGAGGAGCCTGGGCAGCTGCCAGGAGCGCTTCCACATCCCTGGGTGCCAGCTCACCACCGACCGCAGCCTCCTCCTTGAGGCCCAAGTGGTCCTCTTCCATCACCGGGACTTGGTCCTCCATGGACTGGACCAGCTTCCCTCCAAAAGACTTCCAGCCCAGCGCTGGGTCTGGATGAACTTCGAGTCGCCCTCTCATTCACACCACTTGCGGGACTTGGGAGGGCTCTTCAACTGGACCATGTCCTACAGGGTGGACTCGGATGTCTTTGTGCCCTATGGGTACCTCCGCCCAAGCCGGGCTCTTCACCCTATGGATCCCATGCCCAAGAAGACCAAGCTGCTGGCCTGGGTCATCAGCAACTGGAACGAGGAGCATGCCCGGGTGCGCTATTACCACCAGCTGAAGGACCACCTCCCCATCGACGTCTACGGCGCCCAAGGCCTGGATTTGATAGACGGCAGCGTGGTCCAAACAGTCTCGGAGTACAAGTTCTACTTGGCCTTTGAGAATTCCCAGCACTCGGACTACATCACGGAGAAGCTCTGGAGAAACGCCTTCAAGGCCTGGGCCGTGCCCATCGTCTTGGGGCCACCCAGGGCCAACTATGAGCTTTTCATCCCTTCCGATTCTTTCATCCACGTGGAAGACTTCTCTGATCCTGGGCAGCTGGCAGTCTACTTGAAATTCCTCGACAAAAACAAGAGCAGGTACCGGAGGTATTTCGCCTGGAGGAAGCACTACGACGTGCAGGTCACCTCCTTCTGGGATGAACATTGCTGCAGGGTTTGCAACACAGTCAGGACCGCAGGGAAGCAACCCAAGACGATCCAGAATCTCGCCAACTGGTTTGAGAGTTGACCTCAGGAGGCCGGACAGGTTCTCATTCAGAATTCCCACCCATAAAGGGAAGGGTGTGTGAACAACAATGAGATCCTCACCGCTAGAAAAATGATATAGCCTTGGGTGCAACTACACCACAGAATTAATGCAGTTTGGTGGCCATAGCTCAATCCTATCGAATGCTAGAATTCGTGAGGCACCAGCACTCTTTGGCAGAGAAGGCTAAAGACCATGCAATGCTACAACTCCCATTATTCCAGCGTTTCTCAACCTGGGGGTCGGGACCCCTGGGGAGTCACAAGGGGGTGCCAGAGGGGTCGCCAAAGACCATCAGAAAACAGTATTTTCTGTTGGTTGTGGGTGTTCTGTGTGGGAAGTTTGGCCCAATTATTTCATTGGTGGGGTTCTGAATGCTCTTTGACTACCGGTGAACTATAAATCCCAGCAACTACGACCCCCCCCCCTCCAATGTCAAGGTTTCCCCAAACTCCACCAGTGTTCACATTTGGGCATATAGAGTATTTGTGCCAAGTTTGGTCCAGATCCATCACTGAGTCCACAGTGCTTTCTGGATGTAGGTGAACTACAACTCCAAAACTCAAGGTCAATGCCCACCAAACCCTTCCAGAATTTTCTGTTGGTTATGGGGGTTCTGTGCGGGAAGTTTGGCCCAATTCTTTCATTGGTGGAGTTCAGAATGTTCTTTGATTGTGGGTGAACTATAAATCCCAGCAACTACAATTCCCAAATGGCAAAATCAACCCCCTCCCAAAACCCCACCAGTATTCAAATTGGGGAGTAATGGTCCAGTGAATTAAAACAGATCCTGCATATTGGAGATTAATATTACAATTCATAACAGTAGCAAAATTACAGTTATGAAGTAGCAAAAAAAATAATTTTTTGGCAGGGGGGTCACCACAACATGGGGACTGGATTAAGGGGTCGTGGCATTAGGAAGGTTGAGAAACACTGCATTATTCCAAAGCACAGAGCTCATGGAAATTAAAGTGGTCTTAAACTGCATTAATTCCAAAGTGAAGATGCACCCCATGGTGGTTTATGACCACCACTAACCTTCAAAATAGTTGCTGGCCAATCAGGTTGGTGTCACCTGGTGCCGTTTCACGTGATGTTATATTCCCAGGACATTCTCATACAGGGAATAGTGCTTCTTTGTAGTGCACACAGGCAAAACCTCATGATTTGAAGCATCATTGCAAAATCGTGACCAGAGTGCATGGACATGAGAAGGTTTAGAAATAAATCAGAATAGAGTTGTCTTGTGGGTTGAATTATGTAGTAGAGGTAAGCTGGGCTTACAAAAAAATGTGGTTATATCTAACTGCAGGGATATTTTTTTATAGAAAGTAATATATTTGGGTTGCTGTGAGTTTTCCGGGCTGTATTGCCATGTTCCAGAAGCATTCTCTCCTGACATTTCGCCTGCATCTATGGCTGGCATTCTTCTGAGGTCTGCTGGAAACTAGGTAAATGAGGTTTATATCTCTGTGGAATGTCCAGGGTGGGAGAAAAAGCTCTTGTCTGCTTGAGGCAAATGTGGATGTTGCAATTTATTTATTTATTTCCTATACTTTTACCCCACCCTTCTCACCCCCGAGGGGGGGACTCAGGGCAGCCTCACATCGGATGCCGGCATCACAAAACAATCAGCAATACATTAAAAATATTAAAAACAGTAATTAAACAGTTAATTAAAACATGTCTGTTAAAATCATAATCCATATTCCAGAGTCCAGTCCAGGTCAAGTCATTGTCTTAAATCTTCTTTCATTTGCTCTTATTACTGGTTGAACGCTTGGTCCCATAGCCAGGGCTTAAGTTTCCTTCTGAAAGACAGGAGGGAGCTGCCCAATCTGATGTCCCTGGGGAGGGAGTTCCACAGATGGGGGGCCACTGCAGAGAAGGCCCTGTCCCTCGTCCCCACCACTCATATTTGCGATAGCGGTGGGATCGAGAGCAGGGCCTCTCTGGATGATCTTAGGGCCCTAGGTGGATCATAGCGGGAGATACGTTCGGACAGATAAATTGGGCCAGAACCGTTCAGGGCTTTATAGGCCAAAGCCAGCACTTTGAATTGTGCTCGGAAGCTGATCGGCAGCCAGTGGAGCTGGTGTAACAGAGGAGTTGTATGCTCCCTCTACGCCTCTCCGGTGAACAACCTGGCTGCGATCGTTGGACTAATTGAAGCTTCCAGGCAGTCTTCAGAGTCAACCCCATGTAGAGTGCGTTGCAGTAGTCTATTCAGGATGTAACAAGAGCATGGACCACCGTGGTCAAGTCAGACTTCCCAAGGTACGGGCGCAGCTGGCACACAAGTTTTAATTGTGCAAAAGCTCTCCCAACCACCACCGAGACCTGGGGTTCCAGACTCAGCAATGAATCCAGAATCACTCCCAAGCTGGATTAGCATTGAATGGCTGTAGTATCTGGAGAAAATGAACAAAATCTGTAGTATTAAAAAACTAAACTCAGGGCAGTAAATAAAGAGCAACACTTAAAAAACAGGTAAATTCCAGACAAGAAACAATCAGAGCCAGCTAACACCTCTCCACAAGCAGCCAGGAAGCAGCCAGGCTTTGAAGCTGCAATGCCAATCAAGGTGGCCAATTGCAACATTCCTATTTGCCTCAAACAGACAAGAGTTGTTTCTCTCACCCTGGACATTCCACAGATATATCAACCTCACTTGCCTACTTTCCAACAGACCTCACAACCTCTGAGGATGCCTGCCATAGATGTGGGCAAAACGTCAGGAGCGAATGCTTCTAGTACATGGCCATACAGCCTGGAAAACTCACAACAACCCAGTGATTCCAGCCATGAAACCCTTCAACAATACAATAATATATTTGTGCTGAAATGCTATGCAAATATTTTACAGACCATCATTTTGGTGTCACCCAGTGTGGTCCACACCCCACTAGTTATGCCATTGTGGGTAATACTTGTATAATTAACCAAAATGTCATAAAGTGTGATCTTTAGAGTTTTCGGAACTTCGTCAGTATGTGGCACAAGACAGAGGAGTATGGATCTCGGGGAGTGTTTGAGGTCAAATGTAGATGGCTCGTTTCAGTCACTACATGGTGAATCAGCGTGCATTGCTCTCTCCTCTTGGTTTTTTGGATAGATTTGCATGTTCACTAAATACATGTAGCATATCATTTATGGAAACTGTTCAGCATTTCTCTTCCAAAAGTCCCTTTTGGGTTTTCCCCTCCATCTCAAGAGCTGGTTCCTCTCATCACACATCCATGAAGTATCAAATACAAGCTTCCAATACTGACCCTGCCAAGTAATTTTGCTGAGCTGGCAACTCAACCTACAGAGAGTGACCGAAACTGTGATTTATAGTGACTTTCCACAGCTTGATTTCTCTGGCAAGAGGCCTTATTTAAAGAATGGATAGCAAGTTTGAGATTGTAACTCAATTCTACTGACATTTTTGCAACTTTTCCTTATTATGGTTGGCTAAAAATGTCATAGAATCATTGAGTTGGAAGAGACCTCGTGGGCCATCCAGTCCAACCCCCTGCCAAGAAGCAGGAAAAAATGTATTCAGAGCACCCCCAACAGATGACCATCCAGCCTCTGCTTAAAAGCCTCCAAAGAAAGAACCGCTACCATACTCAGGGGCAGAGAGTTCCACTGCTGAACAGCTCTCACAGCTAGGAAGGTGTTACAAACCCCAAAAAGGTTCCTGTTCTTTTTATGCAGATTGTTTAAGGAATAGTAAGGTAATTTAGATCAATGAGACACTTTAGAGACCAAATTTGGTTTTAACACTATTCATGTAACATTTATGTAACACCACAGAATCACATTAAGAGAGAGCTCTCGTGCACACTTTCCAAACATTCACAAATACTCTCTCACACAGCTAGGCCTTACTGTTTCCTCACTTCGTCTGCCAAGTCCAACTCATATCATGCTTTGTGTGAAATCCATGTTGATTCTTCAGGCTTGTTTCCTCTGCTCTTCTCCATGCATTCACATATTCATTCCTTACAAAGGTCTTCCTAATGTTCAGGTGGAATCTCCTTTACTGTAGTTTGAAGCCATTGCTTCACAACTTAGTCTCCAGGGCAGCAGAAAACAGGCCTGCTCCCTCCTCCCTATGACTTCCCCTCACATATTTATACATGGCCCTCATCATGTCTCCTCTCAGCCTTCTCTTCTGCAGGCTCAACATGCCCAGCTATTTAAGATGCTCCTCATAGGGCTTGTTCTCCAGAGCCTTGATCGTTTTAGTCACCCTCCTCTGGACACCTGTCACCAGAAAATATTTTAGCCTCTGTTTCAAAGCCTCCAAAGAAGGAGCCTCCACCACACTCCAGGGCAGAGAGTTCCACTGCTGAACAGCTCTCATAGTTAGGAAATTCTTCCTCATGTTCAGGTGGAATCTCCTTTCCTGTAGTTTGAAGCCATTGCTCCTCATCCTAGTCTCCAGGGCAGCAGAAAACAAGCTTGCTCCCTCCTCCCTATGACTTCCCCTCATATATTTATCCATGGCCCTCATTATGTCTCCTCTCAGCCTACACTTCTGAAGGCTAAGCATGCCTAGCTCTTAAAGCCACTCCTCATAGAGCTTGTTCTCCAGACACTTGATCATTTTAGTCATCCTCCTCTGGACACCTGTCACCAGGAAATATTTTAGCCCTATTATTTAACATAACGAAATAATTTCCCCGGTACTGCTATTTTTCAGGCTATCATGTAGCAAGAGCAATTTAATAATAATAATAATAATAATAATAATAATAATAATAATAATGGGTTTCTGTGAGTTTTCCAGGCTGTCTGACCATGTTCCAGAAGCATTCTCTCTGATGTTTCGCCCACATCTATGGCAAGCATCTTCAGAGGTTGTGAGGTCTGTTGGAAACTAGGCAAGTGAGGTTTATATATCTGGAACATCCAGGGTGGGGGGAAAAAACAGAGAGAACCCAGGTTGGACAATTTCAACATAAAGGAGGAAACCATGAAAATGAACAAAATCTGGCTATCAATATTTTTAAAAATCTAAAATCAGGACAGTAAATAAAGAGCAACACTTTAAAAAATGGGAATTCCAGACAGGAAACAATCAAGGCCAGGTAACACCTCCCAACAAAGGATTCCCCCAGGCAGGAAGTGGCCAGGCTTTGAAACTGCAATGCCAATCAAGGTGGCCTCAAACAGACAAGAGTTATTTCTCCCGCCCTGCAAATTCCACAGATGTATAAACCACACTTGCCTAGTTTCCAACAGACCTCACAACCTCTGAAGATACCTGCCATAGATGTGGGTGAAACGTCAGGAGAGAATGCTTCTGGAACATGGCCATACAGCACAGAAAGCTCACAGCAACCCGGTGATTCTAGCCATGAAAGCCTTTGACAACACAATAATAATAATAATAATAATAATAATAATAATAATAATAATAATAAAGTGTAGATCTTACATAGGCAAGTGCGATGCACAAATTAGGGTCTCCAATCACTCTAGATCCAATTCAATGTTGTTCAAACTATTGGTGTCTGCAACTCAGCAGGGTTTCAGAAAGGCATCTTTCCCAGTCATAACTATACAAGCCAAGCAGTGAGCCTGAAAAATGTTTGTTTTAACCCAGAGCTATGATTCACCTTGTCATGTTATTTAGAGAGGGAATTTTCAGAGCAGCAGAATAAAGTTCCATTGCTGAACACTGCCAGGTTTCATGCTTCTTCAGAACCAGTATTCTGTATATAATCCATCTCTCTTCAGTGATGGTTTCCATAGATCTTATTCAGATTCAATGTGGGGACATGAGAGAAGCTTCCCACAAGGGTGGTAAAACATCCAAACATCTGGGCGTCCCCTGGGCAACGTCCTTGCAGATGGCCAATTCTCTCACACCAGAAGCGACTTGCAGTTTCTCAAGTCAATCCTGATATGACAAAAAAAATCAGATTCAATGCCCTATGCAAAAGATTTATAGATCTCTTGTTATGAATGTAATATTTGCTTTGATAAGAGCTCTTTAGATTGCTTGCCTGTGTTGAACCCAAAGATTATGATCAAGAAATGATTTGCAAGATGTGTCCTAGGAATTCTGAGCTGTATCAATAGTCCAGAGGCTTCTCCACACAGCCATATAACCCAGAATATCAAGGCAGAAAATCCTACAATAACTTTGAACTGGGTTATCTGAGTCCACACTGCCATATATTCCAGTTCCAAGCAGCTAATGGGGGATTTTATTCAGCTCTGTGGAAGGGGTTGAAGGGCCCTTCTACAACAATATATCCCAGAATAACAAGGCAGAAAATCCCACAATAACTTTGAATTGGGTTATCTGAGTCCACATTCAGATAATGTGGGATTTTCTGACTTGATCTTGGGATATACGGCTGTGTGGAAGGGCCCAATCTCACCATAAGTGATCGCTATCTACATTGTAGTCACAGGTGTGTTTGAGTGTATGTGTTTTCCCAGGAGACTCTTAGAGCCCTTCCACATAGCCATATAACTCAGATATCAAGCCAGGAAATCCCACTGGAATATATGGCAGTGTGGACTCAAATAACCCAGCTCAAAGCGGATATTGTGGGATTTTCTGCCTTGATATTCTGAGATATATGGTTGTGTGGAAGGGTCCTTGGAGTACATCTATACTGTAGAATTGATACAGGTGGACACACTGTATTAACATACAAGTTGACACCATACCTCCATGCGAGGGAATCCTGGGAGCTGGAGTTTGGTGAAGTACCAGCAAAGAAGGCAAAAAAAAAAAAAACAATTTAAAACTACATATCCTAGGATTTCATATCATGGAGCCATGGTAGTTTCAAACTGTTAATTCTACAGCATAGATGCGCCCTTTGAGTGGCAGAAGAAAGAGAAATAGCCATTTGTGACATCTATATATAGGACTACATTGAATCCACTCTCTGGGTTGTTGTAGGTTTTTTGGGCTGTATGGCAATGTTCTAGAAGCATTCTCTCCTGATGTTTTGCCTGCATCTATGGCAGGCATCCCCAGAGCTTGTGAGGTCAGGAGATAATGCTTCTAGAACATGACCATACAGCCCTGAAAACCTACAACAACCTAGTGATTCTGGCCATGAAAGCCTTGGACAATACAATCCACTCTCTGTTTTAGTTCAGACTTGGTTCTTAGCCCTATCTCTCAACTAAGTCCAGTATTTTGGATAGTTCATTTATAGTTGAACTAAAACACAGAGCAAATTCACCTCTCCACTGATACAGAAACTGCCTACCTCCAGAGACACGAGTTTTCCATCTGTATGTCAATGAATCAAATCTGAATCATCAGTCACACAAATCCCTTCTTTTGAAAGGATTGAATATTAAAAGGCGCATGCATATTTATATATTCCCTGCTTAACAGATCTTTTTAAATGTATCATAATCAAAGCTTCCAAACTGATTTCTTTTTCAAGCTACATCTTCCAGAATCTCCCAACCTGCATTGCCTTTCCAAGTTGTGTTCTAAAGTTCTCCTTGTAGGAGAAGCTTTCGCCTTTGCTAAAATTTGATGGTAGAGAGGAGAAGGCCAAGGTGTTCTGAATGTTACCTATTTCAAGCAGCCTCTATTGTTCTACAAGAATTTCATCAGTAACTACTCTTAATTTGACTTAATTTGACTGTGTAAAGGTCTAGGGATAAACAGAACACCTGGCATCAGATCCTGGGATAGAGGCCTTGTCTGGAAGGGCCCATAGAATTGCCTGGAGAATTTAGCAATTTCCTAGAAAGGATCTATTTCCTTGGATAGTGAAACCTCAGATACTGAACCCATGGATATGGAGGTCATAATGGTTTTTTTTTTTTTTTTTTGCGTGTCATTGTTTTTTTTTTTATAAATAGTCTTTATTAGTTTTCATTTTAACAATAGCAAATTGTAAAGTACAAAATACAGTGAATAAAACATCCGGATATGCTTGGGAAAGGAAAAAAGAGGGGGGGAGGAGGGGGGGGAGGGGAGGGTAAGAGGGGAAAGAAGGGTGGTCTCTATGATAAATATCTATAGGTCAGATGGGTCAGGTTGAGGGAGGGGGCTCCTCGGATGTTATTGTTTTTATTAGCTTTCTTGTGTTGTGGATGCATATAGGTAAATCCTATGTTGTTTCTTTGTATGTGCCCCATAGAATCCGGCAATTAGGTCTGAGTAGAGGTATCTGTCTTGTGGTCTTGGCCTTGTTAACGGCCCTGGTCGTCTGTGAGGTGTGGGCCGGGAGGCAGTAAGTGGATTTATCTTTTAGGGAGCTTCGACCCTTCTCCTGCCCTTCAATGGGTGGGTATAGGGGAGGGGGGGGGATTTAATAAAAAAACGACTTCCGTTTGTAATCCGTACAGAGTATTCTCGGTTTCTCGGGTTCTCTACCGAGTAAGTTCCAGTGTAGGATTCCTACATTGTTTTACACCTTGCTGTCTTAAGATCCCTTCTTCTGTGTCTCTTCTTTTGTTTCCTCCCGTCATTTATCATTCTGTTTTTCATATTCATCGAATGGTGACCAGTCTGTCATTCTGACTGGGCCTCCAGAGCTAGATCTCAAGAGGAACGTCAATTTATCCATATCCCTCACTTCCGAGATTTTATCTATCCATTCTTCGATATTTGGAATGTTTTCATCTTTCCAGTGTCTTGCCAAGGTTATTCTTCCGGCGGTGGAGATGTATGTCCATAGGATGTCTTCATTATTGTCCAGCTGGAAGTCTTCGTCCGTCAGCCCTAATAGAAAGTATTCTGGTTTTCTGGGGAAACGTTTTTTCAGTATTTTCTGAGCTTCTGCTTGGAGTTCTGTCCAGTATTTTTGGATTTTTGGACAAGTCCACCACATGTGGAAGTAAGTGCCGGGGTGGGCCTTACATTTCCAACACGTGTTTGAGTAGTTCGGGTACATTTTGCTCAGTTTGTAGGGTGTTAAGTACCAACGATGGAAAGTTTTTAGCCAATTTTCTTTAAGCGAGGAGGCGTAGGTGTATTTTAGTTTTTTTCGCCAAATCAACTGCCATTCGTGTAGCTTGATTGGGCGTCCGATGTTTCTAGCCCAAAGGGTCATGCAGTTCTTGATCTCCTCGGTTTCTGTTTCCCAGAGTAGCAGTTGATTGTATAGTTTTGTGATGACTTTTTTTCCAGATTTCAGGATGCTTTCCCAGGATGTAGTTTTTTCTTGGAAGCCTAACTTCTCGTCGAGTTTAAATATTTCACGGAGTTGGTAGTATTGCAACCAGGTCAGGTTTTTAAAAGATTGAACAAGTTCTTCTTGTGGTTTTAGAATCCATGTATTATCTGTTATGCTTTTATTAAGTAGGTCTCTATAGGTTGGCCATTGCTGCCAACCTAATAGGCGTCTTTGCTTTGCCTCTAGTGGCGAGAGCCAAAGGGGGGTTTTTTCGTAAAAGTATTTTTTGTATTTGGACCAAACTTTCAAGAGAGTGGATCTTATGAAGTGATTTCCGAAATTGGCCTCAATTTTGGCTCTGTCGTACCAAAGGTACGCGTGCCACCCCGCTCTAAGATTGAATCCTTCTAGAGTTAAGGTGTTTTCTTTCTCCAGAGTGATCCAGTCCTTTATCCAGACCAATGCGCATGCCTCGAAGTATGTTTTTAGATTGGGGAGGCCGAAGCCTCCTCTTTCTTTCTTATCAATCATGATACGATGTTTAACCCTGGGTTTCTTCCCGTTCCAGATGAACTTGGCTAGGTCTTTATTCCATTGGTCGAAAATTTTGTTGTTTCTGATTATTGGCAGGTTCTGCAACAGATATAGGATCTTTGGTAGAATGTTCATTTTGATTAGTCCTATCCTCCCTAACAGTGAGAGGTTCAGTGATTTCCATTTAATCAAATCTGCTTTCACCTTTTTCCATGTTGTCTCGTAATTATTTTTGAGTAGCTGGGAATTTTTGGTCGTGATCCAGATCCCTAAATACTTTATTTTGTTATTGATTGTGAGGCCAGATCGTTTCTTCAGTTCTTCTTTCATGTCAGCTGTTATATTTTTTGTTAAGAGAGTGGTTTTGTTCTTGTTGATTTTGAAGCCCGATACCGTGCCGTATTCTTCTAATTTCTCCAGCCAGCTCCGTATGTTTTTGATGGGATCGTCGATAATACAAATGACGTCGTCTGCATAGGCCCTGATCTTATATTCCTGTTTGGCGATTTTCATGCCTTTGATGTTCTTGTCTTCTTTAACTGCTTTTAGTAGAGTCTCTAGGGCCATAATGAAAAGGAGCGGGGATAGGGGGCATCCCTGTCTGGTGCCCTTTGTGATCTTTATAACTTTCGACAATTGGCCATTTATCCGTAATTTCGCCTCTTGTTTTGAATAAATGGCATCGATGGCATTTCTGAAAGCGGATCCAATGTCGATTTCTGCTAAGAGTAGCTTCATGAATTTCCAGCTTAAATTGTCGAAAGCTTTTTCGGCATCTAGGGAGAGAAGGGCTAGCCTCTGCTGGATGTTGTGATCGTAGTATTCTATAGTGTTAATTATAGTTCTTAGGTTGTCCTTCGTGCTTCTACCAGGAAGGAATCCGGCTTGCTCCTCTCCTATCCAGTTCGTTAAAAATGCCTTTAATCTTTTTGCGAGAATTGACGCGAAGATTTTATAATCTGAGTTCAGCAAGGAAATCGGTCTATAATTCCTTTTATCTGACTGCTCGGTGTTACCTTTCCTAATTAGTACGATCTCTGTCTCTTTCCAGGATTCTGGGATCTGTCCCGTACTTAAAGCCAGGTTGAGTACTTTTTGAAGATGGGGAGCTAACTCCTCCTTCAGCGTCTTATAGAAACAGGCCGTAAAGCCGTCGGGGCCTGGGGCTTTGTTGGTTGGCATGCTCGCAATCGCCTCTGTGATTTCCTTAACTGAAATTTCTTTATTTAGGTCCTCTCTCTGTGTTTCTGTGATTTTTCCCAGCTTTAACTTTGATAGGTAGCTTGTAATTTCTATTTCCTTGGTTTGATCTTTGTTGTACAAGTTTGTGTAGTAGTCTTGAAAGTCTTCGATTATATCTTCCTCTTTTGTTAGGTAGTGTTCCCCTTTCTTTATTTTCGTTATCTGTTGTGCTTCTTTTTTTTTCCGTACTTTCCTTGCCATCCATTTCCCGGGCTTATTGGCATGTTCGAATTCGAGTTGTTTAATGTATTTGTATTTTTTTTCCAGGGATTCAATCTCGAGGTGGTGTTTCCTTTTTTTCAGCCATTTCAGATGCTTTTCTGTTTTTATGTTTTCCGGATTTCTTTTTAGTTCCTGTTCTTGTTCTAGGGTTCTTTTTTCTAGTTGTTTTATCTCAGCATTTTTATTTTTATTTTTAATCGCATTTTGCTGTATTAAGAGCCCCCTCATTACCGCTTTAAGTGTGTCCCACACTACTAGCGGAGAGATATCGGGAGTGGTATTTTGTTGAAAGAAATCCCTTACTAGTTCCTTATTTTTCTTGATGTCCTGTTCTGTTTTGAGGAGGTTATCGTTCAGTGTCCACCTTCTGGCTTTTGTTCTTTTGTTTATACCCATTTCTAGGGGGCAATGGTCTGATAGTTCTCTTGCGTTCGTTTGTATCTTTTCTACCTTAGATATGATCGAATTGGAGGCCCAGATCATGTCTATCCTTGTCCATAGTCTGTGGCGAGATGAGAAATACGTGAATTCTTTTTTATCTGGGTGGCAGTGTCTCCAGACGTCCTGGAGATCAAACTCTTCCTTGAACGAAATGAATTTTTTAGGGAGCAGGGATCTAGTTAGTTATTTATGTTAAGGAGGACATACCATCCGAGCTTTGCTTCAGGGACCAGGAGGGCAGATATGTCGCAGTAAAGGTGAAACTGGACAGTATGACGGTATTAATTTGCAACATCTATGCGCCAAATGGCCCCAAAACAAAATTTCTAGATTCCCTGAGGGAAAAACTATTAGAATCAGAATATGATAGCTTAATAGTATTAGGCGATTTTAATGGCATCTTAGATCAAAACCTAGACAAAAACCCAAACAGCAAGAGGAAGAAAGATAGATCCCTGCTCCCTAAAAAAAAAAAAAGGAAGAGAGGTCATAATTGTAAATGACAGCTTGGGTACTGAAACTTCCCAGCCTGAATATCCAGTGGCTTTGCAAATAAATAAATAAATAAAAAAGGGATTCTGGGAATTATAGGTTTTTTTAATCATGTCAGAAGTGAATGGAGAATATACTGCAAGTCGCTTCTGGTGTGAGAGAATTGGCTGTTTGCAAGGATGTTGCCCAGGAGACGCCCAGATGTGTTACCATCCTGTTTTTTCTTTTCTTTCGTGAATGCTTTTTCATTTCAACCATCCTGTTGAAGGCTTCTCTCCTGTCCCCACATGGGAAGCTGGGGCTGACTGATGGGAGCTCACCTCATCTTGCAGATTCGAACTGCCGACCTTCAAGTCAGCAGTTAGCCGGCACAAGAGTTTCACCCATTGCATCACCATGGCTCCCTGGGAATTATAGTGCAAAGAAGTCAATTTTTTCCCCGGCTGTGGTGCAAATCAATCAAGCTCATATAGTTGTTCTGCATTCTTTGCGAAAGTTTTCCGGTGGGGAATGTAGCGATTCCAGATTTGTCACATAACGAATGAGGCTAAATAAGAAAAGAGTGGTTACATACAATTATTTATAAGTACTAATCATATCATAACACTAGAGGCATAATAATAATAATAATAATAATAATAATAATAATAATAACACTTTATTTGTACCCCGCTACCATCTCCCAAGGGACTCGGTGCGGCTTACATGAGGCCGAGCCCAAACACAACAATACAAGCAATAATAACAACAATACAAGTAATTAAAAAACATAGACAATAAAATACACAACATTATCAATAAAACAACACATAATTAAAAACAGTGGGCAATCCCTGTTATCTTCAATTTTTTTTAAAAAAAAGGATAAAGAAGTAGGTGATGCAAACGACCTTTGACTGAGACCCCAAAGGTAGCTTCATAAGTGATTCAATGTGCATAGACTGTCTTTGAGCTTCCAACATTATCAGGCATATAAAAACATGTTTGAGAGCGCAAAAAGGTTGTTCACATCCCCCCGCCCGGGCCCTTTACTTAAATTGAATTACTCATCCTCACGGAATAATCCTATTGAATCCATCGCTGAATAGTAAAGCAACAGTTATGTAAAGTCTATTGAACTAATAGGTTTGCTCCAGTTGGAACTAGCAATTGCATGTATCCCTTTGCATTTTATCCATATCACTTTAATATCAGAACTGACTTTCAAGTTTAACTATGTGTTTGTTCATGGAAGTCCTTACATTGCAAAGAGCACAAAGACACCTCTGTGTATGACTTCTCCGATAATTCCCAGGAGACAAGAACGGCACAGATGTCATCAAAACAAACAGCTTTGGGGGATATAAAGAATTTCTTTCATTCAGGAAGAAGAGCCAGGAGGGTCAAGCTGAGAAGAAATGACGCAAACACCGTCTTTAGCTGGGGGTTTGGGTGTGTTTACAGGCATTTGTGTAGTTTTCCAGTGCTGTCATAGGGAAAAATGACAAGACATGATTGCTGCATCAGATTTATTTATGATGGATAAGAACGGAAAATGTAACTGATTGTAAACTTCACTAATATAAGTGGGGTTTACATCTGACATGGTTAGGAGTCTGCTATAATTTATTTTTTGTTTATGTTCGTGAATTGTATGATTCAATGATTAATCAAGGATTTCGGAGTTTTTAAAAACACGCTGTGTTCAGAAGGTACAGTACAACCCCCTTATCCACAGGGATTACATTTCTCTGTGAATTTCCTGCAGCTTCTAAAGATGATTCTATGGTAACTTCTGACAGAAGCATACTATAGAATTGCTTGGAGAAGCTAGACAATAAATAGGCAGGATCTATTTTGTTTGATGTGGGTAGATGAAACTGTGGGTACTGGTCCTATGCGTATGGAGATCATACTTGCAAATGAGAGCTTGGAAATATTTTGGGTACTGAAACTCCCAGAATTCCCCAACTAGAAGGATACATATGGGATTCTGCGAGCTGTCATTCAAAATAATTTTCCAATCTATGGTTCAAATCAGGTAGGTTCTGGTCATGTCAGGTGCGACTTGAGAAACTGCAAGTCACTTCTGGTGTGAGAGAAATGGCTGTCTGCAAGGATGTTGTCCAGGGGACACTGATGTTTTTGATGTTTTACCATCCTTGTGGGAGGCTTCTCTCATGTCCCCGCATGAGGAGCTGGAGCTGACAGAGGGAGCTCAGGTAGGTTCACATAATCAGAGAGGAATCAGGTAGATTCACATAATCAGTTTGCATTAATTGAAGAACTTTTCTAGCTGCAGATAGGGAATGTGGGAATGCAACATTTTTCACTTACAGAATGAGGCTGAAAAGGAAAAGTGTAGTAACAGTAGACTCTCAGTTAAACAGAACCTACAGGAACTGGTAGATGCCAGATGGATGTCTTTCCAGTTGCTTGAGAGTTACTATTTCAAACAGTATATGCCATTCTGTGCCAAAATCTGATATTAATATTGAAATATTGATATTGACTTGATATTAATATTGAAATACAGTAATTAAAAGCAAATAAAGACAAACTGAACTTTTAGTTTTCTCCTAAAAATAATTTTATTTTCATTATTATTATTATTAATAATAATAAACTTTATACCCCACCTCCTCCCCCCGAAGGACTCGGGGCAACTTACAACAATTCACAGATACAGAAAATAATATAAACAATAAATAGTAAACAAATTTCATTACATAACATAATAAAAACAGTTTAAAGCTATTTGCCCTCTAAAAACAGTTTAAATATATACATCGTTCCAGTTTTCCAATTGTCATAGTTATTTAAGTCCTGTCCAATAATTAAGTAATACTCTAGCCATTTTCAAAAGCTTGCTTAAATAGCCAGAATTTTAACTCTTTACTGAATGTTAACAAAGTAGGTGCTTGTCTTATTTCCTTAGGGAGAGCATTCCAGAGTCGGGGGGCTACTACCGAGAAGGCCCTGTCCTTCGTCCCCACCAATCTTGCTTGTGAGGGAGGTGGGATCGAGAATAGGTCTCCCCAGCTGATCTTAAGGTTCACGCAGGTTCATAGCGAGAGATGTGGTCACATAAATAGGCAGGACTCAAGCTGTATAGGGCTTTGTAGGTAATAACATGCACTTTGAATTGGTCCCGGAAACAGATTGGTAGTCAATGGAACTGCTTTAATAGCAGGGCCATATGTTCCCTACAACCCAATCCTGTAAGCAGTCTGGCTGCAGATCTTTGCACTAATTGAAGCTTTCGGACCGTCTTCAAAGGCATTGCAATAATCCATACTAGAAATATTATTTATACAATTTTTGCCAGTTGCTTGAGAGTTCTAGCTGCTTGAGTTCCAGTTAACTGAGAATCTACTGTATGTCTTTAAAGGCAGTGCAACAGAGGTTAAAAAGAGATGGGCAAATCCTTGACATCTTGCTCTAGAAGCCTGTTATTGTATTGGTTTAGCAGAAACTTCAATGTCAACTTAACCATCACATTATTGTTTCATCTACATGCCAAATTGTCTTTCATATTCATTGTTTGTGACCATGCTGGCCAGGGAGCCTGGCATTTGTATTCCAGAAATAATTTATCCAAGCTCAGCAGAAATGATGGTGGTAACAATTCCAATCTACTTTCTGCTCAAGGTACAAATTATATCCTGGAAAGGTACTGCAGAAAACTGCTCCAAAGTCCCTTTCCCCCTCATATCAATGTTTTTGTATGGAGAAGCACATTCTAAAAAGAGAATCAAGTGAGACAAAGGGTGTGCTAGTTATCTGGATCAGATGAGCCTGAATGCTGTTACAATGTCAGTAACTCAGGGAATTTTATACTTGCAGGCATTTTGTTCCTCAATGCCCAAAAGAAGGAAAATTTGTTTATATTTGTAATCATATTTCTGATATGATGCCAATAAAATAAGTGAAATGAAGCAAATAAAGCTGTTCTCTCTTTTGTAATCTCATTTTCTTAAACATTTATGGTAAGAATGGAAGCTTTCATTATCCATGAATGACACAATTTTCGGGTTGTTGTGAGTTTTCCAGACTGTATGGACATGTTCCAGCAAAGCCTAGAGAAGACAATTATGCTGGGGAAATTGGAAGGTAAAAGGAAGAGGGGACGACCAAGGGCAAGATGGATGGATGGCATCCTTGAAGTGACTGGACTGACCTTGAAGGAGCTGGGGGTGGTGACGGCCGACAGGGAGCTCTGGCGTGGGCTGGTCCATGAGGTCACGAAGAGTCGGAGACGACTGAACGAATGAACAACAACAACATGGACATGTTCCAGAAGCATTCTCTCCTGATGTTTTGCCCACATCAATTACAGTAGTGAGGTCTATTGCCATCCATCCATCTTGCCCTTGGTCGGCCCCTCTTCCTTTTACCTTCCACTTTCCCCAGCATGATTGTCTTCTCTAGGCTTTGCTGGCTCCTCATGATGTGGCCAAAGGACTTCAACTTTGTCTCTAGTATCCTTCCCTCCAGTGAGCAGCCAGGCTTTATTTCCTGAAGGATGGACTGGTTGGATCTTCTCACAGTCCAAGGCACTCTCAGAACTTTCCTCCAACACTACAGTTCAAAAGCATCTATCTTCCTTCGCTCAGCCTTCCCTAAGGTCCAGCTCTCACATCCGTAGGTTACTACAGGGAATACCATGGCTTTGACTAGGCGGATCTTTGTTGCTCAACCTTTACTGTATCTATATTGGCTCACCAAAATGCATAATGTAAGCTTTTGGAGCTCCGCTATCTTCTTCACTGAGCATAAGATGTTTAAAAAATCATGCAAAAGAAAATAAAATGCAATTTCCTGGCTTTTGTGAAGCCATAGGACAGAAACATCCTGGATCTCAAGAGGAATTGCTTTTTATTCAACTAGCTGTTTCATTTGCATTTACAGATTGATTTAAGCACAAATTAATTTTGTGAGATTGCCCTTAATTCATGTCTGATGATGCGCAAATTTCACTTCTGAGTTACCCTGATGAACTTAGGTGAATCATATGTGCCAGAAACTGAAATGATATTGCCTGTAAAAGGAAAAGCAAAACAACAGCAAGGGAAGATACTTTGTGTGGACATGTCTGCACTTGTAGGTTTCATCATCTCCCCACAGATTTTACAGAGTACATACATTGGGTGTGGAAAGACGTAAGTCAGAGAAATGCCACATCACCTCTATAAGATGACAAGATAATCCTATCTCTAGTGGCTTTCCTGCAGAGAGCGCCAGACAAAGGGAAAACCATTGAGAAGGTTTCAATTAATGTTTGGGGTGCTGAAGAATACTTCTCTGCCTTTGACAACACTAATTGTCCCTATTTTGCTTTATGGCAAGGAATAGCTTTGACTCTTGAAATATTTGGGGGCTGCTGTGAAATCATCATATCAACAACAGAGCAAACAAATGTTAAAAGCTGGAGTATTTGTGTAGAGTTTGGTTCAGATTCATCATTGTTTGAGTGCACAGTGATCTCTGGATGTAGGTGAACTACAACTCCCAAACTAAAGGTCAATGCCCACCAAACCCTTCTAGTGTTTTCTGTTGGTCATGGGAGAACTGTGTGCCAAGTTTGGTTTGCCTGATATCATTGGGAAGTGAGTTCCAGAGTCGGGGGGCCACCACCAAGAAGGCCTTCTCCTTTGTCCCCACCAATTGCGCCTGCGAAGGGGGCAGGAGCGAGAGCAGGGCCTTGAAGAGATCGTGTGGGTTTGTACACAGAAATGTGGTCACGCAAGTAGGCGGGTCCCAAACTGTTCAGGGCTTTGTAGGTAAGAACCTGCACCTTGAATTGGGACCGGAAAATGAATGGCAACTAATGGAGCTCCTTAAACAGGGGCGTTGACCGCTCCCTGTAAGTCGCTCCAGTTAGTAACCCGGCTGCCGCCCGTTGTACCAATTGAAAATTCCAAGCCGTCTTCAAGGGCAGCCCCACGTAGAGTGCATTACAGTAATCCAATCTGGAGATGACTAAGGCATGGACCACCCCGGCCACAACCTCTGAGGATGCCTGCCATAGATGTGGGCGAAACGTCAAGAGAGAGTGCTTCTGGAACATGGCCATACAGCCTGGAAAATTCACAGCCACCCAGTCATTCCGGCCAGGAAAGCCTTTGACAACACAAATTTAAACTGCAAAGCAAATACCTCCTTGACTCCAAAACCTGAAATATTTGAAAATCCAAAATAAAATGGCTGAGATAGTGACACCTGTCACTCCAATGCTTCAACTCGGCTTAAAATCATTGAAACACATTGGGTATTTTCATAGAATCCTAGAGCTGGATTCTATGATGGGCCATCCAGTGTAACCCCCTGCCAAGAAGCAGGAATATTGCATTCAAAGCACCCCTGGCAGATGGCCATCCAGCCTCTGCTTAAAAGCCTCCAAAGAAGGAACCCCCACCACATGCTGAGGCAGAGAGTTCCACTGCTGAACGGCTCTCACAGTGAGGAAGTTCTTCCTCATGTTCAGATGGAATCTCCTTTCTTGTAGTTTGAAGCCATTGTTCCACCCCCTAATGTCCCAGGAATATTGAATTCAAAGCACCCCTGGCAGATGGCCATCCAGCCCCTGTTTAAAAGCCTCCAAAGAAGGAACCTCCACCACATGCTGAGGCAGAGAGTTCCACTGCTGAACGGCTCTCACAGTCAGGAAGTTCTTCCTCATGTTCAGATGGAATCTCCTCTCTTGTAGTTTGAAGCCATTGTTTTGCGTCCTAGTCTCCAGGGAAGCAGAGAACAAGCTTGCTCCCTCCTCCCTGTGGCTTCCTCTCACATATTTATACATGGCTATCATATCCCCTCTCAGCCTTCTCTTCTACAGGCTCAACATGCCCAGCTCTTTAAGCCGCTCCTCATAGGGCTTGTCCTCCAGACCCTTGATCATTTTAGTCGCCTTCCTCTGGACACATTCCAGCTTGTCAATCTCTCTCTTGAATTGTGGCGCCCAGAATTGGACACAATATTCCAGGTGTGGTCTAACCAAAGCGGAATAGAGGGGTAGCATTACTTCCCTAGATCTAGACACTATGCTCCTATTGATGCAGGCCAAAATCCCATTGGCTTTTTTTTTTTTTGCTGCCACATCACATTCTACAGGCTAAACATGCCCAGGTCTTTAAGCCTCTCCTCATAGTGCTTGTTCTCCAGACCCTTGATCATTTTAGTCGCCCTCCTCCTTTAAAAAAAGGCTTCCTTCAGGTTATTTATATGTATGTGTATATGAAACATTATCTATCTATCTATCTGCATAAATTTGGAATTAAGATGGACAGGAATTCTAAGAAGAAGCCTCAGATGGACACATTATTGAGGCCTTTGTTTTGATCTTTGGGCATGTGATTCCCCTCAGAATCACCACAGCAAGGGGAGCTGTGAAGGACGGAGCAGGAGACCAATGGTAGGGCGCAGTTTTTAAAAAAGTGGCCCGGGGCGTCCAATCACCTTGCGAGGAGGTGGAAAAGGGGCGGGCGCAGCTGAGGGGAGAGGCACGCTGTGAGAGAAAGGACGCCATTGTGTGGAGAGCGAGGCTTTGGTGAGGGTGGTTCTTTTTCGCGCGCTCTCCTCCTGCAAAACCGAGGGTAGGGGCTCATCAGAATGGGAATCACAATTTCTCCCTTTTCCACCATGCTGAATTGTCATAGCATAAGCCTCCCAAACTGAGAAGACTATAATAAGAATAATACTAAGATAATAATAATAATAAGGTCATAGTTTATTTATTTATTATATATATTTATTATATATATTTCATAACTATTGTTATAGTTATTTATATTATTATATTATATATATAAATATATATAACTCATTTATGTGTCCAGAGGAGGGCGACTAAAATGATCAAGGGTCTGGAGAACAAGCCCTATGAGGAGCGGCTTAAGGAGCTGGGCATGTTTAGCCTGAAGAAGAGAAGGCTGAGAGGAGATATGATAGGTAAAGGTAAAGGTAGTCCCCTGACATTAAGTCCAGTCATGTCTGACTCTGGGGTGTGGTGCTCATCTCCATTTCTAAGGCGAAGAGCCAGCGTTGTCCGTAGACACCTCCAAGGTCATGTGGCCGGCATGACTGCATGGAGCGCCGTTACCTTCCCGCCGGAGCGGTACCTATTGATCTACTCACATTTGCATGTTTTCGAACTGCTAGGTTGGCAGAATGATATGAGATATGATAGCCATGTATAAATATGTGAGAGGAAGCCACAGGGAGGAGGGAGCAAGCTTGTTTTCTGCTTCCCTGGAGACTAGGACGCGGAACAATGGCTTCAAACTACAAGAGAGGAGATTCCATCTGAACATGAGGAAGAACTTCCTGACTGTGAGAGCCGTTCAGCAGTGGAACTCTCTGCCCCGGAGTGTGGTGGAGGCTCCTTCTTTGGAAGCTTTTAAACAGAGGCTGGATGGCCATCTGTCAGGGGTGCTTTGAATGCAATATTCCTGGGAGACTAGGGCGCGGAACAATGGCTTCAAACTACAAGAGAGGAGATTCCACCTGAACGTGAGGAAGAACTTCCTGACTGTGAGAGCCGTTCAGCAGTGGAACTCTCTGCCCTGGGGTGTGGTGGAGGCTCCTTTGGAAGCTTTTAAACAGGAGCTGGATGGCCATCTGTCAGGAGTGATTTGAATGCAATATTCCTGCTTCTTGGCAGGGGGTTGGACTGGATGGCCCATGGGGTCTCTTCCAACTCTAGGATTCTATGATTCTTTGTTATTTTATATTATTATTTATTTTTATATTATTATTTTTCCCTTTCCACTATTTCAAATTACTGTAGTATAAGCCTGCAAAAGTAACGGTCATAGTTTATTTATTTATTTTATTTTTCTTATTTATTATATATATTTAATAACTATTGTTATAGGTATTTATCTTATTATATTATATAACTATATATAACTTATAGTTATTTATGTTATTTTATATTATTTATTTTTATATTATTATTTTTTCCCATCCACCATGTCGAATTGCTATAGTATAAGCCTGCAAAAGTAAAGGTCATAGTTTATTTATTATAGATATTATTTATTATATATATTTAATAACTATTTATATAGTGATTTATATTATATTATATAAATATATATAGCTCATAATTATTTATTTTATTATTTTATATTATTTATTTTTATATTATTATTTTTTCCCATCCATCATGTCAAATTGCTATAGTATAAGCCTGCAAAAGTAAAGGTCATAGTTTATTTATTATATATATTTAATAACTATTGTTATAGTTATTTATATTATATAAATATATATAACTCATGTTATTTTATTTTATTATTTATTTATATATTATTATTTTTCCCTTTCCACCATGTCAAATTACTATAGCATAAGCCTGTAAAAGTAAAGATAATCGTTTATTTATTAATGAGACAGCAAAGCCTAGAGAAGACAATTATGCTGGGGAAAGTGGAAGGTAAAAGGAACAGGGGCCGACCAAGGGCAAGATGGATGGATGGCATCCTTGAAGTGACTGGACTGACCTTGAAAGAGCTGGGGGTGGTGACGGCCGACAGGGAGCTCTGGCGTGGGCTGGTCCATGAGGTCAACTAAGAGTCGGAGACGACTGAACGAATGAACAACATATATTATTTATTATATATTTAATAATAACTATTGTTATAGTTATTTAATTATATTATATAAATATATATAACCCATAGTTATTTATGTTATATTATTTATTTTTATATTATTATTTTTCCCCTTCCACCATGTCAAATCACTATAGTATAAACCTGCAAAAGTAACGGTCATAGTTTATTTATTTATTATATATATATTATTTATTATATATATTTAATAACTATTGTTATTGTTATTTATCTTATTATATTATATAACTACATATAACTCATAGTTATTTATGTTATTATTTTATATTATTACTTATTTTTATATTATTTCCCCCTTCCACCATTTCAAATTACTATAGTATACTAGACTTCTTCCAGTCTTGCTGGAGGACCTAGAGCAGTGTTTCTCAACCTTCCTAATGCCGTGATCCCTTAATACAGTTCCTCATGTTGTTTTGGCCCCCAACCATAAAATTATTTTCATTGCTACTTCATAACTGTCAGTTTGCTCCTATTATTAATCATAATGTTATTATCTGATATGCAGGATATATTTGCATTCACTTAACAAAATTTGGCGCAAATACCTGATATACCCAAATTTGAATACTGGTGGGGTTTGGGGGGGACTGATTTTGTCATTTGGGAGTTGTAGTTGCTGGGATTTATAGTTCACCTACAATCAAAGAGTGTTCCAAAGTCCACCAATGATAGAATCGGGTTAAACTTGGTACATAGAACTCCTGTGATCAACAGAAAATACTGGAAGGTTTTGGTGGACACTGACCTTGATTTTTGGAGTTATAGTTTACCTACATCCAGAGAGCACTGTGGGTTCAAACAATGATGGATCTGGACCAAACTTGGCACAGATACTCAATATGCCCAAATGTGAACACTGGTGGAATTTGGGGAAAATAGACCTTGATATTTGGGAGTTGTAGTTCCTGGGATTTATAGTTAATAATAATAATAATAATAATAATAATAATAAAACTTTATACTCCGCTACCATTTCCCCAAGGGACTTGGTGCGGCTTACATGAGGCCAAGCCCACAGTACATCAATAAACAAAAGCAATAACAAAAAATCAATACAAAACAATATAAATCACATAAGCAAAAATAAACAATAACAGTAACACACAAGCATTTAAAAAACCTATGGCCGGGCCAAATGTAATAATTTAAATAATAATGTAATAAATGTAATAATTTAGTTCACCTTAGACTAGGTCACCATAAACTGGAAACAACTGGAAGACATACAAGAACAGGACAGTTACACAGCTCTTTAGAAAAATGAATTGCTGTGTTCTAGTATAGTACATTCTGCCACACTTTTTGGAATACTTTGTAGTGATTGATAATATTTTATTGATAGTTTATTTTAAAACAGAAACAAGAATTGCATTATTGAATAAAGACTGAATACTTGCAGAATAAGAGTTGAGTGAAGCAGGTTCTTTGGAAAAAAACTTGCAAGTTGTTGATAGCATTGTCAAAATGCCCTGTCTTATAAGCATTCGGTACTTGGGGGCGGGCACACAAAATAATGGGATTGCAACTCCATTATTATTCACAATCGTCTGTACTGCCAAGGGATGTTGGGAGCTGTAGTCCTCCAGATGCCCAACATTTGGAAGGCAACAGGAGATCACTCTTTAATTGATTTTATTTTAGTGAATTACACGTCAAGATGAACGGACGCGCCCGTGCGAAAGCCCGAGGAGTTTATAGAGGAGAAGGAGCATTTCAACAGCCTGGTTCCCCCAGAGCGGTATGTTTGTGAAGCTATCTTTTACAAAATTTTATCTATTTTTAGGTATGTTAGGGCTTGATTTACCCATTAGCAAAATGAGGCACATTATCACATACTGTACATTTTTGGGGACCATTAAACTCAAGCAAATCTTGGATAGTTTCTGCAAGTATTGAATTGGGCAATTCCTATCAAACATCAGATAGCATTACATATTTGCTATTGCTAAACAGAAATAAAAAGGAAAGAAATTTTAGGTTTGCACTAGAAATGAACAGTGCACATATTAAAATGTAAAATTGATTATAATGCTTACATTGCAAAGCAGACTAACAGTAAATAAATCACATGATTGGCTAGTACTATTAAGTACTCATAATATATTGCCACATTTTATACAGTAGGTTTATTTCCAATCAGTGTGCTAAAGATCCATTTCAGATTTCTAAGACTTGGCTGCTTGTGGTACAAAGAAAATGATAAACTATTCTGAGCTCTTGCTGCTTACAAGAAAATTGGATATTGCATGTGGAATTCTCTGCCCAATATGTATGATTTCCTGCTAGTCGTATCTCATTTGCATCTGCTTTAGAAAGACAGTCAAAACACAGGCAGCCCTATAATGATAATACTG
Source organism: Anolis sagrei (assembly GCF_037176765.1). Lineage (NCBI taxonomy): Eukaryota > Metazoa > Chordata > Lepidosauria > Squamata > Anolidae > Anolis > Anolis sagrei. The sequence continues at coordinate 19,800,370 of NC_090023.1, forward strand.
GTTTCCCACCCTGATGCTTTGCAGGTGCCCTTTGCTTTCCAGTATTCTTGGAAAACATTGGAAAGCCTGGTACCTTTTCCTTTCCAATATTCTTCCCAGCCTGGTGCCCTTTTCTTTCCAGTATTCTTGGCCTTTTGTCCAATTAGTTGGGACTAATGGGAGCTGAACACATTTTGGGTGGGCACTGGATTATTGCTACTCTTCACTTGCTGGAGTATACTTAGAAATAAGGTAGAGCAGGCATCCTCAAATTCCACCCTCTCCCAGCTTTTTGGGCCTCCAATTCCCAGAAGCCCTAGCCTGCTTGTTCAGTGGTCAGGAATTCTGGGAGTTGGAGAGCCGGAGTTTGAGGATATCTGAGTTAGAGTCATTGGTTACCAAAGATGGCTTCATTACAAATGATCAAAAGTTATTCTATACATGATATTTCACTTGAAATATTTTGATTTCTGATGTTGATTGTTTAAAAACTGTAAAATGCACTGATATTAATCAAATTTCTTTTTAGATGTTTGTATATGCCTTCAAGTAATCAGTTGAATTTTGGCTCCATGAATTTCATAGAGTTTGAAAGCCGATACTCAAAGAAGATTTTGTCAGTTCCTTCCTCTGAAATATAGCATACTGTTCCGATTCGATTTTGTTCCTCTAGGGTATTAAGGCCTTTTGGGTAGAAATTGTATCTAAAACAGGATGTAAATTGCAATGAAAAAAATGTCTATTTTGAAAGACAACATATAAATAAACATGGATCATAGATATATGTTCCTGTCAGCAATACTACCGGATATTGTTGATACCTCTTTTTATGCAACTAGCTCACTAATCCTACATAGTCTTAAATGTTGTATTGTTTGATTCCAGCAGCAGACTAAGCTGTTTGGTTTACTCAGGAACTAAGCAAGAAGGAGACTTTTCAATGGCCTGCAGCCTACTTCCATGTGGGTCTAGACTGAATTTTTAATTCTATAAGCAATCAGTTCTATAAGCAATCAGTTCAGAACTTGGGCACAAGAAATCATTTCTTCCCTGAACAGCCTTCTAGCAGAGACAGGAAAGTTAGTGGGAAAGGATTGACATTTTAATTGCTAATTTGATCTTATAATCTATCTTCATTCTTTGTACAGTACTTTGAAATGGATACATTACTATTTTTAGAGAATACCTCAAACTTTTTATTTATTTTTTAAAAATAATTTTTATTGGTTTATGGAGCATACATAAAACAAAATCAACACCGGGGGGGGGGGAACAAACCCCCCCCCCAAAAAAAAACAGAAAAGAAGAAAAGAAGATATACAAAAGAGTATGCAAGTTTACAGAATGGTATACAGTCAGCGCTCGTTAAACATGAAAAATCAACTTTGACTGTACAGTTATTATACCTTAACGTTTATTGTCCCTCTAACCCCACACCCGTGAACCCAACCCCCATGACCTCCAACACCACTCCATATGGATCACATAACTAACCCGCAACTACCCACGTGTCTTCTTTCACTAAATCCTCTTTATGGCTATCTTCAAATCTACTTCTGTCTTCTTTTCGAGATATCCAATTGCCAACCTCATTTTTTAAACAAATTCTTCATTATTTCCTCCTCTGCTGCTATTTGTCAGTTTGGCCATTTGGATATAATCTACTAATTTATCTCTCCAATCCTTAATAGTTAACTCTTTTTCCCCTTCCATGTTTTAGCTATTGTTAGTCTCGCAGCGACAAAACAATACTGACAAATTTCTTCATCTCCTGCGCTAATACGCCTTCTAAATATTCCTAATAAGCACATTTCAGGGTTTTTCTTAATTTTTTTGCTAATTCTTTTGATGGTGAAACATAAATAAAACAACAGCTGTGGATCATCACTTTATTTTGACTATCTCTTTTCTCCAGATATATTTTGGCATAGAGAAATTATATTTTTTGTGGCAAAACCATACAATATCAAAACTAATCGTAACAACAAATAAAACAGAAGGTGACTGGATTCAGAATGATGTATACAAGTGTTTAACAGCCATAACATTTGGAAGGTTAACTGATGAAGTGAAAATTTTTGGATAAGGGCAAATTTTGTCTCTTCAAAGGGGGCAAAAAAGAGTTAAGGAACTACATAGAGTCAGCCTGACCTAAATACTAGGAAAAAAATTAGAATGGATTATTCAGCGGTCTGTTTGTAAACATCTTGATGATGATGTAGTGACCAGTAGAAGTCAAAAACAAATCATGCAAAACTAATCATAGCCTTTTTAGATTGTCCCTAGTTTAGTAGATGATGGGAGGCCATTTATTGGACCTTAGCAAAGCATTTCATAAAGTCTCCCATAATATTTTTATTGGCAAACTGATTAAATGTGGAAGAGATGGGAACACTTTCAGATATTCAAAAAGGTTGAAAGAGCTGGGCATATTCAGCTTGGTGAAGGGATGACATGATTGCATTCTTTAAATTCCTCATGGGCTGCCAAAAGAGAGTATGGGGCAGATTTGTTCTCTGCTGCTCCAGAAGTGAGAATGGTTTTAAGGTACAGGAGAGTATCTTTTGATTGAACGTTAGCGGAAACTTGACAATAAGAGCCATTCCACAATTGGAGCTATTTGACAGAAAGGTGGTGAGGTTTCCTTCTTTGGAGATGTTCAAAAAGAGGTTGGATATCCACCAGTGGCAGATGCTTTCATTGGGGTTTCTGCATTGATAAAGAAATTGAATTCAGTGACCCTTGAGAGCCCTTCCTACTCTATGAGGCTATGGCTCACTGCCATATATATACAGTAACTAGCTGTGCCCTGCCACGCATTGCTGTGGTCTATAGTAAGAATTTTCGAAGTAGAGGTAGATATCTGGACTATTATGAAAGAGAGGTACCTATTCCTTCCCCCTTTTTCTTCCCCTTCCCCTTTCTCTCCTTTCATTCCTTCTTTCGCTCTTTGGTTTCATCCTTCCTTCTCTCTTTCCTTCCTTCCCTCCCCCTTTCTCTGCTTCTTCCTTTGTCTCCTTTCTTCCCTCCCTGTTTCCCTCCTTCTTTCACTGTTTTATTTCCTTTTCTCCTTCCTTCTTTCTTTCCTTCTTTCCTGCATTTCCCTCCATTTTTCTTTCCTTTCTACTTTCTCTTCCTTCCTTCGGTACCTCTTGCTTTCCTTCCTTCTCTCCTTTCCTCCCTCTTTCCTTCCTCCCTTCCTTCTTTCCCTCCCTCCTTCTCTCTTTCCTTCCTTCCCCCTTTCCCTCCTTCATTCCGTCCCTTTTTTCCCTCCCTCCTTTCTTCTCTCCTTCCTTCCTGTCTGTTCTCCCCCAATACCATGGTAGAGTCCCTTCTAACTCTTATTCTATGAGTCTATTTAATATAGTAATATATAATAGTAACATTATATTATATAGTAGTATATATAACAATAATATATATATTGTATTATAATATAATGTATATGTATTATATAGCAATTTATATAGTAATATATAAAGTATTGTAATTATATACACACACACACACCAACCAGTGATCCAACATCCATCCGTGTGTGTGCGCGTGCGTGTAAGAGTGTGCATTTGTCTACACTGCCATATAATCCAGTCCTAAGTAGATAATCTGGACTTTACATGGCAGTGTGGAAGGGTTGACTTTGGGTGCATCTACACTGTAGATTTAATAAAGGAGGATGAAACTGGTGAGGGGAGGAGAAAAAGGAAGGAAAGAAAGGAAGGGAAGTAGAGGGAGGGAAGGAGGGTAGGAGGGGGTTGGACCGGATGGCCTCTAGGGCTCCCTTTCAACTGGTTGGCCATCCGTTATGAGAGCTTTGATGGTGTCTTCCTTTACTGCCAAATGAGGTTGGGCTGGATGGTCTTTGGGGCTCCTTTCCAAGCAATGTTAGTTTCGTGTGTCCCTATTACCCCCATCATGGCACTTTCCTCCTTCCCTTGTGCTGTGGGAGTGTGTGTGTGTGGGAGACAGAGTCAGAGTGTGGCCCGCCTCCCTCTTTTTTCCTTCCCCCCTCTCTCTCCTCCCCCTCCTCCTTCTCCTCGGTCTCTGCCCTTAGATCCCTTGCCTTAGTGTTTGTTAGGGGCCACAGGTTCTTCGGAACTTTCATTCTGTGTCCTCAGCGTGAGGGGGAGGGGGGTAGGAGAGGTGTGTTGTTATCTTCCTTTTTTTTTAATTTAAAGGTGTTTTTGTGGGGGGGGGGCGGTTTCAGTGATGGTCCCTCCTTGGATTGTGAGGAATTTTATTGCCAAATTTGGGGTCATTTGGCCGCGTAGTTTTTTTGTTTTTAAGCCACTCATTATGCACAGAGCATTTTTATATATATAGATGAGTGCAGAAAACGTATCAGTGGAGAAAGAAGTCGTTCTATGATGTCATCCCACAGGGTTATTCAGGGAGCAGTGATCTCTTAGCTTTGGAGAGTGGGAGAGAAGGTGGCAATGGCCGCACAAGAGATGGAAATAGTCCTCCAAAATGTAAGTTTATTTATTCATTTATTTATTGCATTTATATCCTTCGTCTTTTTCCCCCACATTGGATTTCAAGATAGATTGCAGCAAGATTAAAAGAAGATACAATTAAAATGTGATGATAGAAAATTTAAATATTAAAAATTATTTCTAAAATAAAGTCACTTATAGTCATGAAAGAGAATATACATCATTCTCAGCTGTCTTGCTTATATTGTGAACTACTTGAACAAAATTTCAGTAATTCAGTAATCTTTTACTTGCTCAATATGCAAATGAAAGTGTCAAATCAGCCATGAAGTAATACAAATTAATAGCAAATTAAATGACAGATTGCCTTATACACCATTAGGTACATATCATAATATGGCTATGTTTTATGTACTAATATTCCTACTATTTTCATATATCTTTTTTATCTTTATGATACTTTTATCCCATTCTTCTTGAGACCACCAATATTTTATCTCTTTCTTTTTTGCTCTTCAAGTCGGCTTTTCTGCTGGAAGTTCTGGCTATAAAGTGATGGAGAGAGGGGGAAAGATCCGTTGTAACTTTGCAGACATGGGAGTAAATACCAGGGAGAAAATGGAACATGTCAAAGATTCTAAAACAGGTGTAGTAATGAGTTGATTTCATTGAGAATCGAATAATTTTGGGTTGATTTTTTAAACTAAAATATCGAGAAAACGAGAAAATGTTCAGTTAGAAATATATATTTTATTTTCGCACTAAGGTCAGAAAGGATTTGTGAAGAGAGCTCCCTAGCTGGAAATGGGAAAGGGCATAACAAATAAAAATAAACAGTATTACATTTGTGTACCCACACTGCACACTTACAGCAGTTTGATTTCCTTGTAACTTCCATGTCTCCACCCTGTGAAATCTTTCTATTTGTAGTTTTGCTAATAAACATTACTTGAGGAGCATAATGTGGGGGCATGAAACACCAGGTGACACCATCTGAAGGGGTGACACCAAAATTACTGTCTCTAAATACATGTTTAAAGTGAAGGTTGCACTTGCTCCCCACATCCCAAATAAGCACTGATCTTGAACACACAAGCCATACTCTGCACCTACTTGTTTTCAGGAGGACCAACTCTTGTAAGGAGTACCTCTCTTCATCTATGATAGGCCAGGCCCCGATTCCAGGACCAGCAACACTCAGAACCTGTTATATATTGAGATGCTAAACACAAGATAGTGCAGAGGCAGACACCTGTAAAAATCCTTTGTCATAGGAGGGCAATGTACACGTCAGGTGTTTATCTGGGTAAATTTCCAGTCATTTGACAAGTAATGCACTGAAAAGTTAGAAAAATGCATATTTATGCATGCAAAATATTAAACAATTTTGTTTATTTCAGGCTGCAGTGGAATTCCTGTTAAGGTTGTCACCAACCTTTTTGGGTTAAACATGCCTAGAGAATGGCAGCTTTATCAGTATCATGTGAAATTTAACCCAGAGCTGGAATCAAAGCGCCTGAAGTCTGCACTGCTGTACAACCATCCTGATTTTAAAGGAAAACCAATGGTTTTTGATGGCGTATCAACACTGTTTCTTGCACACAAACAGGAAAACCAGGTAAAGCGCCTTGTATGTGTATGCATGTGTTATTAAAAAGTTTACAAATGCAGCAGCTTTCATTCATCTTATTCCATATGTTTGCACATAAATAGTAATGGACAGGGTAGGGAAATACTCTGTGGAAGAAAAAAATAGCTCTAAAGATGTGTATTTTAGAGTTGATTGATTTTATTCTGATATTGTTCAACGTATTGATGATATGAATCATGTTTTCCTTTGATATTGATATATCTGTATTTATTGCACCGTATGTATTGTTACCTTCGAATCAAGGTGAAAGAAGAAAGTGCAAAAGCTGGGTTGCAGTTAAAAATAAGAAAAATCAAGATTATGGCAACCAGACTGATTGATAACTGGCAAATAGAGGGAGAAAACGTGAAGGCCGTGACAGACTTTGTATTTCTAGGTGCAAAGATTACTGCAGATGCAGACTGCAGCCAGGAAATCAGAAGGCGCTTACTTCTTGGGAGGAGAGCAATGACCAATCTCGATAAAATAGTTAAGAGTAGAGACATCACACTGGCAACAAAGATCCGCATAGTAAAAGCAATGGTATTCCCCCTAGTAACCTACGGATGCGAGAGCTGGACCTTAGGGAAGGCTGAGCGAAGGAAGATAGATGCTTTTGAACGGTGGTGTTGGAGGAAAGTTCTGCGAGTTCCTTGGACTGCGAGAAGATAGAACCAATCCATACTTCAGGAAATAAAGCCCGACTGCTCACTGGAGATAAAGATGAAGTATTTTGGCTACATCATGAGAAGACAGGAAAGCTTGGAGAAGACAATGATGCTGGGGGAAATGGAAGGAAAAAGGAAGAGGGGCCGACCAAGGACAGGATGGATGGATGGTATCCTTGAAGTGACTGGCTTGACCTTGAAGGAGCTGGGGGTGGTGACGGCTGACAGGGAGTTCTAGCATGGGCTGGTCCATGAGGTCACAAAGACTTGGAAGCGACTGAACGAATGAACAACAACAAACATGTATTATTACTTTATGAGTGCTTTGTAAGCCGCCCCGAGTCCCTTTTGGGAGATGGTAGAAATAAAGTTTATTATTAAGTTTATTATTATTTCCTTTTTTACATTCACCTCATTTTAAAAAAATATTTAAGTAATTCTTCTGCATCTGTCAACTACTACTGGTTTGGTCATGCTTACTACCAGTATGTGGTCCATCCTAACATATTGTATCTTTTAAAAAAAGGTGATTTGGGATTCGATGAAAAAGAACAGGGTAATCATTGTGATTGGCATATTGCATTCAGACTAGAGGAGCAGATTATGTATATACTATAGTCCCCAAAGGCAACATCAATATCCTCAGATCTTCAGGGAAAAGGGCACTATTGTGATTTGGAACGGAAATGATTACATGTTCACAGTCAGCAGTGTGAACCGATTTTCAGAAATTCCATTTTGAGTCTTCTAAATATCAATACAATAGAAGATGCAAGGAAAAAAAAGAAACAGAAAGACAGAAAATGTAACTTCCAGTTTTCCTCTCAGCAGTTGTATATATTGTTCATACCTCTCACATAAACATCATCAAAATGAAAGTTAACTTTTCATTTGCTTTTTTGTTGCACAAAAGTAAATAATGGGATCCCATTCTTTATGAACAGACAGCCATAATCTTTCTCTAATCAAATAAGCTATTTTTTTCTGTTTCTGCTAAGTTTGTCCATTTCTGTGACCACTCATCCTTAACTCTGAATTCTTAGTTCATCCTTAGTTCTGAATTCTTAGTTCATTCGGCATTGTGCTCATATACTAAAACAGTGGGTTTTTTGGGTCTTCTTCGGTCATGCATCCAACAATCTACCCAGCATACTTCTCCATTCTGTTCACTCTTCCATTCAGCTTTCTCCCACTCCCTACATAGACACTCCACACACCCATTTTTTAAAACTGGAATATTCAAAGGAAAATTCTTTTGGCTCCTCCTCCAATTTTGTCTTAGTTCTGTCCATTTGTTTTTTCCAACATTTCAGAATCTGCCAGGAGAACTCTGTGCTAGTTTGACCATCATAGTAGGCCATTGTGACAGAACAGGCCACAATGCACATTAGGCTTCCATGCCTTTCGCTTCTTGCACAACCTCAAAAATAATACTAAATAGTTTTTGCTTCACTTTTTGATTAGCCACAGTTTGATACGATTTCCAAACCATAATATTTAATTCAGCTGAGCTTTAATTTTTTTGAAACAACCATGATTGGAACTTGTATTGTTTTAAATAAACCACAGTTGAAATTAATCTGTCTGTCAGTTTAAAAAAATGAGTTAATCAAGAATGGACATGAAAGCTTAGTTATTTGCATCTTTCTCCCAAAGAGTAGCACTTATGGTGGTAAATGTGACTTTACAAAAAGCAAGTATTTTGGTTTCCATTGGGGTTTGGTATCCTTCAGTGGATACCAAAATGTTGGAAAGCTTAAGTCCCATTATATACAGAGGTGTAGTAAGATGCTGCCTCTTATATAAAATGGCAAAATCAAGATTTTTGGGGAGAGAGAAGGGATGTTTTCAAGCCTAGGAATGGTTGAATCCATAGATACAGGATCCATGGATATGGAGGACTGACAGTTTAAAAAAATTAATACAAAAATTAAATAAAAGAAAAGAAATAAAAGAGCAGAAGCCACTTGATTGAAAGCTCCTTAATATAACCTAAATTGCCAGCTGTCTCTTGAGCAGAAAGCAGAAAGACAACAGCCTAGCTGCCTTTGGTAGGCACTTCCAAGAAGACTTATGCTCTCCCTTTCATAGCTGTGCCAGAGAAAAACAGACTGGAGGGGAAAGTGAGCCATGCCCTGTTACGATGGTTATGATTGTTCCCATCCCAATAAACAAACCATAGCTTGTTTTGATTGACTAACCAGGAAGACTAAAAGAGGAACTTGAGAATAATGGACATAATATATACAGTTTGTGAGACTGTCTATACTCTTCTCTTTGATTTCACGTGATTAAAATTGTTTTTGGCAGAAAGGTATATTCAAAGTAAAAACACATCTTTGTTTATAAATTAATATTCTATTTGAAAAAAAATGTAATAATGCCAAGACACAAAAGCCGCAAGATTAGTTGATTTTAAGCCTTGCCCTTTCAAGCTGTTGCCCTTGTTTCAGAAACTATTTGCAGAATCAGGAAGTAATTATAGGGTAAGGTTCCCTATAATTACTTCCTGAGGAAAGGACTCCTGTTCCTTTATGGGTTGCACAGAAGGGGGAATTTAAGTAGGTTTTGTTTGCATGACAACCAACACCTGCTGAAATTCCTTCCTACACAACTGTTAAAAGAACAAGAGCCCTGTCTTTAATTTCAGCTAACAACTCTATTGTGGAGACAAGCGAAATTCAGGTTTGAAGTACAGAGATTGCTTCCCCCCCCCCCCCCCCCATTTATTCTAGAAATTAAGCTCTTGGATCTCATTCTATATCTTCTTGTTATTCTGATCTGCACTCTGCCTCACCTAAGCTTAACCATGTGCAATCTGAATTCAAATTTGATGGATCTACTTTGGGTTTTTGAAATAGAACCTTAAGGCCCATAATCCAGAGCCACGTATAAAACGATGGTGGGGGAATGATGTGTGTATATTTGAGGACTAGATTGCCTCTATGCATATTCTCCATCAAACAGTTTGTTTTTAATATTAGAGCTGAACTCAGAGTTCCACTGAAAGAGTCACACTTTGTTTTCTTGGCTATATAGAGAAACATAAGTCTGAATAGAAACCACATTACTTACATATCTTTTCTCTTTAGGTTACAGAACTGTCTTGTGAAACTCGAAGGAGTGAAACTGTGAAGATGATCATTACTTTAAACCACCAGCTACAGTCCAGCAGCCCGGTGTCCATTCAATTTTTAAACGTCACCTTTAAGAAGTAAGCCATTTTATAGAATCATAGAGTTGGACGAGACCTCGTGGGCTATCCAGTCCAACCCCTGCCAAGAAGCAGGAAAATCACCCTCAAAGCACCCCCACTTACAGATGGCCATCCAGTTTCTGTTTAAAAGCCTCCACCACACTCGGGGGAAGAGAGTTCCACTGCTAAATAGCTCTCACAGGAAGTTCTTCCTAATTTTCAGGTGGAATCTCCTTTCCTGTAGTTTGAAGCCTTGGTTCTGTGTCCGAGTCCCTAGAGCAGCAGTAAATAAGCTGGCTTTGTGTTGAAAATATACACAAGAACCAGACCCAATTTTAGATTGAAAATAAGCAATAGTTGTCAGAAAGCATTGAGACTTCAGTAGTAATCTGTCATGCTATTCTTTGTAATGCTTTAGCCCAATTACATTATTACATCAGCAGGGGAAGCTACCTTGTAAGCAATGTTAACATTATTTATATCCCAACATATTTCTCAGGTCAGCTAACAATAAAATGAATTTAAATAATAAATAATAAAAACAATTTTGAAATATTAAAAACAAATGAAATAGACAATCAGTTATAAACCTGTTAACACAGCTTTAAGTAATGTAACCATTGGATAAAATCAGTTCTGCCCAAGGGTTTTTAATGTAGTGTCTGTAGGGAGTTCCAATGAGCAGTCTAGCTACTGCAAGTCATCTTCAAGGGCAGCCCCAGGTAGAGTGCATTGCAGTAGTTTAATTGGAAAATTACCCATCCATGGACTAATACCTGCATTTAGCAGAAAAAACAGGTAGTGGTGGTACTATTTTATCAACATAAATACAATCCCTGTAAAGTAGTGGTTCCCAACCTGTGGTTAGTGAACCACCAGTGGTCTACAAGAACTAAAATATGTTCCATGGCCTCACCCTTACTACACCATTGCAACGAGAGTGACTGGTCTTGCAAAACTCTTACATTGCTGAGGCTTATGAAATATGGTTTTCTATGGATGAGCAGATGGCGACTACTGGATGGCATATGTTCTGTATCAGAAACTAGTGCAGATGTGGTCTATCCAATGCAGTTTTCTGAATCAGCTCCCCATATAACCAAACCAAATCTAAAGTTGACTAAAAACTGATTCATAACCCTTTTGGTACTAAAGTTGGAGAGTGGTTTGTGGTCATTTGGTCCCTGGTCAAAAAAGGATTGGGAACCACTGCTGTAAAGTATGACTAGGAAAGGTAATCCTCCAGCTATCTTTATTAACCTGGAGCCATATGGCTTCCTGTCCTACTGGTAGAAATATAGCTATTTAAATTGTTTTTGGATAAATTTGTGGCTTTCACCAGTGACCCCCTTGGAATATCATGGGTATGGGGGGGGGCACAGAAAGGAAGCAAGATCAGGAGGGGGGCACGGTTGGAAAAAGCTTGAGAAACACTGCAAGAGGGAATTATGTAGATCCCAGCATTCATGTATATTGGCTTTGCTAGTGAGGGTTCATGCAAATTTCACTCCAACGTAGGGCTCACATTTTGTAAGTGCTGCTTTGTAAAGATTTATTCTAAATTAACATAATACTAATTGAAAGTCTAAACACTGTAGTTATCAATTAAAACATTTAAGAGCCAGATGGTATAGGTTTAAACTTCATAAATAATTTTCCTATCCATTACCATCTTCTACTCTGAAAGTAATAAACGAGCTAGATGTTCCATTGGAGACCTCTTAATTTGCTACCTTTGTTTCTCAAGGTAGTTCTGAAACCCCACTGAAGTCAAATCAGTACTGGTTAGCTGAGGAAAGATTAAACATTTGCTTTCCCCATCATTCTCCACTTTGGAGTGCCCTCTCCTGGAAATGATTTGCAAATGGAAAGAAGCTACATAGCTTTGCTTTACATGTCTATAGAGCAGAGATCTAATATGATGAAAATATAGCCTGTCCTGGATTTTGATCTCATTGCCAGGTTAACTACCTTCCTTATCTCCTGTTCGGTATTTTTTGTTACCATCTATGACATACATATTTTAGAATTCATGATAACATAGTTCTGGTTATCTTGAATCTTTCTGATCTGGACCTCCTCTGCTAATGTATGGATCAGAATACATTATCCTTCAGACTGTTGTACTCCAGAACAGGAAAAGCCCTCTGACTTTTCCAGGGGAAATAGTCCAGCAAAGTCCATGAAAACAAAGTCAAAACTTCTCTAATAAAATCCAAAAAACCAGGAAACATGAATCCAAGACATGAATATAAAATCATAGAATCCAATAATCAAACCATGAAACAAAAGGTACTTAAACATGAATCTCCCAAGCAAGACTTCCATGAAACGAGAACTTGACTTGATTCCAAACGATGCTTCATCTGACTACATATCCTGTCCTTGGGACTTTTATCTCCTCGTTAGCTATGTCCCAAGCGCTCAGAAACTGGTTTTGCTTTACTTTAGAATCCCTTATCTTTTTCTCTCGGAGCCTGGCAGAACGCCGAAGCCATTCTTTGGCTTTTCTGTTTTGACTAATCTCCTCCTGTCTTATCTATTTGCTCATTAATTTCTGCACCTGGTGCCAAGCTGTTTTCTAGCTCCAAATAATGGGAACTATCTGGTAGCAATTCAGGGAGCACACCATCATCCCCACATCCTTCAGGGACATTTTCATGGGAAACTACACTTTGAACAGGGATCTCCTGGTCATTCTCTGCATAAATATCATTGCCCTGTTGAAACTCCTTAACATCACTTCCCACATCCAAAGCACCCTGATCCTGAAACACAATCACAGGCTGAGCTCCAACACAGACTTCATACTTTTTCAAATTTGTTATGCTCTTTCTGCCTTTAAAAACGTATGAAAATGTATCCAATGGCTCAATGGCTCATTGAGTTAAAACTCATTGGGTGCTGAATATATAATTAGCCAATTCTCCCCAAAGGCAGTAAGTGAGTGGCTGTTAGAAAAATATTTTGGAATTTGGATTTCCGGATAAGGGAAATAGAGTCTGTACGTAAATTTCAGTCATGAGGATTTTTGAAATAAAAAATTGTCAGAATTTCATAGAACAAATAGCCTATGCAAAATTGACACAGGTTAGAAATAGACTGATTTGTCCCTTTCCACACATGGAGCAAGTTGACCAGCCATTATTTTATTATACGGAAATAATAATTTCCCCTCTATCTCCCCAGTGGGACTCAGCTGATTACAAAACACATGCCTTTTACACAACGACATACATAAGACAGAGGTAAAGGTCTTCCCGTTTTTTTATCTCTGTTGTCCGGAGGTGATGTTCAACTTCTGGTCATGGGAAGGTGCTCTCGTTCCATTTTCCCATGCTTAGAAACCTGTTATCGGTAGATTCTCTTATCTGTTGCCAGCATGTTTTGCATATCTGCACGGGGCACCCTTTTAACTTCCCACCGAGGCGGTACCTATTGATCTACGCGCATTGTATGCTTTTGAACTACTAGGTTGGCAGAAGCTGGGGCTGACAGTGAGAAGCTCACCCCAGCTTGTGGCTTTGAACTGTCAACCCTCTGGTTGAATATCTAGTTATAATTTGGAGTTTCTTCCTTATGTAGTCTGTGAAATGCGCACAGATGGTTTCCTGTGCGCATGCGTAGCAATTTCAGAACATTCCAGAGCTTAATGAAAAAATTTAGGCAGAAGCCCCGTCCACACTCCTCATGAGTATATAAGACCCTGGGCGGGGCTACACCTCAGTTCCTCTTTCCGCTAGAATTTGGAATTTATCTTCTGTAGATAGTTCTGAAAATCATACTTTATATTACATGGCACATTAACATTTACACTTAAATCTTTAGGGTTTTGAAAAAGTTATCAATGCATCAAATTGGACGTAACTTCTACAATCCTTCAGATCCAGTTGAAATCCCCCAGCACAAGTAAGTAGGCCACTTTGTCCTGTAATTAGAGAACATAACATTTTAGATTATAATCTTTTGCATCAAATATAAGTGTTCCTTGTTGAATTCTGTCCAATAACTTAGTACAGGCAATCCCCAAGTTACCAAGAAGATAGATTCTGTAGGTTTTTTCTTAGGTTGAATTTGTATTCAAGTTGAAACAGGTACATTTTTTAATGTGTAACTCCAGCCAAAAATGTATCTTTCAAGGTTTTGGAAAGTATAGGAAAGGGCTAACACCCTTAGCTGTCTGTGCCCCTGTTCAGAAGATTTCACCTCATCTTCAGTCCCTGTGATATTTAGATTTTGAAAAATGTGGCTTATCGTGGAAACAAGAATTGGTGATAAACCTTCACTTGAGACATTTCCTCCTATAATAACTCTTTCAGGGGTAAGTTTCCCTTCTGAGGGGTAGATTTCTCTCACTTCCTGTTATCTCACTCCCATTCTTCATTATGAGTCATTTATAAGTGGGATGTTTGTAACTTGGGGACTGCCTGTATGTAGCTGGAAAGTAAAGTCCAGATCTGGTCCACTGCTAGTCTTAAATATACCAAATCTTCCTTATTGCATACAATTTCCCCAGATAGTCTGTGATTATCCTTGATAACCATTCACTATAAATGTATCTTCTCCAGCTTCTAACCACTGGTTTCCACAGTAACTTCTGGAGAAACTTGGAGTTCATTGTAAGTTTCTCAGATGTTGGTTAGTAAAGTGACACATAGCAGGATTTTGTGCATCTTCCATTGGTTTTTTGTGTTTGCTATATGCTTTGCCCAGTAGGAATAGGCTAGTATGATTTGCCCATTGGAAAGGCATTAAGTATTTATGCTGTTAGCATCCTCTGATGCTCATGTGAAGCCGCGCTGAGTCCTCCTTGTGGGGAGAAGGGCGGGATATAAATATATGAAATAATAATCAATAATAACAAGACGTGGCCCTCCTGTACCACAGGTCCCTTCCAAACAGCCATGTAACGGAGAATATCAAGGCAGATCATCTACAATATCTGCTTTGAACTGTGTTTTCGGAGTCCACATTGCCAAATAATCCAGTTCAATGTGGATTTTATATGGTTGTGTAAAAGGGGGCACAATATTCTTTTTATGCATCAGATATAATGCTTATTGCAGAAGCCTATTTCACAGTGATTGTGCCATTTAAGAACCCAGACCTTCTTTCAGATGCATCATCACAGTCTTATCTTCATATTTCAAGGGTGTTTTTTTTAGCAAAACGTGGAGGAGACTCTTTGTTGTGTCAGTTGGAACGTCTCAAGTATGTGTTTAAACCTAAAGGAGGAGTTTGGTCAGGCTGTGCATAGTCCAGAATGGAGATTGATGAAGTTATCCATCCTTTTGTCTTTTCCTTTTGATTTCAGACTGAGCCTTTGGCCAGGTTTTTCTATGTCTGTTGGGCAGTATGAAAACAGAGTGATGGTCTGTGCAGATGTGAGCCACAAAGTGCTCCGAAATGAAAGTGTTTTAGAGTTCATGACCAGCCTGTATCAAAATGTGGATAGGGCACGTTTTGCAGAAATGTGTGAAAAGGAACTGGTGGGGCTTATTGTTCTTACAAGGTAATATCTATTTACTGTTTGAAATTGTGGTATCTTTCAAATGTGTGTCTACACTCAGTTGATAAAACCAGCCAAGAATTATACTACTTTTAAAATGATTTTATAATGTATTGTAGGAAGATTGTTCTTGTACGAGTTCTCTTCCTACCATCATTATATAGGATGGGGATGGATAGACTTGAGGCTCCTCAGACTTACATTGCTTGCTAAAACCAGCCAACACTAGGTGCCAAAAGCAAACACTTGAAATTAAACAACGGGACGCTTGTGAATACGTTTTGAGCATAGGAATTTATTTTTAATACTGGAATGAAAATGAGGTCACAGTCATTTCAAACAAAGGCCACTCCTAGATACCAAAGCCTTGGAAAAGGTAACTTTCATCATCATCATTTAATTACTTATTAATCGCTGTCCATCCAAGATGCTCTAGGCGATTTACAAGCTAAAATTGTAAAGGATAAAAATACATACATACAGATATTGATAAAATTAACTTTGCTGCTGATAGTATTAAACAATTGGGAATCAGGAACTCTTGCCCTAGTTCACTGCTTCTTAAACTTTGGGCCGTGACGCCTAATAGAGTCTCCTTTGTTCAATGTTGGGAATCTCAAAAAAATTGGCAACATTAAAAGTTTTATGAATATCACCTAGTGGTTGTTTTAGACCTTTAAATGAATCTGTTGTGCAGCTCTTATAGTAGATTCTGCACAAGATGCTTCAGTCGTACTTCATAAAAAAAGGAAGATCAGCCTGTCTAGCAATCCTTGCAAATACTGAATTATTATCAGTAACTTTTTATTTTTAATGTCATATACTTGTATATCTGGGGTCATGTAAAACATTTTTGGGTCAGAGTGGGTTCCAAGTGGGGAAGTTTAAAATAACAACAACAACAACTACTACTACTACTTTATTTTTATTCCCTGCTTCCATCTCCCTGAAGTGACTCAGGCGGCTTACAAAGGGATAAGCCCAAAGAACACAGATTAAAACATAGTACAGTAAAATAAAAAAATAAAAACAACACAACAACATATTTCAATAACAGAGCATAACATCATAAAAACAATATAATGGCTGAACAATATTAGATGCTGAGTTCAGAGGCCTTAGAGTTTGTGCATTACTTCCTAAATAGAGCCAAGGGAAAGTGCAAAATTCAGTAAGGCAGGGCTGGGAGAGTCTTTGAGCATTAAAGTGTTAGGATTACAGGGCTTTCTTGCATAGGTAGTTTTTTTTTGGGGGGGGGGGTGCAAGTAATTTCTAGCATGTAATTGGAATCAATTTACAGTTAAAAAGATAAAGTCTTTTCCGTCAGACTAGGTTTCTGACATACAAGAACAGTATTTGGATTTGTGCGTGCGTGGGTATGTACTTAATTCTTTCAGATACAACAACAAGACTTATCGTGTTGATGATATTGAGTGGTCTGTGAAGCCAACAGATTCATTTGAGAAACGTGATGGTACTCGTATATCTTACAAGGACTATTATAAACAGGCAAGTACAGTTATATTTTTAATTGTCAGATCTTGATGGAACACATCATAACTGTTTAAGAAAAGGAGGAAAAGATCTCAGTTGTGAAGTATTGGATAAAGAGAAATAAAAAATATATGTCTTTTGGAATGTAAATGCTCTTAACTCAGCGTGAAGTCCCAGTTAGTATTTTGTGTATTTTTAACTGCTGCCAGGCTAAAATGATTTACTTTCTGAGCTAATGAACAAGATGCTTCCCCAATCCAATTGAATCTTTTGCCATCACAAGTACAGTATCTACCACCCCAGAACTCTAACTTTGTGTTGCCTAATAGAAGACTGGCCTACTTTCAGTGGATACACCGTGAGATTGCATTGATTAACTCTGATTTTGTGTTTCTTGAGCAGCAGTATGATTTAGTCTTAACTGACCTGAATCAACCCTTGCTCGTGAGCCAACTGAAAATCAAGGGCAGGAAGAACATTGACAAACCTTGTGTGGTCCATCTGGTTCCTGAACTCTGTTATATGACAGGTAAACAGCTGTTAACTTCAATGCTCTGGTCCATTACTGCAATATTTTGTATTAGAATTTTAAACCTAAAGCAAGATGTCTGCCCTCTAATTCTCAGGGTTTATGAGAGGTGATCTTAGCCAAAAGGAGTTAAAAACGTACTTTGGAGGAATTTAATTTATGGGATCTCTAGCTACATAATCTAAGGTAAAAAGTCTAGGAAAACTCGAAGTCTGAAATCTCAGGGAACTGATATTGTAGATTACATACAAGATAGGTTCTGTAGGTTTGTTCTTAAGCAGACTTTGTATGTAAGCCAGAACAGGTAGATTTTTAAAGTTTTAAGTCCAACCAGATATATACATTATTTAGCTTTGGGTCGCATAGGGAAGAGTTAACACCCCAGTGATGTTTGTTTTGCTGTCTGTGCTCCATTCAGAAGATTTTTCCTCACTTTCTGTCCCTGTGATAATTGGATTTTGAAAAATTTGGCTTGTTGTGGAAACAAGATTTGATGAGAAAGTTTCAGTGGAGACACCTTTTCCCTATGATAACTCCAGAGTGAATTTTCCTTCTGAGGAGTAGATTTCTTCCTGGTGTTTCACCCTCATTCCTAACTATGGGTCATATGTAAACCAGATGCCTGTAACTTGGGGGTTACCTGTAATGTAATATTGTTTAATGTAATATTGTTTAATGTATTTATGTGTTTCTGAACCTCCCAATCTCTCCAAGTAGTTTCTGGAGAGGATGTGAACAGTTACTATACAAATGGCCTCAGTTCATGTGATGCATACTGTATGCTCATGCACTTTACAGCCTAGTCAGGAGTTACACACCACGGGGATGTTTTGTTTTGTTTTGTTTTTAGTAGCATCCTCAAGGCTGTGATAATTTACACTTGTATTAATGTCACAACTTTTTTTGCTACTATGCGTGAAATATGCATGATTTTGTTGCGTGAATTTGTTGATAGTGTATGGCGCAAATGCTTGTAAGTTGCAGGAATCAAAGGAAGATGCAATATAGGCATGTAGAGTTACTGCTTGTGGCTTCAACAATGTAACTTTTCAACCCAAGCATGAATTCTGTTACCATTATCTTCTGATGAAGCAGTTAGTACCTTTCTAAAGATAGTTTCTTCTTTATGGTCTCCGTGAAATTGCACATATGGGTTTCCTGTGCCTACACAGCCAGTTTAGGAATTCTCTAGAAGCTCTACAAGATACATTTTGGTGTTAGCCCTTCTCACACACCCCTTAGTAGTATATAAGCAGTGAGAGGGGCTACAGCCCCAATCCCTTGTCTCCACCTCCATAGCAGCAGCTTAGGAATCTCTCTTAGCTTGCCTCTTGGCTAATTTGTTTCTGGCGGTTTTCAACTACTAAGTTTCCTGACTTGACTCAGTTTTGGACTCAGCTTCCTCAATATTTCTTGTCTGAGGCCTGCGCGACCCCAACAGGCCAGTTAATTACCTATCCCCTTTCCTCTCCCCCCTCACGAGTAATGGTTTCCAAATACGGGGCTTGTGAGGCAATCTGCCACACATAGATGGTTATGCTAAATTTTTCAGGGTCCCTCCTAGAAGGCCATGCAGCCCAGACCTGCCATTTCCGCTAGGCCCACTGAAATCCAATTGACCTGAAGGTGCTTTTGCTTGAGCAGGCTGAAATGGTGCAGTCCGGCTCAAGAGGCCCTCACCTGAGGAACAGTCCACCACCTGTGCCAGGCTAGAGCCTCTATCAGCCCCCACAGCAACATTGGCCCACAAGTTTATGGGGCAGAGCCAGGAGGTACCCCAGCGCAAAGCAGTCTACATCCTCCCTGCTAGCCTGATCAACAGGTGGCTGCTCAGAAGGCTAAAATGGGAAACAGTGTGTTGGTATTATGCCCTCACCCTCCATTTCCGCAATGGCTGCCATGACGTGAGAGCAGACAGAAACTAGAAAGCCACTGAGGAGGCTAAAAGGGGAAACAGTGTGTTGGCATTACGCCCTGACCCCCCCCCCCCCCATTTCAGCAAAGGCTACGATGCCTGGTGCAACGTGGAAGCATCCACTTTCAAGAAAGCTGTTGGGTTGGCAAAAGGGGGATTCACACATTGGCATTACGCTCGTGCCCCCCATTTCGGCAAAGGCAACACAGCCTCAACATGGGAGCAGCCGCTTTCAAGAAAGCTGTCGGGATATTTCCACGTATACCAAAACATTACTCTGCTGGCATTCTTCCAGAATCCAGCCACTTCGCTGACAGAAACTCTCTCATTCAATAAATGTGAGGAGAGCTCTTCCAAATTCTTCCGTAATTACAGCCAAGATGCACTTATGCCTCCGGTATTTCATATGTTCGTGAATCGTGGCCACAAGGTGCCTCCAGTTTACGGGACAGAACCACCTGCATCACAACAGGGATAACTCAGCTAGAGCTGTCACTATGTCAGCAACTTTTTTCTGAGGAGCACCATTGCATTCCCTGCTGCAAGCAGGATGCCTCCTCTTAGAGATGCTGTCTTTGGAAAAGCTGTGCCCTTTTTCTGTATAGCATGACCCCCCCCCCTCCCCCAAGCTTAATAGCTTGCTAGTCACCCATTTGTGCAATTTTACAGAGGCCATGAAGAAGAGGAATGGGTTGCTTACCTATAACCATGTTTCTTCAAGTGACCATCTGTGAAATTCGCACATCACTACCCATTCTCCCCGCTATTGTCATGCCGTAGTATCCATGGCTGCTATCTTGCAGCTAAGGAACCGAGGCTGTAGCCCCTCCCACTGGCTATATGCTACTGAGGGGAACGTGGGTGGGGCTACTGCCAAAATGTATCTTGTAGAGCTTCTAGAGCAGGAGTTTTCACAAACAACGGCCCGAGGGCTGGATACGACCCTCCAAGGTCATTTACCCGGCCCTCACTCAGGGTCAACCAAAGTCTGAAATGACTTGAAAGCACACAACAACAACAACAACAATCCTATCTCATCAGCCAAAAGCAGGCCCACACTTCCCATTGAAATACTAATAACTTTATATTTGTTAAAATTGTTCTTCATTTTAATCATTGTTTTGTTTTTAAGTGTTTTTTGCACTACAAATAAGATATGTGCAGTGTGCATAGGAATTCTTTTTTTTTTTCCAAGTTATAATCTGGCCCTCCAACAGTTTAAGGGACTGTGACCTGGCCCTCTGTTTAAAAAGTTTTTAGGGCCCCTGTTCTAGAGAATTCCAAAACACTGCATAGGTGCAGGAAACCCATATGTGCAAATTTCACAGATGACCACTCGAAGAAACATGGTTACAGGTACATAATGCATTCTTATTCCTTTTCCTACTTCAGTTTTGCTTGTCTTAATAAAGCTATCACCAATGCCTTCATTTGGGAAGTTTAAATTGTAATGTCATTAATGTTTATTTTGACTTAAGATTCTGTAAAACAGATGTAAAACATTCACACCTCAAACATCCTACTGTGTGTTATTTTTCCTGGGCCACAAAGTCAATTTCTTGGAGCATTAAAATGTTCCCAAACTTTTTGTTAGGTTTGAGCAGCCATGCAAAGTCAAATTTTCATTTAATGAAGGCTTTGGCTCAAGAAACGCACTTATCCCCTGAAAGTAGACATCAGCGTCTGTCTAGGCTTGCTGACAACATTCAAAGGTAATTCAGTTGTCTTGCTTTTACTTATTGTCTGGCTCATGCATCTAGGCTTGAGACTACTTCAGGCATAGCGCCTCAGAGTGAATTATTTGTAGTAAAATGCTTCAGTGTGCAATCTATCTGTTGACCCATGTACTATAGCTGACTGCTACAGTTTTCCCCCCTAAGAAGGCATTCACAGTTTTAATAAAAGCACTGTATACCAGAAACAGAGGCTGAATGGCCATCTGTCAGGGGTGATTTGAATGCAATATTCCTGCTTCTTGGTAGGGGGTTGGACTGGATGGCCCATGAGGTCTCTTCCAACTCTTTGATTCTATGATTCTAAGTTTCACCACAGTTTGACTCTTTAAAACTATAATTGGCATGATATCTTCTCAAGGCAAGTAGCTTTTCTTTAGCATTTTAAGAAGCAACAATTTAAAGTTATCTTGCTCTGTTTGCTTCTTTTCTGGTGCTTTGCACCCCAGGCAGTGATCAGGTTTCTCTAGTACCTGCAACCATTAGATGGAGTCATAGGACTACAATAATTTATTACATATTTCTTCTTCAAACATCCTGACATGGATGTTTTCAGAGAAATACCTTCAGTACTGACTCAGGGCTTATTCCTTATTCCTCAGTGCCCGTTCTCTATTGTTCTTTGACTTCACCTTTCCCCATATATTCCTGTCATTGCATGTCAGTACTGACTTAAATCAGTTTAATTTGGTTCTCATTCAAACGTTTAAGATCAGAGAACTTGTGATGAGTCTTAGATGACCTGGATTATGATTGTGGATAGTGTGGTTTTATGGTAATTGTAATGTTTTTAAATGTTTTAATGTATATTAATTTTGATTTTAATTTCAATTTATACGTTTATTTTAGTTGTATATTGTTGTTAAGGTATTGAATTATTGTCTGTCTGTAAGCCACCTTGAGTCCACCTTGGGGTAGAGAAAGGCAGGATATAAATATAATAAATAAAATAAATTAGATAAAGTCGCAATGTCTGTCCCAAATCTGTGTTTAAAACTGTCTAGGATGACAAAATATCATGATATTGTCTCCTTCAACGTCCAGAGGGAACAGAGGAAGGCATTTTGTGTAGAAAATACTACAATGGGCATGATGTGAGAGGTGCAATCCCTTCCCAAGATTTGGTAAAGATTATATGCAGCATCCAAGTTCTTAATTGTTCAAGAATTCCTGTTGATCAAAAGACTGACATGCTTTAAACTCTTGATCACACCTAGTCTATAATAGCTTATATTACCAATAGTTACCCTTGGGCTTTTAGTTTCCTTTGAGGCAGGGGTCAGGAACCTTCGGCCCTCCAGGTGTGGTGGACTTCAACTCCCACAATTCCTTGAGGCTCGGCATTCGCCCCAAAGGCTTACCTTGGCCTCAAGGAATTGTGGGAGTTGAAGTCCACCATACCTGGAGGGCCGAAGGTTCCCCATGCCTGCTTTGAGGCATGAATTTTGACCTTTTTAAAGTCCTAAAGATCTCAGGGGGATAGAGGATACCAAGAACTGCTTCCTCCCATGCAAAAAAAATCTCTAAAATTTTGATTTGTGATAGTATCCGTGCATTAATTCTGAATTGTTGAAGACTGATAACATTAATTTGTGAAATCATGAAATTGAAATTTTTAAGTAACAAATTAAGAACAGTAGTGATGTTACTAACTACCTCTTCAGGCAGCTGGCGGCAGGAGGTGGCGGCTCTCTACTTGGCCATTGGACATGGGGAATCCAGTGCCCCACACCTCACATTGCCCGAATCCATGGGAGGGCAATCACACGAGGGGAAGCATGAGCATGCATAATATGTGCGGCTCCCCCCCCCCCCTTCAATAGCTTTAATGGCAACACAGAAAGCCTCTTGTATTGCTTCGGTGGTGCACTGGTTCCACCCTCTTTCACCCACAGAGCTGGCACAACATCATCTGATGGGAGCCGGCTGGCTCCATAGTTGATCAGGGCTAGTTTGGCATATGCCACTGATTTTAGCCCCGTGTGATGAGGTGGTTAAAAAGTAATGCTGTGGTGATAAGTGATTGATATTTTATAATCATTATTGCCAAGTTGAGTATGGTGGATGCCAGGAATTCCCACAAAATTCAGTACTTATAGAATCATAGAATCAAAGAGTTGGAAGAGACCTCATGAGCCATCCAGTCCAACCCCCTGCCAAGAAGCAGGAATATTGCATTCAAATCACCCCTGACAGATGGCCATATGTATATGTATAATACTCACAGATGCTCCTTGACCTAATTGCTGCTATAATCAACCTAGCATCTAGACCTAGATGAATTCTCAAATTTATCACCCAAA
Organism: Anolis sagrei; assembly: GCF_037176765.1. NCBI lineage: Eukaryota > Metazoa > Chordata > Lepidosauria > Squamata > Anolidae > Anolis > Anolis sagrei. The sequence continues at coordinate 19,823,762 of NC_090023.1, forward strand.
ATCTTCAATAGATTGGGCCATTCGGGGATGATAAGCGATTGGTTTGTACTCTTTTAGTTGGAAAATAGTGGCTATTTTGTTCCCCCACTGTGTCCTTAAACATGAATAATATGAGAAGGATTTTTTTTTAAAAGTTACTTGAAATTTGAGAAGCAAGAGGCCATTCATTATCAAAGGATCAGAGAATATTAAAGCCTCGATTTATCACCAAATCTTAGGTTTCACACTAGGAAATCTACACCTCCATCCACACAGCAGATTATGAAATGGATTTTGTTAAACATTAGCTGCATGCAACTTTCATTATTCATCAATAAAAATTTTGCACAAGTGGCTCTGTTTCACTGCCATTGCCCTGAAATCTGTTTTAATGTAGTATTCCTGACCACATCCCAGAGTGAAATAAAATATAACAAACACATTAATTCCAAATACTATCTCAGTTCTGAAGCTTAGGCAGACAACAAAGCCCCGTTAGAGTGACTTGTTTAAGGGCACTTCACACAGCCAGGCAATTTCTTTTGTCACTATGGGACTAGGTTCTCTCCTAAGAATGGGAGGAAAAGTCTGATTTGCTGAGCTTTGAAGGTGTTACTATTTCTCCATCTTTCCTCTGCAGATATTAGTCTTGTACACCACAGAATGAGCCCCAGGTGCTTTGGGCAATTTCCAGACACTTGGATTGACACCACCATTGAAATCTTTAGAAATTGGCACTGTGTGTTTGTATTTTGGGCAGAGGTGGAATTTCACAGCAATGATGCTAAGCCATAGTACTCACTGTTCACAAAAAATGATGACTGTACAAGCTCATAAAGAGGCTTATCCCTTTGGAAACAATTCTCAACTTGGCCACATTTTTATCAGGACTGAAAGAAATAAAATTATGAAGTTAATTATTTGCTTCTTTGCTTTTATTTATTTAGGTAAATAGGTAAGGTAAATATTTATTTAGGTAAATAGGTAAGGTAAATAGGCTTAGGTAAGATGTATTTCTGCCATGATATCTAAGAATGAAGGTTCAAATTTTCTTACAGAAACAAAGATGCTCGCTTGGAATTAGAAAACTGGGGACTGCAACTTGGATGCCAGGCTTCCCTGACTGGCCGTGTGGTCCCCTCAGAAAAAATCCTCATGCAAAGTGAGATGGTATGCATTTTAATTTTTAAAATCATTTTACTCCACATACTTTAATTGGTTTTAAGGATTTTAACTATTTTTAATACTGTTAATGTTCAATTCAGTTTTGATGTTTGCACATTTTTACATTTTAATTGTATTGTATTGATTTTATTGTGAGCCACTTTGAGTCTCTGAGAGAGAAAAAGCAGGATATAAACAAGATATATAGCAAAAGGAAACAGTGATAAGGGGAGATATGCCCAGTTAAACGCGCAATTCCAGAGGTTAGCCAGAAGAGATAAGGAACTATTTTTAAATAAGCAATGCATGGAAATGGAAGAAGACAACAGAATAGGAAGGACAAAAGACCTCTTCCAGAAAATTAGAAACATTGGAGGTAAATTTCAGGCAAAAATTGGTACGATAAGAAACAAAGATGGCAGGGACCTAACAGAAGCTGGAGAGATCAAGAGAAGGTGGCGAGACTATACAGAATATCTGTATAGGAAGGATAATAATATTGAGGATAGTTTTGACTGTGTGGTGAATGAATTAGAACCAGACATCCTGAGGAGTGAGGTGGAATGGGCCTTAAGAAGCATTGCTAATAACAAGGCAGCAGGAGACGACAGGATCCCAGCTGAACTGTTTAAAATCTTAAAAGATGATGCTGTCAAGGTGATGCATGCCATATGTCAGCAAATGTGGAAAACACAAGAATGGCCATCAGACTGGAAAAAATCAACTTATATCTCCATACCAAAAAAGGGAAATGCGAAAGACTGCTCAAACTTCCGTACAGTGGCCCTTATTTCTCATGCCAGTAAGGTAATGCTCAAGATCCTGCAAGGAAGACTCCAGCAATACATGGAGCGAGAGTTGCCAGATGTTCAAGCTGGGTTTAGAAAAGGCAGAGGAACCAGAGACCAGATTGCCAATATCCGCTAGATAATGGAGAAAGGCAGGGAGTTTCAGAAAAACATCTACTTCTGCTTCATTAACTATTCTAAAGCCTTTGACTGTGTGGATCATAATAAATTGTGGCAAGTTCTTGGTGGGATGGGCATACCAAGTCACCTTGTCTCTCTCCTGAGGAATCTGTACAAGGACCAAGTAGCAACAGTCAGAACTGACCACGGAACAACAGACTGGTTCAAGATTGGGAAAGTCGTACGGCAAGGCTGCATCCTCTCACCCAACCTTTTTAACTTGTATGCAGAACACATCATGCGATGTGCGGGGCTGGATGAATGCAAAGCTGGGGTGAAAATTGCTGGAAGAAACATTAACAACCTCAGATATGTAGATGACACCACTCTGATGGCCGAAAGCGAGGAGGAGCTGAGGAGCCTTCTAATCAAGGTGAAAGAAGAAAGCGCAAAAGCTGGGTTGCAGCTAAACATCAAAAAAACCAAGATTATGGCAACAAGAATGACTGATAACTGGAAAATAGAGGGAGAAAATGTGGAGGCCGTGACAGACTTTGTATTTCTAGGCGCAAAGATTACTGCAGATGCAGACTGTGGCCAGGAAATCAGAAGACGCTTACTTCTTGGGAGGAGAGCAATGTCCAGTCTCAATAAAATAGTAAAGAGTAGAGACATCACACTGGCAACAAAGATCCGCCTAGTCAAAGCCATGGTATTCCCTGTAGTAACCTACGGATGTGAGAGCTGGACCTTAGGGGAGGCTGAGCGAAGGAAGATCGATGCTTTTGAGCTGTGGTGTTGGAGGAAAGTTCTGAGAGTGTCTTGGACTGCGAGAAGATCCAACCAGTCCATCCTCCAGGAAATAAAGCCCAACTGCTCATTGGAGGGAAGGATACTAGAGACAAAGTTGAAGTACTTTGGCCACATCATGAGGAGACAGCAAAGCCCAGAGAAGACAATTATGCTGGAGAAAGTGGAAGGCAAAAGGAAGAGGGGCCGACCAAGGGCAAGATGGATGGATGGCATCCTTGAAGTGACTGGACTGACCTTGAAGGAGCTGGGGGTGGTGACGGCCGACAGGGAGCTCTGGCGTGGGCTGGTCCATGAGGTCACGAAGAGTCGGAGACGACTGAACGAATGAACAACAACTACTACTAATAGTTGAATGTGGGTTCTATTAAGGAACGCTACAACAGGATTCCAAGCATTACCTACAGGGACATTGTTTGTACCATATATTGTTTAACACACATATATCATCCAAGCACAAATGTGAGAGATGTAGGGGTCATCTACCACACTGTAGGATTAATGCAGTTTAACACCGCTTTAACTGCCATGGCTCAATGGGGTGGAATCATAGGAGCAGTAGTTTTACAAAGTCTTTAGCCTTCCCTGCCAAAGACTTCTTTGTGCCTCACCAAACTACAATTCCCATGACACCATAGCATCGAACCATGGCAGTTAAAGTAATGTCAAACTGGATTGATTCCACAGTGTAGATGTGTGCTAATGGACAGCAGGCACGGCTACATGACAATTAGGTTAATATAACTATTACCCATCTTCTTTTGTATTGTAAGAGTCAGCTGGTGAATGAAGCATTGGAACTGCAGTTTTGGAGGATTGGAAGGAAAAATATTTAAATCTGACTCTAATTTGTATCCCAATGCATTTATTATCCTATTCAAGGTAGTTTCTTAATCCTATTTTATCCCCTTTTTTCTGCCATGGTTCCAATGAAAATCCCACCTGTTTTCTGCAGAGCTGCTCTTTGCATCAAGAAGGAGCTTTCTCTCTGTAGAGGCATATAAATTTGTAATGATTTTTACTGGGCCAGAAAAGAGATTGAGCTCTTTTCCATTTCACTCCCTCATGTTCTTGATGCTATTCACTGTGCTATGCACATTAATTACATAAATTCAGCTGGTATTTTCCCCTTCCTCAAAGGAAATCTGAGATATATACATGTGCATTTTATTTTATTTCTCAGGTTGGTGCTCCGTTCTACTATGAATATGCCTATTACTATTACTTTTCAAATACAATCATGTGCAAGTTTATTTAGAAGCAAATATGTATGGCAGAGTTAATGTCTCAGTAAATGTGTTTAGGTTTGTTGCTTTCAGTATTGTAAATGTAATACAAATGATTCCCTCATTTATGGAAAAAGTATTTGAAGGTAGAGTGTTTTCAAAACCACCTAAAAAGACTGAGTTTTCTGTACTTGCTGCATTTATTTATCTGTTTATATGTTATATTTTAGAGAAATTGTGAATTTATACAATTTATAGCTACCCTCTTGAAACAGAATGTAAATTTTTCATTACTGCGCAGTTCCTTTACAGTCTCCCTCCCTTAGATTATTGAGTGAATTTGCATTTTCATTTTTTTTACTCTTACAGTGCATGCCAATGAATGCTGGCGATTGGCTCAGAGATATGCGGAACATGAAGATCATTAAAGTGCCTCCTTTGGAGAACTGGATGGTGGTGTGCATTCACAGGAACATGGATTTGACCCATGACCTTGTCAACTGTTTGAGAAGAGTGGGAGGCCCTATGGGCTTTCGCATTGAATATCCTAGAGTGTGAGATATATTGTACCACAGACTTAATTTTCTTCCTCTTCAAAAAAAATCTCCTTCCTCAAACTCCATTTATACATTAACATTTATGAGTAGTGTAGTGTATACTCACCGAGGCTGCAGCCCTACAACAACAACAACTATTATTATTTATTACATTGTCCAGCCTAATGTAAGAGTTCTGGAAGAGAAACATGGTATGGCTCCCACCTCTTCCCCCCCCCAGGACTCTCTGTTTGATAGTTTCCTTCAACAGCTATTCCATTATTGCTAGAGAGTGAGATTAAAAAATTGTCTATGCTCCTAAGTACAGGAAAGACATCGGATTCTGTCTGATCTTGGAAGCTAAGCAGGGTCATCCCTGCTTAGTACTTGAGTGGGAGACTGCCAATGAAGACCAGCTTCTGTAGGGTGTATTTCAGAAGAAAAAACTGGCAAAAACTCCTCTGAGTATTCCTTGCTTATGAAATTAGTGGGTTTGCATAAGTCATCTTCATATGCATATGCATATGCATATGTTCCATACCCGGACAGACACTGTTGATATATGCCAGTTTCAATGGTGCTTCTGCATTTAAAGGTGTTCTTTAACCTTATGGTGCATGCAAACATTTTAAAACAGACAAACATCCATTTGCATAATCTCTCCTTAAGACCAGTGACTTTTCCTTAGCACTTTAAGAAGTGACTGTTTAAAATTCTTTTTCTTCTTGTGTGGTGTTTTGTTCCCCACATTGTCAATATTGCTGCTGGTTTTTGCTCTTCCACGTGTGTTTTCATTTGCAGCCTACTTCATTCCCGCATTGCCCATGTTTTCATAGAATTGGAAGAGACCCCTAGGGCCATCTAGTCCAACCCCCTGCCATGAGAAAAAGCACAATCAAATTTATGGCAGACATGATGGGCAGCCCACCATATCATTGATCCATTCTGGAGAAGCAGTAGCACTGCCTCCTTTCCCATTCAGCCACCATCATATGCTGGCTCATTCCCCCATCCTTCCTTTCCAGTGAGAAGGTGAGACAGAATGCATACCTTCTGAGTTCAGGAGAGAGAAAGTTTCATTAATGGCAAAGCTGCTTCTTTTTTCCCTTTCAATAATATTGAAATGTACTGTCACATTTTTACATATCCTTTCATATGCACAAGAATTTTTGTTGTTTCCATATTACCTAGTTAATTGTGTGAGATATAATGTAATAGATTAACATTTTAAACATGAAATCCCCATGTTGGAATTTTCTTTTTTTTCAGGAAACCTTTTTGAAAGGTCCCCAGTCTTTCTTGAATATTGAAAGGTGTTTTATCTGACGATATCTTGCCAATATGTCCCATTTCCACTATTTCAGCTACTTTTACTATCTATTCTTCCTTTTTTGGTGTTTCTTCTAGTTTTTGCGGCCACACATATACAATTCTTGCTGCAGCAATTCTTGCTGAAGACAACTACAGCAAATCTGTGTTTGAGTCAATCAATATATATAGTTTTAGTAAGCAGCAAGATCTCTTGGGGACAGTGCTATTTATATCTGATCAGAATTGTCTTGGCTTGTATTATATAAAACTTCCAAAGCTTTTCAAAGCATTTAAAAATAGAATGGTAGGAAAGAACATTCTCATTCTAAACAAAAACAATTCTACCTGGCTCCTAAGGCATTGCACACCTTGGATGTCCTGTTTAATTATAGAGGAAGAGGTCAGCATGGACCAAAGGTGTGAGGCAGCTAAAAAAGACAATGTGATTCTGGGCTGCATCAATAGAAGTATAGTGTCTCCATCGAGGGAATTCAGAGTCCCACTCTATTCTACTTTGATCAGATCTCATTAGTTTCAGGCACCACAATCCAAGAGGGATATTGACAAGCTAGAATATGTTCAGAGAAGGGTGACCAAAATGATTACAGGTTCCTAAAAGTCTGAGGAATGGCTTAAGAAGCTGCGTATATTTAGCTTGGAGAAAAGAAGCCATGTTTAAATATTTGAAACAGTGTCACATTCAGAAGGGGCCAAACTTATTTTCTGCTACTCTAGAGACTAGAACATGGAGCAATGGAGTCAACCTAGAGAATTCCACCTAAATGTTAGGAAAAACTTATTGACAGTAAGGGCTGTTTGGCAGTGGAATTGCCTCAGAATGTGGTGGAGTCTCCTTCTCTGGATGTTTTTAACCAGAGGCTAGATGGAGGTGTTTTGATTGCATTTTCCTGCATGGCATGTTGGACTGGATGTGGTCTCTTCCAACTCTATAATTCAATGATTTTATGGACAGTTGACACCCACAGGATGATCACACAAGATTATCCATATCTCTAATCACTTTCAAGTTAAATAATTCATTTGCTACTCACCGCTCTTCACATTTCGAGGCTGGATGCAACATAGTTAAAACACATAGTTAAAACAAAGGACCAGAAAAAATAAATATATTTTAAAAACATGGAACAAAGACTAAAACATTGATACTAATGAAATATAAATAGCTCAATCGATTTATCATAAAATGGTGATGGTATCCACCCTGAAGGTGCTGAAGCATTTGAAACTATAGCCCTGTTTGAATTCACCCACTCTCTTGAAGGTGACTCCTAATAGTGTTTCTTTTGGTTTCTCTGGGGCAAATCTTTTTTTTTAAATTGCCTTCTTTAGTAATTTCAGCTCTGATCCTTTGGTTGATTACTTACTGCCTTGTTTTGACCTCAGACACATTTTTCTGGGTTGGTTTTTTGTTTTTGTTTTTTGCCTCCTAGTCTTGCAGGTTTTGATATTGATAGCTCTAAATGGCATCTGTTGGGGGTGCTTTGAATGTGATTTTCCTGCTTCTTGGCACGGGGTTAGACAGGATCGCCCAAAAGGTCTCTTCCAACTCAGTGATTCTATGATTTCCTTGGTAGCCTTCTTTCCACTCTAGTATCAGATGAGCAAATCTTTCATCTCTCCTGGCTGTAATTTCCCCCTCAGTTTTCAGGGAATATTGGCCTTTGTTCAATCAGTATTTCACTGATCTTCTGAACCTCTATAGGTACCCAAACCAAAATCAGCCTGATATCCACTCTCTGCCAGTTAACACATATATGATAGCTATTCATACACACACACACACATATGTAGTGTTGTATCCCATAGAAAACAAAAAAAAATTCTCTTGTGGCAATTTTACCCTATCAGTTACTATTTGTAAACAATGTCTGTACATTTTGCTACATATTAGAGCTGTTTCCCTTGCCTTTCGTGATATTGTACATCTATTTTATGTGTAGTAACAACTTGACATTGCTGTTGATGATTACTGTTTGCCAGTGGGAAGCTGATAATACATTGCTGTCAACACATGCAATATTGGGCTTTCTTGCGAAATTATATGCCATCTTGCACTTCCAAGAATTTCCTTAAAATATATATTTGTTCTAAAGTTATAGTTGATTAAATGGTTGTAATAAAAGTATTACATTACTGTGGTTTCAAGGGGTTTCCCACTACCACAAAACTCACTATTTTTGACATTTAGCTTGGTCCCATGTGTACAGTGTTGTTGCACGACCTCCTTTTTCACTCTTCCTTTTTGCGCCATTGTAAAGTCATTTTGCACAGTAATCCCTGTAGCAATATCAGATGTGTGCAGAACATACAGATGATTTCTGTCTTAAATTGAGCTTTATCTCCTTGGCAAGACAACAGTGTGCTCTGTTCTGAGAGATATATTTCAGACTGCCTCTTGCAAGGTTAGCCAGCCTTATGTTCTGAAATGTGTTGTGATTTTGATTTTGATTTTTTTGTTTTTGTTTGCAGCGTTCAAGTACCAGATAGCCCCCTGGCGTTTGTGCGAATCCTGCAACAGCATGTGAATCCTGAACAACAGTTGGTGTGTATGCAGGCTTGATAAGCATTGCTTAAAAAATGTTTGAAGGAAGCCTGTCACCATCTGATGTTCAAAAGCTTTGAATAGCTTTTCTTTGAGTTGCTCTAATGCACATGCCATATACAAACAAGCACACAGCTAACATGGCCTTTTGGGTGCCCATCTTGTAAGCAAATGCCCAAGTGCCCTTGTATGAGGTAGCTGCCTCTGTCCACTTAACATGCGTCTTAGGCATAACATGGAAGATCCTGCTAATGTATCAAGGGATACACATATTCTGTAAGAAATACATAGAATAAGCAGATTTGCATCAAAATGTATGGTATCTCTAGTTTTAAGGCACACACTAATATCCATACCACCATCGACAAAAAAGCTTTATGTCTATGAAAGACAAAGTATGTATGTCTGTTCCACAAAAGCTGTTGCTAGATGACAATCCGGTGGCTGATTGTGATGTCACTGAGTTGGTGGTTGTTAGGTGAAGGGTTGTCAACGCGCGGCAGCCAGATTACTAAGGGGGGCTGGGTACAGGGAGCACACCACTCCGCTGTTACGCCAGCTCCACTGGCTGCCAATTAGCTTCCGAGCACAATTCAAAGTGCTGGTGTTGACCTATAAAGCCCTAAACGACTCCGGCCTTGTTTACCTCTCCGAACGTATTCTCCCCTACGAACCATCAAGATTACTAAGATCATCTGGAGAGGCCCTGCTCTCGGTCCCACCGGCCTCGCAAGCACGCCTGGTGGGGACGAGGGACAGGGCCTTCTCGGTGGTGGCCCCGCGACTCTGGAACTCTCTCCCTCTGGAGGCCAGAACCGCCCCATCCATCCTAACATTTAGGAAACGGGTGAAGACGTGGCTGTGGAGTCAGGCCTTCGAGGAATGAGAGAACACCATAGGACCCTGGATGGAAGTTGATGTAGATCCATCTTAATAGGACGACTGACCACAGTAGTTTTAGACATAGTGTTATTTTAAAGTTTTTGTAATTGTGATATATGATATTTTAATGAATGTATATGTTTTTATGGCTGTAAACCGGGCTGAGTCCCTCAACGAGGTTGAGAAGCTCTGTATACAAAACTGTGAAATAAATAAATAAATAAATTGTCTGTTGCTAGGCAAAGTGGCCTTCTGCAATGTCACTGGGAAATAAAGGTAATGTGTATGAGGGGAAGTGAGGAAGAAAGGAAAGAGCCACAGAGACTTATGTTGCCATAGAGACACTGTGAGGCCCTCTTAGAGCTGGAAGAGAGAGAAAAGGAAAGGGAGGAAGGGGGAAAAAAAGGAGTGAAGGAATACAGAAAATGTATTGAGGGAGGGAAAGAAAAAGAAGGGATAAAAATGGAGTGGCCCTCCAACACCCAAGCAATGCTGGGTAGATATCCATATATACATGTGTGAGAGGTCTATTATCGATCTCACCAGTGATTCTAAGACATGTCTTATTTTTAAAGATGTTTGGGGGGGGGGGGGGATTGCATGTTATAATCAAATTATAGTAGTGTGAAAGGCTCAATATTCAATATTCCAGCCACTCTTCTCCTACTCCCATATTTTTTCATTCTCCCCATACATTTTATATTCACTGATCCCATTTTGCCTGTGGTGCAATCTTTTTGTTCCTCTCTGTCTCTTTAGTGCCCCCCCCCCCCCGCCCTTATATATATATATATATATATATATATATATATATATATATATATATATATATAAATATATAAATGGAAATCTGATAGTTCCCTGCTTATACTTCCATCTTGTGGTGCATTTTAGCATTCACAGCTTGAAAATCAGAAATTAAAGGAATTGCATTCTTCCCAATACAAAGTTGCTTTTCCAAGAACCAGTGTGATGTAGTGCTTTGAGTGTTGGATTGTGACCTTCAGGACCAGGATTTGAATCCCTGATCAGCCATTGAAACTCACTGGATGATCTTGGGAAAGCCACAGTGTCTTAACTTCAGAGAAGGGCAAAGGCAAACCTTGCCAAGTAAGCCCAATGATAGTTTGCTTGCTTTAGATCATTGGTTCTCAACCTGTGGGTCCCCAGGTGTTTTGTCCTTCAAGTCGCAGAAATCCTAACAGCTGGTAAACTGGCTGGGATTTCTGGGAGTTGTAGGCCAAAACACTTGGACCAACAGGTTGAGAACCACTGCTTTAGAGTCTCCATAAGTCAGTAATTACTTGAAGGCACACAACAACCAAACTTCATGGCAGGAATAAAGGTAGACCCAGGACTTGAATAAAATCTACATATTAAAGACAGCTGCATAGTTACTTGGTGGTACTCTGCAGGGTTCCAGCGTAGTGGGTCATGGATTATGTTAGTCTCTTATCACTTGTTATACACATGACTGGTTATGTCTGGTTATACATGTTCCATTGCCCATTTGTAGGTGATGTGTGTCCTGCCCTCGGATCAGAAGGACTGTTATGATTCTGTAAAGAAGTTTATGAGTCTTGAGCAGCCGGTACCTAGTCAATGTGTACTTGCTCGCACCCTGAGCAAGCAAAGAATGATGATGAGTGTGGCCACAAAAATTGCTCTGCAGATCGCCTGTAAACTTGGAGGAGAGCTATGGGCAGTTGAGATACCTGTGAGTAATTGTCCTGTTTTTCCATCCTTTCAACTCAAAGCAGGTGCTGCCAGTCACTATGTGCATGCTATTTGACATTTAAACCTAATATTAATATGAACAGCCTTCTCTAAGCTCTCAGAATTCTTAGTTCTGTATGGAGGTCCACCACATCTGCTGGATGGCTATCTGTCAGGGGTGCTTTGAATATGATTTTCCTGCTTCTTGGCAGGGAGTTGGACTGGATGGCCCATGAGGTCCCTTACAACTTTATGATTCTTTGCTCACGAAAGAATACACCTTATTAAACAGGTCTCATAAGTGATTTCCAGTAAGTAGAATTCATGAGTAGTTATGTGATATATAAAGAAGAAGGCAATATTATATATACTCAACAACAAGGTATCCATATGAGCAACAACATTGTAAAAAAGGAATGACGTTAGAAAGCTGGATGTTTGAAGGATGAAATGTTTACAGAAACAAGCAGCTGTTTCAGACAATTGTTGCCAACCCTCTTCAAACCAGAATATAAGAACCATATTGGATCTGACCAAACTCATCTTCAGAACATCTGAAGCTCAGAGACAGAACATAAGGCCATTGCACCCTCCTGCTCATGTTACTCTGGCATTAAGAAACATTCTGCTACAGTATTGGTACTGCCATTTAGTCATTGAAACTATTCGCCATTAATGACCTTATCTGCTATGGACCACCATGTTCTTTTATGCCATGTGTGTATAGAGCATTTATGTCACATAATTTTAGGAACATATCCCAGGATGCTTCACAGCTATTGTTATTCACCTGCTAATATTGGATCCTAGGTTTTGCCACAGCTCTAGAGAAACCATGACCTCTGCTTAGCCACTAATTCAGTTTGCTATTTTCTAACAGCTAAAATCACTCATGGTGGTTGGCATTGATGTCAACAAAGATGCTGTGGCCAAAGGAACCTCAGTTGTTGGTTTTGTAGCCAGCACAAACACCTCAATAACTAGGTAAGATTTTTTTTCCATCATAAATTGAACCTTTCAGAAGATTTCTATTCAGGTCAGGTGTTGCAGTGGCAGCTGAATTCTATGTAGTGTGAAGATGCAGATCCGACATTACTGTGCAAAGCTTTATTAGTGTGCTGATGAATGCCAGTATGCCACTACTTTAATAGTTGTTATGGAGATAGAGCAAAGCTTTGCTTGCATTACCATTCATTTCCCATTTGTTTCCCCAAGAATGTGGAGGTTATTGTTTGAATCAATTTAGCTGTAGGTTATAAATATAGGAATTAGCAGATGGTGGAACCCAAGCTTATAGCGTATTCTCTGAAGGACTCCTTTCTGTTGGTGGCTTTTGTTCGCTATGCTAGCTAGGAGTGGTGGGAATCATAATTTATCATGTATAATTTACCCCCGGTTGAAAATAGCTATTATGGATAATGTAGAGCAGCGGTGTCCAACCTTTTGACTTTCCTGGGTCACATTAGAAGAAGAATTTTCTTGGGCCACACATAAAGTATGCTAACAATAACAATAACAGATGAGCAAGAAAAGAAGGGGTCGTTTGTCCATAATTTTTGTGATATCTGCCAAAAAAAGTCCTTGCATCATAATCCCATTCAGAGGTCTTTTAAAGTCATTGAGCAGGTCTTCTGACTGAACCGTTTGCAATATAATGCAAATTACAGATAGTACTCTGCCATTTGTAGGCATAACGTACCTTGAATTTTCTGTTCTATTCCATTGTTGTCTGCTAAGTTTCCACTTGAGAACTGCACAATCGAGTTACAACCCACCCACACCCCACACCCCCACCTCAAATCTCATAATATTTTAAATAAACTTACTGATTCTGTCAAGTATAGACATTAGAGAGATTCTTATAAACCTGTCTTGTTATAACTGTGTAATAGCTTTGTAACATTTTTTCTTCCCTTTCACAATTAGGTGGTACTCGCACTGCGTAATACAAAAAGCAGGAACCATTACTGCAGATTGTTTAAAGGTCTGCATGGAAGGTAGGAATATTATATGTATTAATGAAATACACTTTGCTGTTAAGAACCTGTTTGTGTGAACTATTAATTTTTAACTAGTTTTGAACAAGACAATAGCAATCTTCGGTGTAGATGTATTTCAGAAACACGTTTGCCAATTCAAGGTGTCCAAAACTGAGAGCAATACTTGGTTTCTCAGTTACTTTTCTGCTATGATCTCAGTTAGGTTTGCTCTATAGTTTTTCTCACATGGAACCATTCACATGATTCTTTTCTCTTTTATATGTTTCTGTAGGTGCTATCAACAAATGGCAAAGATGTAATGGAGAGCTGCCTGCACGGGTAATTGTGTACCGTGATGGCGTCGGAGATGGGCAGCTGAGGATGGTGGTGGACTATGAGGTCCCACAGTTACTGAGTGTTCTTAATGAATGCGGTGGTGGTGTCAGGTAAATAACTTCCAGCCTGCTATTTGTCTTATCTCCAGATGGTTCAAACTGTATTTCTCCAATGTGCACCTCATAAAAAAACAGGATTAGGAGTTCAGAAACATGGTTTGAAACATCTTCTATTGTTATAGTTATGGTGTATTTATATAGCATCCTCCTATATCTTCCTTCCTCTTCTTTCTTTCCTTTTTCTTCCCTTACTTGTTTTTATTCCCTCCCTTGTATCAGTCCTTCTTTCCTCCCTTCCTTTCCCCCTTTATGATGTATTTATATATCACCTAAGATGTAAAATGAACACCTTCAAGAGCTCCCAAAACCAGCCCTTCTCCAAACAACACTCAAGGATCATCTACCCATGGAACATCTGGAAATGCTGAGGAACATTGGAATAAACTGAAAACCTCTACCATTACAGCTTGTGAACAAATCCATTGGATATCAAACTAAGAAACATCAAGACAGGTTTGGTGAAAATGATAACAAGATCCAACAGTTAATCTATAAGAAAAGGAAAACTTTCCAAATATGGCAAAGAGACTCCAACCATGCTGTTAAGAAAAAGATCTACACTAGTGCAAAAACTGAGGTCCAAAGAAGGACTCGAGAACTCAAAAACATCTGGTAGACAAAAAAAGGCTGAAGAAATCCAACACCTTGCAGATGTCCATGATGCGCGGGGAGTATTTAACACTACAAAGATCATCTATGGCCCAACAAATTGTGGCATACACCCTCTACACTCATCTTCTCAACTAAACTTCTAAAGGACAAAAAACAGTGTTGGAAATGGCACTACCATAATCCCCTTAAAAACATTTTCAAAAGTGCAAATCCCGCAACAACAAAGCATGGATGAACCATGGAGTGTTTTGAGGATCAGGATATTCATAGGGATACCAAGATACTTATTTATAAAGTTATTGTCCTCCCAACTCCATGATTATACATCTGCGAAATGTGGACCATCTACAGATGTCACTTTCAACCAATGCTGATTCCGAAAAATCCTGAAAATCTCTTGGGAAACCAGGCAGACAAATGGAAGAAGCAAAGACCACCAGAACTGAAGCCATGATCCTATGCCATCAATTTTGCTAGACTGGCCATGTTAACTGAATGCCTGATCACTGTCTCCCAAAACAGTTACTCTACTTTCAACTCAAGAATGGAAAATTGAATGTTGATGGACAGCAAAAATTTTTTAAAGATGGGCTTAAAGCCAACCTTTAAAACAGGCATAGACACTGAATACTGGGAAGTTCTTGCCCTCAAGTGTTCTAACCGGAGGCCAACTTTTACCAACAGTGCTGTGGAATTCAAAGAGGCACGAATGGAGGGTGAAAGAAACGTGTCAAGAGGAAGGCATATCAAGCCAACCCTTGTCAGGCCTGCTTTCCATCTGGAAATCAAATGTCCCCACTGTGAAAGAACATACAGATCCAGAATAGGTGTCTACAGTCACCTATGGACCCATCATTGCCAAGATCCTGCACTTGTAAGGCTATCATATTTGGCCATGAGGGATCGCCTATGATGATGATATCATCATCAGTGCACATGGCACTATTCAAAAATATAGCAGCAAAAGCAGGCATTCTTCTAAAGGTGTACAATGTCATAACAAATTGTTCTTCTGCTCCTGTCCATTTCCAGAACAATTCATGATTTGCATTAATATTTTCACTAGCTTCTATCAAACCACAGTGTAAGTCTTCCCTCAAGCCACAGGATGCTTTGGACTTAACTAGCTGGAGCTAATGATTAGTGATGCTCTTAGTGCTGAAATAACATGAATCATAGCTCTGAAAATGCAATGTGGTTTGGGCAAGAGGGCAAGACATACATGCACAAGAAAATGAATTTTCAAGAACTAGTGAAATGATTGGGCAGCGTTACATTTGTATCAGGCCACTCTTGCAGTTATGAGACACTATTTTAGATCCCATCCTTATTCTAAAGGCCATGAATCAATCAGGGTTATTGAAATCAATATTTGCTCTTTCCCAGCAACTCCTGCTTAGCAGTGAAAGTGAAAAACGAGAGCTTAGCCATCCAATTACTGACTCCCTTTATTTCTTCACTTTCATCTCAGAAGACCCAAACTGTCTATGGTTGTAGTCAGGAAGAAAACCCTTTGTCGCTTCTTCACTGAAGCCAACAGGAGCCTGCAAAATCCTCCTGTTGGGACAATTATTGACATGGAGGCCACTCGACCTGAATGGCAAGTATATGTTGGCATAAGATCAAAGCCAGTGGAGAACAGCTACATATCAGTTGAATGGGGGGATTGTATCTTTACTCAGCAAGCACTTTCAGAAGTGATTGCAGGGGCTGCATGGGAGGTCTGAATAAAGAACAAAGAGACTGGTTTGGGAGGGGGAAAAGTAAATTATAAGAACTTCAGTTAAGAGTAGGAAATTGGTTTGAGATAGCATACAAAGGATATATTCTCAAGAGAGAGCTTGAAGAGAGCTGACAGGGAGAAAGGAAGTGAAGTCAGAAGTATCCGTTTACATCCCAGATGTGAGCGAGACATATGCAAGAAGAGGAAATGAACTAATAGCTTTAACTTCATAAGGCTTTCTTTGCATTGTTGTGTACTTCCAAGGATAGTGGTTTCTGTATTAGACTATGATTTTAGAGATCAGAGTTTGAATTACCATCAGGTCATGGGAATTCGTGGGTGACATTGGGCAAGTCACATTCTCGTGGCTTCAGAGGAAGGCATAGGCAAACCTTTCTGAACAAATTTTGCCAAGAAAATCCTTTGATACATTTGCTTTAAAATTGCCATAAGTTGCTTTCAACAGTGCTTTCCTTATTATCTATCCCATCCTGGATTGGACAACAGGAATCATATTAGGTTCCTTTTAATTAGCAAGATGGACAAGGAAGGATGCCCAGAATCTATGGAGGCAGCTCAAGCCATGTGCTAGACCCTTCTAGCTATCTGTGACACAAGAAAATAATTAGAAATAGTGGAAGGCAAATGTAGGCATTAATTATTACTTTACATGCCTTAGGAAAGTGTGGTTGACCTTTGTAAATTAGCATATACTTATTGTAATAGAGATCTTCTAATGAATGTCGCTGTTATTATTATTAACATAGTCATACTATAATTTCTCCTGCCACTAATTCTCATCTTTCTGTAAAGGTATGACTTTTTCTTAGTAAGTCAGCATGCTCGCCAAGGGAGTGTGAATCCTACTTACTATAATGTAATCTATGACGACAATGGATTAAAGCCAGACCATATGCAGCGCCTCACATACAAATTGTGCCATCTGTACTTCAACTGGACTGTAAGTAACATAGTCGGTTATACAGTCAGTATTGCTTGTGGTCACTGCCCATTCACCCATCTTGGCTGGGTCATCTCTCAAGAGTGCTTTTGTTTAATATATTCTTGCATGGCAGAGGGTTTAGATTAGATTTCCCTTTCTTGGGTTCCATTCCAGCTCTGTGATTCTACCATATCTGAAAAAATAGTGGTTGCCAGGTCTCAAAACAGCACACAGGGTTGAAAATCAGAATGTTTTTATCATCGAGCTTGCTGTATACCTATATATAAAATTAAAGTATTGATTTCAATTAATTTAGCCATGCATTTCTCTGTAAAATTAACATATTGCCCACATTCATAAAATGCATGATGCAAAGATGTGTAATCTTTTAAATAACTTGCACAGTCATTGAAAAAGAAAAGGTTTCCAACTCTCAAATAATGGGCATCTAGCAGTTCCAGAAAGGAATGCCTTTTTCCCCCTTCCCCAGCCCTCATCGCTCTAGTGCAGTGGTTCTCAACCTTCAATTCCCAGAAATCCTAATAGCTGGTAAACTGGCTGGGATTTCTGGGATTTGTAGGCTAAAAACATCTGGGGACCCCAGATTGAGAACCACTGCTCTAGTGGCTTTGGAATCTCCTTTGGGAGAATAAAGCAACATTTTGGTGGTGGTGATGGTGATGATGATGATGGTGATAATAATAATAATAATTATTATTATTATTATAGTAATAATGCCATCAGCCTAGGTCCCATCACCCCAGCACATACATGATGATTAGAGATGATAGGGTTGTAGTCCATCACACTTCGCTTCTGGTGTGAGAAAATTGGTTGTCTGCAAGGCCGTTGCCCAGAGGACGCCCAGATGTTTTGATGTTTTACTAGCCTTGTGGGAGGCTTCTCTCATGTCCTCACATGGGGAGCTGGAGCTGACAGAGGGAGTGCATCTGCTCTTCCTGGATTCGAACCTCCGACCTGTCGGTCTTCAGTCCTGCCAGCACAAGGGTTTAACCCATTGCGCCACTGTACAACAGAAGCGACTTGCAGTTTCTCAAGTTGCTCCTGACACACAAAAAAAGTCCATCACATTTTCAGGCTGCCAGATTAGGAAACAGTGCTCTTTGGACTCAGAGTAGTTCTTTCTTCAGACTTGCACATTTTATGGCACACTATGCCAAAAATATAGTTCACCAAAAGCTCAATAACTTCTTGTTGTTGTTACCCATCTTGGACTATTAAAATAACGTATCACTTTGCAAAGAATTCATGGACTGGTATTCTGTATGTAAAGGAATGCATCTCCCTGTATATGTCTGTTCAAGATCTGGAGAAGTCCTCTGTTTGCCATCTGCCTGGGTGATACAGAAGGAGTCCTTCTCTCCTATAGACATCACAGTTGTGGGTTACCCCTTAGATGTCCACTAGGTTTCAAGATTGGTGTAATTCCAGAACTGGATAAAACGTGGCATTTTACTCAAGCTTTTGGGGCCTAATTGAACTGTTCTAACTGGTTTAAACTCTCTTGTTTCAACTTAAGATGCTTTTCATGTGCATTTAGTTTATTTACGTTCCTATTTGCTGTACTAAGTTGGTTTCATTTCTTTCTGCCCTGAGATCCTTAGATACAATTAATATAATTATTAAAATTATAAAGTTTGTTTTAAACATCGTAGAAGTAATTTCCTGTTTTCAGAAACGGCAAAATCTCTGATCTCTGTTCTTTCCATTTGTTCTCTAGGGCCTAATCCGAGTCCCAGCCCCATGCCAGTATGCCAGCAAGCTGACTTTTTTGGTGGGCCAAAGTATCCACAGAGAACCAAGCTTGGAACTTGCTGACAAGCTTTATTATTTGTGAAAAGTGTTGAGATGACTTCTGTTAAGAGGAAGAAAAGATTACAGATGATAAGAGTTAATTAAAATGCAGACATACCTAGAAGAGTTATATTTCTGTTACGTTGAATTGTTGCTTTTGGAATTAAAGTTGCATACTCTGCTTACACAAGCTGGTCTTGTAATTGTCTCCATGGGCACAGCATATTAATATTTTGCTTTATTTATGTCTAGTACACAACTTCAGCTAGGCTAGGGCATATTACATGATACATTGTTTGTGTCCTGAGGTCACGCCATCTTATTTTTTAATGCAGTTGTAATGTGAGCCCATCAGCAAGCTCCCTTTGTCCTCTTCAACCCTATCACCTCCAACTGCTGCTGTTTGTTTATTTACAACCTCATGTAAGGTTCTCTAGTGAACTAACAGTGAATACAACTATTCCCTACTTGCTTGCTGGATAGTGAGTTTGGAGGCTAACAGGCAGCAGCAGCTGTTTCTTTCTTGCTGCTGCTGTTCACTCTCTCGCCCCCTGAAGGGAAAATATGCAAGCAGGTGAGTAAGGAGTGGAAATCAGAGCGTACATGAAAGTGGAGTCCCTGCAGCACTCTGGATTTTAGCATTTTTTCCAGGTAGCAGACCAACACCTGAAGCTGGTTCTCCCTCCATCTCAGGCCCTTTCCACACTAACCCTATATCCCAGGATCTGATCTCAGATTATCTGTTTATCCCGATTATCTGGCAGTGAAGACTCATATAATCCAGTTTAAAGCAGATAAACTGGGATATTTATTTGTCATATCAGAAGCAAACCAAGGGTACAGTTGAAATGTATTTAAAAAGCACAAAGTTTAAAAACTTGGCATTATATTAAATGTCCTTTGACCAGTAGCTGGGAACTTGGGAGTGCCTCTGGTGTTGCTATGAGGAGATCCTCCATTGTGCACGTGGCAGGGCTCAGGTTGCATTGGAGTAGGTGGTCTGTGGTTTGCTCTTCTCCACACTTGCATGCTATAGACTCCACTTTGTGGCCCCATTTCTTAAGGTTGCCTCTGCATCTTGTGGTGCCAGAGCGCAGTCTGTTCAGTGCCTTCCAAGTCACCCGAGTCTTCTGTGTGCCCAGGAGGAGCCTATCATTCAGTATCAGCCATTGCTTGAGGTTCCAGGGTTTTTCCTGCCACTTTTGGACTCTCGCTTGCTGAGGTGTTTCTGTGAGCATCTCTGTAGATATTAGAAAACTATTTTCTAATCTGGGATAAGATTCTGAGACATAGGGCAGTGTAGAAGGGGCCTCAGTAATACCCAAAAGATTGAGAAAATAGAATAATAGAGCTGAAAGAGACCCCCAAGAGATACCCAGTCCAGGACCATTTCTGCCATGCAGGAACACAGTCAAAGCACCTCTAACAGATGGCCATCTAGCCTCTGCTTAAAAATCTCTGGAGAAGGAGGGCCCATCACACACCGAGGACATAGCTTATTCTGGTGCCAAGCAGCTCTTACAGTCAGGAAGTTCTTCCTAATGTTTTAGTGGAATCTCTTTTCCTGTAATTTGAATCCATTGTTTTGTTTCCTAGTCTCCAGCAGAAAACAAGCTCTGGAGACTTTAATATGACTTCCTTTCAAATGTTCCAACATGGTTGTTATGTTCCCCCTTGGCCTTTTTCCCCTCCAAGCTGAACATACCCACCTTGCTCAAAGGGCTTGGTTTCCATGGGAAACAAGGAGCTGTTGTTGCTTCTCCATAGTCTTCTCGCTTACTCTTCCTTCTACAGATGAGTACTCTTTGTAATGTTGGATTTCCCTCACTTCACACAGGAAGATGATATTGTGAGACACGGTATACTGAACTGTATGATTTGAGGAATAGGGGCGGGAGATATATAGAGAAGTTGATACATTTGTATTCTGTATTTTCCTATAATTTGACTTTGACAAGTCATACAAAGTAACAGAAATGTTGAGAATGTTACAAATTCACAGGTTAGAGTAAGAGAGCAGTTACTGCCCGCCTACGTGAGCTACTCCAGCAGCATAGCTGGCCATAATGAATAGAAATGTTCTAAAAAGAAAAAAATCACCTTGGAAACAAATTAACCATTGTATTTCCTATTATATCAGCACTTGATTCAAACTAAGCGCAATTATATTCCTATGGATTTATGGTTAGCTTCACTTTGTTCCTCAAAGCCAAGATCCATAGGTTGGGTATGTTCAGTGATGAAGCTAGTTTGGTGGTTGGTTGGTGAGATTATCCACGAAGCCCTTGTCACAATGGTTTTGCATGCTCTTGAAATTCATGCTCCAATCTCTCTGTGGCTTAGGCAGCTATTCTTTTGATAGCACTGGTTCACACTGAAAACAAATCCAAGTTTAATAAAAGCAGAACTTTTATTCCATGACATGTCGTTGAATACTGTGAAGACAGAATACACAAATGCTACTTTAGAGCGTGCTCAAACTCTACATCTTGAACAGAAAAAACATGCTTATATATAGATCTAACATTTAGTCTTCAGTAGCACTGTAAAAAAATCTTGGAAAGGTCAAGCTTCCTTTTGTATTAAGACATGCCATGTGGGCTTTCTGCCCCGAGTCATCCCTGATATATGGTCTGTTATAGGTTGTACATGCCAGCTTCCTGGTGTTACTCCTTAATTATTTCATTCATAGCTTGTTCAAATTACTTCATTATATATTGTTTCAGCGATTCTTACAGCAACTGCATAAGGTGAATGATTGGAATGAAATTGTCCATTAGAGAAAGGAAATTGAAACAGATAAAATACTTCTGCCAAACTAGCAGTGTGAGTAGATCAATAGGTACCGCTATAGCAGGGAGGTAAAAGGCGTCCATGCAGACATGTTGGCAATAAGATCAGGAAGGCGTCCACGGACAACAGGCTCCTCAGAGTTGAGCACAGCCTCTGGACTCGAGATGCAAAAACAAAATGTGAGTAGATCAATAGGTACCGCTATAGCGGGGAGGTAAAAAGTGTCCATGCAGATATGCCGGCAATAAGATCAGGAAGGCGTCCACGGACAACAGGCTCCTCAGAGTTGAACACAGCCTCTGGACTCCAGAGATGAAAAGGGGGAAGCCTTTTCTGTCTGTGTTCTGTTTATCTTTGTTGTTAACTGTATAATGGCATTGAATATTTGCCATATCTGTGTATTCTGTAATCCACTCTGAGTCCCCTTGGGGAGATAGAGCAGATTATTATTATTGTATATTATTCTTACTTAAGGCTACATATATGTAGAGGCTGCTTCAGAAATGAGCAAATCTGTTAGGAGGTTGTAATGTTTGTTGCTGTAGGGTTTTAAATATAAAGATAACATTTATGTTTTAGTTCTGACAATTCCTGGCACTAGCTGCAACATTTTATTCCCAACCTTGAGTAGTTTACTTTTAATTTTAAGATATACATGGATTATTGTAGCTGATGTTGTTATCATTATACCACCTTTTCTCCAAGAACTCAAGGTGGCTTATATCATCAGAATACTGATGGCACCCAATCCCAAAACTCTTAAGTGTCCTCTCCCAGTGCCTTTATGTAGATCAGTGGACCCCAACCTGTGGTCCCCAAGAACTAAAATATGATCTGCGGCCTCACTGTTACAACACCATTGCAACAAGAGTGACTGGTCTTGTGAAACCCTCTTATAGTGCCGAGGCAATGGGGATATCGGGAGGGGAGAGACTGACTACCCAGGAAAGGCGCAACAAGCCTTCTGACTGCTGCTTCTCCTCCTCCCTCCCTCCCTCTGAGTGGAGCCATTCCATGTGATGCCTTGGTGTCTTTGTTTTTAGGCATGTTCCTGGGATTTTTTCAGGTTCTGATTCAGAACATTGCATTGGATAGGCACACCAGCTCTATATTATTAATTATGGTTTTCTGTAGGCAAGCAGATAGTGACCACTGGATGGCATATGTTCTATATCGTAAACTAGAGCTAATGTGGTCTATCCAGTGCAATTTTCTGAATTAGCACCCCAAATAACCAAACTGAATTTAAAGTTGACCAAAAACTGATTTGTAACCCTTTTGGTACTAATGTTGGAGAGTGGT
Source organism: Anolis sagrei (assembly GCF_037176765.1). Lineage (NCBI taxonomy): Eukaryota > Metazoa > Chordata > Lepidosauria > Squamata > Anolidae > Anolis > Anolis sagrei. The sequence goes on from NC_090023.1 coordinate 19,846,479, forward strand.
CCCTGGTGAAAAAAAGGATGGGAACCACTGATGTAGATGTTAAATAGCAAGGGGGCACATTGGAGCCCCACAGGCTCCAATTTTCCTGCTTCTTGGCAGGGGGTTGGACTGGATGGCTCATGAGGTCTCTTCCAACTCTATGATTCTATGATTCTAATGCCCCCAAAAAAACCCGAACAACAGTGCCTTAGTACTGCTTTCTGGGAATATCCACCCAAGAAAGATCAAAACCATTGCAAAGCCCCTCCAAGTCCTGTATCTGCCAGACAACCCAGAAGGATACCATGGTGGTAGTATCAAATGCCACCAGGAAGGACAACAGGGATCTACTCCTGTCCAGTTTCTAATATAGGTCATCCACCAATAAAACCAAAGCTATTTCTGTCCTATCCTACCTTAACACATGGATCCAGGTAATTTGTTCTATTCAATAAAGCCTAGAGTTTGGGGTTTTGTTTTGGTTTGGTTGTGCTACCATTTGTTCTAGAACTTTATTCAAAAAGAGGAGATTCAACACTGGTTGATACTTTAGGGTTTTGTTATGTTTTGGTTTTGCTACTATTCATTCTAGAACTTTATTTAAAAGGAAATTCATCACTGACTAATACTTTAGAGAGTCCAAAGTCAGTAAAATCCCATCATCGCCCCCCCCCCCCCCCCATTAAGGCTCTCACATTGCTTCTTTCAGTGAAGTTGGAATATAACACTTTCAAAGAAGGATTTCCAATCTCCAAAACCCTATAGGCCAGTCCTCTAGCAGTTTTTAATTGGCCAGGATTGACATGGTGGTAACAGACAGGTCATTGGTCTCATCTCTTCCAGCAACTTGTCCACATCACGTTGAACGAAATGAAAGTCATCCATCAAAGCCAGACAAGTACGTGTCTCAGTGGTCCCCACAGATTCTACCTTCGATGTGGAGTCCTACTCAGAATGAGTCAGAGCAATTTCCTCCACAAAATATTGAGCAAATTCATCACAACCCTTTTCTGAGGACACCTGCTCAGCAGTCTGATGTCTAGGAGGTAATTACCCCTTACCCAGAACACCTGTGTTGGATGAGAGCTGATATAACAGAGTAAGCAAAGAACCATTTATGAATTGATCCTAAAGATGACCTTAACCTATACTCAGCCAGATTCGTCCTGAGTCTTTCTCTACCATCACTAGGTTCATTGATTGAAGCCTTGAGCTCCTCAGGAACCAATGCTCTGCACTCAAGTAAGGGGCACTTGGGGCCCTTCCACACAACCCTATATCCCAGAATATCAATGCAGAAAATTCCACATTATCTGACTGTGGACTCCCGATATCCCGGTTCAAAGCAAATATGTTCTGCCTTGATATTCTGGGATATAGGGTTGCGTGGAAGGGCCTTGGGTAACAACTGTATCAGTTTGTTGGGCCATCTCCTGTTCCACAGATCAGCCATGACATCAAGGGAATAATAAATTTGAACAGGTGGAAAATCCCCTGGAGTATTCGGGGATCCATAAGTCTAGGTGTGGACTATTTTAATGGTCCCTCAACTCGTGGAGAGTTTAGGAATCCCAACAAATGTAAATCCTATTAAGTAGTGATTTGTCCATGGTAATAGGCTTATTTCAGAGTGTGACATTATACATGTGTTGGGCCAGATATAAATTGAGATAGGTCCATGGTTGTCAATAAGCCATGAAATCCTGAGTTGGATGAGGGTGTTTCGGCACAGGCTTTCATGTCTTTTATTAGAATGTGTTACAGATCAAGGACCCTGTCAGTGTAAGATTAATGTATAGTGTGTGTTTAAATCATAGAATCATAGAATCAAAGAGTTGGAAGAGACCTCATGGGCCATCCAGTCCAACCCCCTGCCAAGAAGCAGGAACATTGCATTCAAATCACCTCTGACAGATGGCCATCCAGCCTCTGTTTGAAAGCCTCCAAAGAAGGAGCCTCCACCACACTCCGGGGCAGAGAGTTCCACTGCTGAATGGCTCTCACATGTAATTTTATGTACAATGGCTGTGATTGTAACAGGATTGTATTGCCAGAGAGTATTCTGCTACAGAAAGGGTTAAACAGAAGTTAATAAGCTGTGAAGATGTGACCCTGAGCGTTACCTTGAGTGAGTAGGGAGGATACAGAGATAAGTCCTTATAGCTTCAGTGAATGTGTTCGTCGTCCCTTCTTGTTTCTGTCTGTCTACTGATGGTGTATGCTGTATATTTGAGCTGCTTAGTAAAGCTAAATATCTGTTTTATACTGAAGTCTCAAGCGTCCATTTCTTCAGAGCTTCAAAAGCTTCTGCAGCACTCTGACAGGCCCTTCCACACAGCCCTATATCCCAGAATATCAAGGCAGGAAATCCCACATCAAGGGAACCACTGACCGCATAGGGAAGCTGATGAGGAAACACAACATACAAACAATCTGCAAACCCACCAAGAAAATCCAACAAATGCTACGTTCAGCAAAGGACAAGAGGGATCCTCTCACCTCTGCAGGAGTCTACCGTATACCATGCAGCTGTGAACAAGTCTACATAGGGACCACCAAACGAAGCAAAGCCCAAACACGCATCAAGGAACATGAAAGGCACTGCAGACTACTTCAACAGAGAAGTCAGCCATAGCAGAGCACCTGATGAACCAGCCTGGACACAGCATATTATTTGAGAACACAGAAATGCTGGACCACACCAAAAACCACCATGTCAGACTACACAGAGAAGCCATTGAAATCCACAAGCATGTGGACAATTTCAACAGAAAGGAAGAAACCATGAAAATGAACAAAATCTGGCTGCCAGTATTAAAAAAACTCTAAAATTACAACAGCAAAACAGCAGAAAGGAAACAACCAGGCACATCTTAACACCTCTCAACAAAAGATTTTCCCAGGCTCAGCCAGGCCTTCAAATGCTAATGAAGGTGGTCAGTTGAAACATTCACACCTAGCTCCAGCAGGGAAGAGCTCTTTGCCCCACCCCAGCCATTCCACAGATATATAAACCCATTGTCCTAATTCCAACAGACCTCACTACCTCTGAGGAAGCTTGCCATAGATGCAGGCGAAACGTCAGGAGAAATGCCTCTAGAACATGGCCCTAGCCCGGAAAAACCCACAAGAACCTAATGCCACATTGTCTGAGTGTGGACTCAGATAACCCAGTTTAAAGCAGATATTGTGGGATTTTCTGCCTCGATATTCTGGAATATAGGGTTGTGTGGGAGGGCTCCAAGGATGCAGAAAAGTAGGGTTAGATAGAAACACCTATGCAATTGTAGAAGAACAGAACACACATCAAAAATCACTCAGAAGATTGTGTACCATGTCAGCAGGTTTGAGTGCTAGTTGAAAGAGATGTAATAGCTCGGAGGTATAAGGTGTGGCAAGCTTTCTCAGTCCCTGTCCTACACTGGGGATTAGTCCCAACCACCAAAGGTTTCTCAATCTATTCCAGAAAGTAATCCTTTATGCATAGGAGGGGAGCTGACTTTCACCATTGCTATTTAGCTAATAACTTGCCAGCCCAGGGAGAGGCAACCAAGGTGTGTAACAGGAACATTTGCACACATCTCAAGATTGTCTCCTCTCTGCAATATCACCTGACCCGCAGGCAGATTAATGTTCTCAAGTGATTGAATGGTAGATTAGAATCAAATACAGAAATGTGTGGCTCTCCATATGTTGTTGGGAATGCAGCTTCCATGAACCCTATCGAGAAGAGGTAGTGTACCATGGGAGTTGCAGTCAATATTTAGAGGGCCATGTAGTATACATCCTAAGTCTATGCATAGTTCTCTAGTTAAGTAGCAGGTTTTCTGACTCATAGTTAGGATCATAGAATCAGAGTTGGAAGAGACCTCATGGGCCATCCATTCCAAGAAGCAGGAAAATTGCGTTCAAAGCACCCCCAACAGATGGCCATCCAGCCTCTGATTAAAAGCCTTCAAAGAAGAAGCCTCTACCACAGTCCAGGGCAGAGAGTTTCACTGCTGAACAGCACTCACAATTAGGAAGTTCAGGTGGAATCTCCTTTCCTGTAGTTTGAAGCCATTGTTCTGTGTCCTAGTCTCCAGGGCAGCAGAAAACAAGCCTGCCCCCTTCTTCCTATGGATTCCCCTCACATATTTATACATGGTCATCATGCCTCCTCTCAGCCTTTTCTTCCACAGACTAAACATGCCCAGCTCTTTAAGCCGCTCCTCATAGGGCTTGTTCTTCAGACCCTTGAACATTTTAGTCATCCTTCTTCGGACACATTCCAGCTTGTCAATATCTCCCTTAAACTGTGGTGCCCAGAATTGGACACAGTGTGATTCCAGGTGTGGTCTGACCAAGGTAGAGGAGAGGGATAGCATGACTTCCTTGGATCTAGAAACTAGACTCCTATTTATGCAGACCAAAATCCCATTGGCCTTCTTAGCTGTTGCATGACATTGTTGGCTCATGTTTGACTTGTTGTCCACAAGGACACAACTTCCCTGGATCTAGGCACTAACAACGGATAATAACAGCAACAAAATTATTTCCTTCCTCCTGTCTCAAGTCTACTACAAAAATGGAGTCAGCTGGGGTTGACTCTGCTTCTACAGTATAGAAATAATGCATTTTGACACCTGTTTAAAGCCATGAGTAAACACCATGAAATCATAGGAGTTGGGGTTTTATAAGCTCTTTATCTTTCCCTGCCAAAGAGTGCTGGTGCCTCACCAAACTATAACTCCCAGGATTCCATAGCATTAAGCCATGGTAGTTAAAGTGGTGTCAACATTTATTCTAGTGTAGAAGCACCCCAGAAGTTGAGTTTTACATGAAAGGCTGTTTTACATGGAAGCACTGTATACTCCTTTTCCATTATCCTGGTTGACGAACCTCGGTGCTCAAGTGAAAAATAAAGGGGACTTCATTACTTTTGAAGTCAGACCACGCATGCTGCCGTAAGATACAAATGAAATATAGTCGACCCTACAGATCCACAGAATCTGTATCCACAGCTTTAACTATCCAAGGCTTGAAAAAATGTCTCCCAGAGGAGAAAAAAATCCCAGAAGCAAATCCATTTTTTGCCATTTTAGGTATAATAATTTACTATGCCATTGTATATAATGAGGCTTGAGCCCCCGGTGGTGCAGTGGGTTAAACCCCTGTGCCGGCAGGACTGAAGACCGACAGGTCGCAGGTTTGAATCTGGGGAGAGGTGGATGAGCTCCCTCTATCAGCTCCAGCTCCTCATGCAGGGACATGAGAGAAGCCTCCCACAAGGATGATAAAAACATCAATTCATCCAGGCTTCCCCTGGGCAACATCCTTACAGACGGTCAATTCTCTCACACCAGAAGTGACTTGCAGTTTCTCAAGTCACTCCTGACACGACAAAAAAAAAAAAAAAAAAAAAAGCATCCACAGATTTTGGTATCCATGGAGAGTCCTGGAACCAAATTTCTGCAAATACTACAAGCCCATTCTACAATACAGTAAGCAGACATTGATTATTTAGCATGCCAGGACTGGGGTGGGGCAGGGAACTTTTCTTCCTCTTCCTCCTCCTCCTCTCTTCTTCCTTTTTCTCCTTTTGTTTTGCTACTCTGCATGGCATGGTGATACATTGATGACCCACTTATAATAATATATTACCAAAGGTAAGAAGTATAGTACAGTAAATATACTCTAATCCTATGCTTTTTCTCCATCTTTTAGCAATTTAAACCATCTGTTGTCTCCTCCATTTTTTCCAGGTGCAATGGTTTGATTTTTCAAAGTTAATTATATGACTCCAGCCAATGAATATGCATTCAGAACCTCCCAAAACTTACAGCGCTGGCTGGGAGGCCAGGGGAAGTGTTTTGAAGCTCTCGAAAATGCAAGAACAGTCAAATTCCACTCCTTTCTCTGTGCAAACCTTAAGCAAGTCCAGACAATGCCCACATACTTTTGAGGGAGTCATCACCGGATGAAGAGCAAATACTTGTGCGAGGGGACATATCTTCTTATGACATCAAGGAGAAAAGAGTTTACGGCGCAGAGGTAAGGTTTTTCTCTTTGTAGTTTGGAGTTTCGTAAAACAGAACATTATTTACTACTGGTACACAGATATATATATACACAAGAAAGCCACTTGCTTTGCCCCTTCTGCCTTACAAGAAAAACTTTGGAAGGAAAAGCATGAACAAACAGTCATTTTGTTCAATTCTATGTTTGAGGCAGGAAAGGAAAAATTTGCTATCCCTGAGTATTTCTTAGTGTGCTTGAACTGGAATTGCTAGATGTTAATGTTATTAATTTCAAGATTTAAACAATATGATCGGTTCTTATGAATCTTTGTTTTAGTATTTAGGAAATGCAAAATATTTTTATTTTATCTGAATGGTAATAGAAAGGGTGTTGATCAGGAATAGGCAGACTTTCCAACTTGGGGCCCGAATGGCAGGCTGAAGCCGGGTGGGTGGGCCAGGAGAGAGGGAGGGGGTTCTCCCAAGTCCCCTCCCTGCCCTTTCCTCCCCTTCCTCTTCTCTTTTGGAGACAGAAAGTGAAGGAAAGATGGGAAACGTTTGGATCCCAAAAGGGTTAGCCTTGGTCAAGATGAGATGGTGGACAGAAGAGAAAAAGTGTATCCATGAGACCCCATATTGCCTACTCCTGATATATAATCCTAGAACCCTAGAGCTGGAAGAGACCCCCAAGGGTCATCCAGTCCAACCTCTGCCACGTAAGAAGGCACAACCAAAGCACTCCCGATAGACAGCCTCTGCAGAAAAGCCTCCAGAGAAGGAGACTCCACCACACTCCCAGGCAACCTACACCATTCTCCAACAGCTCTTACTCTCAGGAAGTTCTTCCTAACCTTTTCAGTCGAATCTTTTCCCCTGCCATTTGAATGCTTTGCTCCCTTGTGTCCTGGTCTCTAGAGCAGCAGAAAGTCAGTTTTCCTCCTCCCTCCTCCTCAATGGGACACCCTTTGAAATCTTGAAACATGTTTCTCATGTTCCCTCTCTACCTTCTCTTCTCCCAGCTAAACATCCTCCAGGAGGAAAGGAGGAAGGAAACAGAGAAGGGAGGGAGGGAGGCAGAGAAGGAAGGGTGGAAGGGAATGGAGGGAGGAAAGAGAGAAGGAAGGAAAGACAAAAGGGAGGGAGGGAAGGAAGGAAGGAAGGAAGAAAGGATGGAAGGGAAGGAAGGAAGGAGGGAGGGAGAAAGAGGGAGGGAAGGAAAGAGAGAAGGGAGGGAGGCAGAGAAGGAAGGAAGGGTGGAAGGGAATGGAGGGAGGAAAGAGAGAAGCAAGGAAAGACAAAAGGGAAGGAAGGAAGGAAGGAAGGAAGGAAGGAAGGAAGGAAGGAAGGAAGGAGAAAGGGAAGGAAGGATGAAAGAATGGAAGGGAAGGAAGGAGGGAGGGAGAGAAGGAAGGAAGGGTGGAAGGGAATGGAGAGAGAAAAGAGAGAAGGAAGGAAAGACAAAAGGGAAGGAAGGAAGGAAGGAAGGAAGGAAGGAAGGAAGGAAGGAAGGAGAAAGAGAGAAGGGGAAGGAAGGACGAAAGAGGGAAGGACAAAAGGATGGAAGGGAAGGAGGGAGGAAGAAAGAGGGAGGGAAGGAAAGAGGAATGAAGGAAGGAAAGAAAGAGGAGGGCCTGAAAAAAGAACCCAAGGGAGGGCTGCATCCAGTCCCTGGGCCTGGGTTTACTCATACCTGGTATTGGTAGTATTCTCACCAGTGGTATTTCAGTGGCATCTCTTTTAAATAATTTCCTTTATAAATACTACGGCTTTTCAACAGTAGATTCTGAAAGTATGTTGCATTGTTTAGATGCGCTTATGATAAGATGCTTTATTTGAGTAGTAATGACTTAAATATCATAAGATCATCAGATCGGATCGGATCTTGGAAGCTAAGCAGCGTTAGCCATGGTTAATACAGGCAGTCCCCAGGTTATGAACAAGATAGGTTCTGGGTTTCTGTGAGATTTCCAAGTTGTCTAGACATTTTCCAGAAGCATTCTCTCCTGACGTTTCACCCCTAGCTATGGCAGACATCCTCAGAGATTGTGAGGTTTGTTGCAATCTAGGCAAATGGGGGTTTATATCTCTGTGGAATGCTCAGGGTGGGAGAAAGAACTCTTGCCTATTTGAGACAAGTAAGAATGTTGCAACTGATCATCTTGATTAGCATTTAATAGCCTTGCAGCTTCAAAGCTTGGCTGCTTCCTGCCTGGGGGAATCCTTTGTTGGGAGGTGATTAGCTGGCTCTGATTGTTTCTTGTCTGGATTTCCTCTGTTTTTGAGTGTTGTTCTTTATTTACTGTCCTGAAGAAGTTTTTTTTCTTAAGTTGAATTTGTGTGCAAGTCAGAACAGGTATATATTTTAAGTGTAACTCCAGCCAATATATATATACATATATTAGCTTTGGATAGAAGGGTTAACACCCCTGTGGTGTTTGTTGTGCTGTCTGTGTCCTGTTCAAAAGATTTCACCTCACTTTCTGTCCCAGTGAGAATTGGATTTTGAAAAATGTGGCTTATTGTGGAAACAAGGGTTATTGAGAAAGCTTCAGTGAGACACCTTTTCCCCATGATAACTCTTTCAGGAATTAATTTCCCTTCCAAAGGGTAGATTCCTCTCACTTTTCGTTGTTTCACCCCCATTCTTAACTATGAGTCATTTGTAAGTCGGATGTTTGTAACTGGGTGACTGCCTGTACAAGGATAGGACATTGCCAATGAATCTCGGATACTGCAGGATATATTTCAGAAGAAGGAGCCGGTCAAACCACCTTTGGATATTCCTTGTTAAAGAAAACCCTATGAAATTCATGGGGTTGCCATATGTCAACAGACAACTTTGAAGACACATACACATATACAGTTGGGTACTTTTAATTTGATAATTTGAGCGAGGGCTTACAAGGAATGCTATGGAATCAGTGTTTAAGGCCTGGAGCAGTAATAGGGGAAACAGTAGCCACCATCAAATAAACTTTGAAACAGTGTTTCTCAACCTTCCTAATGCCGCGACCCCTTACTACAGTTTCTCATGTTGTGGTGACCTCCAACTATAAAATTATTTTTGTTGCTACTTCATAACTGTAATTTTGCAGCTGTTATGAATCATAACATAAATATCTGATATGCAGGATGTATTTTCATTAACTGCACCAAATTTGGCACAAATCCCCGATATGCCCAAATTTGAATACTGATGTAGTTGGGAGGATTGTTTTTGTCATTTGGGAGTGGTAGTAGCTGGGATTTATAGTTCACTTACAATCAAAGAGCATTCTGAACTCCACCAATGAAAGAATTGGGCCAAATTTGGCACATAGAATTCTCATGACCAACAGAAAATACTGGAAGGGTTTAGTGGGCATTGATCTTGAGTTTTGGAGTTATAGTTCACCTATATCCAGAGAGTACTGTGGACTCAAACAATGATGGATCTGGACCAATCTTGTCATGAATACTCAATATGCCCAATTGTGAATACTGGTGGAGTTTGGAGAAAATCGACCTTGACATTTGGGAGTTGTAGTTGCTGGGATGTATAGTTCCCCTACAATCAAGGAGCATTCTGAACCCCACCAACAATAAAATTGGGACAAACTTCCCACACAGAACCTCCATGACCAACAGAAAATACTGTGTTTTCTGATGGTCTTTGGTGACCCCTCTGACAACCCCTCACAACCCCCTGGGGTCCTGACCCCCAGGTTGAGAATCACTGCTTTAAAACACTTCCCCAACTAGAGGAAGTTGAGCATAAAATCAAATTAAAAGAACTAGAGATTCTTTGAGAGAATCTTTTAAAAACAAATCTATGAAAAATAGAATCAGCAAAAGTCAAAATGTAAATGTGGAAGGACAATTGTACATCCAGCATTATTGTATCTCACTAAATTTCCACATTCTCCCCATCATACTCAAAGAATATCAGTGGTCTGGCTGGGGATGGTGGGAATGGTAGTCTGGAGCATCCAGAAGATAACAAGTTCAGTGGTTAAAGTTAATCACTGTGCACTTCGCTTTCTCATTTCTGAAGCTATGTATCAGGATCGTAGTGTCTTAACAGAAAAAGAGACAGAACAAGAAATGATTGTGATTTAAAACTCTTGCAATTTATTACAAATTTATTTTGAATATGAGAAGATTTCCTTGTGTCCTAATCACAATCCTTGGGGATTTTTGGAAGAGGAACTGTGGTTCCATGTTTTCTCATATATCTTCCAAATTTCTCACTAAAACGTAAACAAAATACAGTCCATCAGCATCAAAGAAGCCTACAAATGTTATTAATCCATGAATCAGTTGACAAGCTTAGTTGCCAAACTGTATTTGTTCATTTGTAGCTCAGTGATATTTGGAATTTTTTTTGAAGACGAAGAACAAATTGTCTTCCATTTTGTAAAATCTTTCAAGGCTGATTTCTTGGAAGCAGTTTAAGTTGCAACCTTAAATGTCTTACTCCGTTACTGGAGAAACACAATTGAAAGTGATGGGGCTTCATTCTGAATATATCTTAAAGCACTGAGTTGCATAAATCAGCTGATGCTAACTGAAAGCATGGTCTCATTGGAGGATCCTTCTTGTATCTTAAATCCACCCTAAGTAAGTATGAGAGGTCTGTTCAATCTTTGATTCCCCAAAAAGACAGAAATAAAGTCATGCCATTATACAATCCAAAAGCAAGGAAGTCCAGAACATAAATCACCTCCACAAACAGTTTCCAAACAGGGCACATTCATAGTTTTTGCTTCCACCTGAATGCCCACTTGAAATAAACACTAAAGGTGTCAGTAAGTAAGTAAAACTTTATTTATATCCTGCCCCATCTCCCCATGGGGACTCAAGGCATTCCCATGCTCAAGGTGCATTTACAATGTAGAACTAATGTAGTTTGGTACCACTTTCACTGCCATGGCTAAACTGCATTAATTCTACATTGTAGATCAGTGGCACCCAACCTGCGTTCCATGGACTAAAATATGATCTGCAGCCTCACTATTACTATACTGCTGCAATAAGAGCAACTGGTCTTGCAAGGGTTTTTTTGTGGGCGAGCAGATGGCGACTACTGGATGGCATATGTTCTGTATCAGAAACTAAAGCTGATGTGGTCTATCCAATACAATTTTCTGAATCAGCACCCCAAATAACCAAACCGAAACTAAAGTTGACCAAAAACTGATTCATAACCCTTTTGGTGATAATGTTGGAGAGTGGTCCCTGGTCAAAGTGGTCCCTGGTCAAAAAAAGGTTGGGAACCACTGGTGCAGATGACCCCTCTGGTACAGTGGGCCATTACCATTTTATATCTTCATTGGATATAACTAAGCATTGTTCAAAACTAAGGGGAATGTCATAGTTTCCTTTCCAGAGTAGTGTCATTACCATTCTCATTTATGTCCTACTTTCCCCCAGTTTGGGATTCAAGTTGACTTATAGCAATAAAAAACAACATACTGTGTACTGTATCTACCTTAACTGGAATTAAGGGCTTTGACACACAACTGCTTAATGCCATATTATTCTGTTTGAAATCCACTCCAACCCGTCTCATGAGCACTCATAGCTAATTATTGATGATCTTTATCACACTCTTATAGAATCTGCGCATTGAGAGAGTATGCCATATGCATTTTTTTAAAAAAAAATGTGTTAGTGGTGTCCTTGCCATCTCTACATTGCCCCTTGTTTTTGTCAGAGTTTTATATCAATTGAGTCATTTCTTAAGTGAAAAAGTGAGTAAGTATTTGTAAGGACCATGTCCAAGCATTGCATGAAGAGCAACTGTTAAGCCACCTGTGATAGATTAGATGCTACAAATTGGGACTAAGAACTGCGTGTTGTAGAGAGAATAGACTGGAGAGTATTGAGTAGAGCAAGAGCAAGAAGAGATTGCTGAAGAAGCTGAAGAAAGGTTTGCTGGAGGATTGAGGATTGAAACTATTTTTGTGACTATTGTATATAAACATTTCTTTATTGGAAGAGAGTCTATCTTCTGTTGATTGTTCTCCTTGGGCAACTTCCGGAAAGGGGGGTTGGATGCTTGGAATCAACCCCAACTTTAAAACAGTGACACTATAGCTGTGACAGTTTTGTGATAGGTTTGTCTGTGTAGCTGTAATAGCACTACAACAGCAAAATGGTATGGTGGTGGGACATGCTATAACATTATGATGAAATAAAAGCACAAAGAGGAGGAGGAAGAGGAGGAGGATCAGAAAACAGGAGGGTGGGGTTAAGACAGATTTAACCATACTAAAAAAAGACATATTCCCCACTTGAGCACCTGAACTATTTACTGAATTGTCATGGGGGAAAGGAAGGTAATTAACACTAGAGTGGAGGAAAATACAATAAAATTGTGAAATAAGGCGGGGGCACAAATGAGATCAATGCATCACAGCTATAGCAGTATAACGACATTGCATGATAATGCCCTAAGTTCACATAATAAAGGACTTCTCCAGAAAAAACAAAAAAGTCTCTGAAAGTATTGAGAGTTTCCATTTCGTTTTGTTTTGATTTTACATGCATATGCTAGAACCTACATCTTTGAAATATTCCTTGAAATATCCCAGATTTGCTTCCCTTTCCTGCTTTGTGTTCCTATTCCTCCAACAGAACTGGCTTTAATATTATTCTAAAGTTGGAGTTGCAGTGCTGAAGTGCCACAATCTTAGAGGATTTAACATAACAGCTGTGTTTGCATGTAATTAGGAGCCAGGTATTCCTAAACCACCTCAATGTGGACAAACTGCATGCTTCTGCATGAAGCCTGTTGTCTCCTGCTTAGCTCAACTGGATGATCAAGCCAGGAAGAAAGTGTAAACTTCTTGTGGCATCTTCACCCAGGATTATGCTCAGACAAGCAATTAAACCATAATTGTAAACCAGCTCTGAACCAGATTGTGAAGTCGCTGAAAAAATGCAGGTTTGTCTGGGTGCACATCTTCCAGTGTTTCTTAGACAAAACCCAGACAAGGGCTGGATCTACATTGTCATATAATGCAGTTTTGCAGTGCAGATTTACCTGCATTGAACTGGATTATACAGCAATGTAGACTCATATAATGCAGTTCAGTGCAATAACCGCCTACACAGGGAGCTTTGAAATGGTTGAACAGAAGCTCTCCAAAGCTTTACAGGAACACCAGCTGATTCCTAATCCATCTAAAACACCTTTAGAACAGACAAGCTCTGAGTATTACCTGGGAAGGATTCAGACTGGAGCAGTACAGCACACCAAAAGATGTGGCAGTTACCTTGGACTGTGTTCTGACTTACGAGAAGCACTGCTTGACCTTCAAGCAAAAAGTGTGCAGTGCACAGCAGGAGTGTGTGTTTTGTAGGCACCTCATCCTTGAGCTGGCTTCAAACTGGATTTTAGTCCTGTGTAGAAAGGCCATGAGTCTACTGGGAAGAGCAAGATTCCACCTGTCTTCACCTTTGCTGAGTTGAGCACAAACTATTTTTCAGTTTACAACAACTAAAGAAAAATGAGAATGAAGGGGAAAAGTATGCAGAGGAAGGGAAGGAACTCGGGATGTTTTGAAAGCATCAGAAAACATAGAAAGACTGAGGATTCATTTGACATCGTTCCCATGTCAAACTGGGAAAAAGGTTATGTGCCCTTACAGCTGTACCAGGAGCTCCAACTTTATTTTCTTTCTGTTATCTGTTTGCAGTTATAGGGCAGGCCTCCTGTCCATCATAATTAAGCTTTGGTTCCGCCCCTTGTTCAGGGCTCTGGGAGGGAAAGGAGCCATTTTTTGGGCAGTCTCACATAAGCCATTTATTTTCCGAGCCCAATTCAAGGTGCAGGTGCTTACCTACAAAGCCCTAAACGGTTTGGGACCACCCTACCTGCGTGACCGCATCTCCATCTACGAACCCACACGCTCGCTTCGATCATCTGGGGAGGCCCTGCTCGTGATCCCACCCACATCGCAAGCGCGCTTGGTGGGGACACGGGACAGGGCTTTCTCTGTGGCGGCCCCCCGACTTTGGAACGCCCTTCCAAAAGATCTCCGACAGGCCCCTACTCTAGCTGTTTTCAGAAGGAATTTAAAAACATGGCTGTTCCGTTGTGCCTTCTCAGACTAGGAATCCCCACCCCAAGTCCTAGTAGCACCTTAGTATAACTAATCGTCGCGGCACACCGCACTTTTAATCCTACGTGCCTCCTGCCATTTCAGCACTTTTAACCCTTGTACCCCATTGCGCCAGCCGAACCAGTTTTAATAATGTCTTGATGTACTGCCATTGTTGTTATTTTGCTTATTGTTTGATTTGCTTGTTATTGTTGTGCTATGTTTTCTATTGTATTGTGTTTTGAGGCTTCGGCCTGTGTAAGCCGCATCGAGTCCTTCGGGAGATGCTAGCGGGGTACAAATAAAGTTAATAATAATAATAATAATAATAATAATAATAAGGAAGCTAGACTACAGGACATAGACCAGCTTGTCCCGTAGAAAAGCTTCTTTTCTCAAGAGAATCCAGGGAAAAGTAGCATCCAGGGAAAAAGGAACATCCGGGGAAACAGAAATTCCAGGGAAAAGGTCCCAAGGCTCTGGCTGAGAGCTCACAGCCTCTCAGCCTCACAGCTATCAGAGGGAAAACAGCCCTGAAGTTTCAAAGAACTCTCTGAGGGAGGACAGCACTACAGATCCACGGAACTCCAGCTGAAATATCTTCAAGCCTCGGCTGGTAGGTCTACTCGATACCCAGATGCATTTGGAATGGGTAGTAGGACCCACACCGATGAGGCATAGATAGTAAACAGCCTGGGAGAGGCTAAAAAGGGTTTTTCCTACAGAGAAGGTTCAGTTAATTAAAGTCAGGTGCCAGCCCCTTGAGGACTAGACTAAGAAAGCCTTGAAGTGTTGTTTGAACCATTGAAGATTTGTTGTTTGTTCCATAATAAAGACTTTATTGTATCATTAAAGACTCTAAAGACCATCACTTCAGAAAAATCTCTGAGAACCTCTCTTTGAGGCGCCCCTGGCATCCCGCTAGGCTTAAAGTATACGTCCTATAGAAAAGTACAGCTGTTACAGACCCAGTGCATGACAGAACCGGTTATGTTTTCATAATCTATTTTGTGAATCCTTGCTTGTTTGGGTAAAGTTAATCACAATCTTGGTTTTGGATACAATGCACTACTATGCCATTCCTTATTTTTCTTAGTAAAGTGGGATCAAATGAGTTGCTTTCTAAAATATCTTAATTATATTTCTTTTCTTCTTCTTCTGTATTTCCTATGGATTATTCAGTAAAGAAAAATAGCCATGTCACAGTTGGAGGCTCTGGGTTTCCAGTTTGCAACCACATGTTCTGTTAGAAATTAATCATCGAGGGCACGCTGCAACAAGAGAAATCGATCCTTAGTGCGATTAGTACTCCAGTCGTGTGTACAAACTTGCCACTGCCCCTAAACTCACTTTGTTGTTAATCTCTTTTCTTTTAAAAAAGAAAAAAAATCAGATCTGGATATCCCAGAAGCATGGGTCTAATCCAAGGCATGGGCAAACTTTGGCCCTCTAGGTGTTTTGGACTTCAACTTCCACAATTCCTAATAGCCTCAGGCCTCTTCCTTCCCCCCCCCCCCCTCAGCCGCTTAAGTGGCTGTGGGGGGAAAGGAAATGACCTGAGGCTGTTAGGAGTTGTGGGAGTTGAAGTCCAAAACACCTGGAGGGCCAAAGTTTGCCCATGCCTGGTGAAATCCCATTCCTTTTGTTGCTGCTCATTAAGAGTTAGCAATGGCCTTCCTTCCAAACATTTCACAAATAATAACTGGAATGGATGCAGCTGCTGACATGACAGCAACAATCCTGATTAATCCTTTGTTATTCTACTTTTCAGCTGCTTGCAAAATGTCCCAGTTTCTCTCTCTTTCTCCCAGTCTCCTCCTTTGTCCAAATAAGGATTGGGTTGCTGTGTGCTTTCCGGGCTGTACAGCCATGTTCCAGTAGCATTTTCTCCTGACCTTTCAGCCACATCTATGGCAGGCATCCTCAGAGGTTGTGAGGTCTGTTGGAAACTTGGCAAGTGAGGTTTATGTATGGAATGTCCAGGGTGGGAAGCAGCCAGGCCTTGAAACTGCAAGGCTATTCAGTGCTAATCAAGGTGGCCAATTGCAACATTCAAACTTCTCCTCCAACAGATAATTGTTCTTTCTCCCACCCTGGACATTTGACAGATATATAAACCCCATTTGCCTAGTTTCCAACAGATCCAACAACCTCTGAGGATGCCTGCATAGATGTGGGCAAAAGGTCAGGAGAGAATGCTTCTGGAACAGCCTGGAAAACTCACAGTAACTTGGTAATTCTGACCATGAAAGACTTCGACAATGCACCAAATAAGGATCATTTGATTATTGCAAATACAGCTCAAAGTGCAAAAGTAATTTGCTTTCAACTCTGTAGGGAGGGAGAAGAGAGAGGAAGAAATAGAATTATTCCTCCATGGATTCTACAGCTCTTTGAAGGCAACCACAAGTCTGATGTGACCCTCTATGAAAATGAATTTGGTAGCCCTATCCTAGCATATGCCACCTGAGGCAACTCCTGAACTTTGCTCAAAGGATGGGTCAGAACAGATGACTTCTTATCCATTGATCTTCAGGGTACCAGTGCATCTTTACCATTAGGGGCATAGCAGGACATAGCAGGGGATTGTGGGAGATAAAGTAGGTCATTCCCCGGGTAAATATCTTGATCAACCTCCAAATGAATTTTTCTTCATTTCCAAATATTTAACATTGTAGAGAATTGAAAACCATTTACACCTGTTATATGTGCTGTGTTCACATTCACTTGGTCTACCCTTTTTCTTCGGATGCTTAAACTGTCTTTTCTAAATGTGCAGCTCAAATTTTAAGGTGTTAGAGAAATTTGGGAACTGGAAAAATTTTTGGAGGGTAGCCAGAATTTTTATTAACAGGAGATAATGCTCCCATTTTCCACTTCTGGAACTATTCCCAAGGGCAATATGCAAAGTCCTATTCAGGTATGTATTATTCAAGAAGAAGTTCATCACATGAGTCAGAACTGTGGCCACACCATACAGATCAGTCCACAATTTTATGTGCATCAAATTGCCCATCCTTTTAGTCTCTAGCCTACTGGCACAAACATTTACAAGCAGGGATCTTTGTCATAAGTAAAGGTAAAGGTTTCCCCTTGACATTAAGTCTAGTTGTCTCCGACTCTGGGGAGTGGTGCTCATCTCCTTTCCTAAGCCAAACAGCTGGCATTCTCCGTAGACACCTCCAAGGTCATGTGGCTGGCATGATTGCATGGAGTGCCATGGATCTGGCCAAGGTGGTCCACGTCTTAGTCACCTCTAGACTGGATTACTGCAATGCACTCTACGTGGGGCTGCCCTTGAAAACGGCCCGGAAATTTCAGATGATCCAGGTTATTAACTGGGGCTTCTTACAGAGAGAGGTCATCCCTCCTGTTTAAGGAGCTCCACTGGCTGCCATTCATCTACCGGATCCAATTCAAGGTGCAGGTTCTTACCTACAAAGCCCTGAACGGTTTGGGGCCCACCTACCTGCGTGATCACATCTCTGTATACGAACCCACATGATCCCTTCGATCATCCGGGGAGGCCCTGCTCTCGATCCCACCAGCATCGCAGGCGCAATTGGTGTGGACAAGAGAGAGGGCCTTTTCGGTGGTGGCCCCTCGACTCTGGAACTCACTCCCTAAAGACATCAGACAGACTCCAACTTTGGCAGTCTTCAGGAGGAGCTTGAAGACGTGGCTGTTCCAGTGTGCCTTCCCTGAATAATGACCCCATAGCACTTTGTCCTCCAAAGAACTTTACATTTCTTTAAATCTGCTCGTATGCCCTTCCACAAAAAACCAGTATCACCTTCTGTTCATGTCCCAGCATTATTTCCCATTTTAACTTAACATTTGGCCTTCCCACTGTTTTTAATTATGTGTTGTTTATTGATAATGTTGTTTATGTGTTTTAATTGCTTGTATCGTTGTTATTATTGCTTGTACTGTTGTGTTTGGGCTCGGCCTCATGTAAGCCGCACCGAGTCCCTTGGGGAGATGGTAGCGGGGTACAAATAAAGTGTTATTATTATTATTATTATTATTATTATTATTATTATTATTACATTCCTGCCAGAGTGGTACCTATTGATCTACTCACATTTACATGTTTTTGAACTGCTAGATTGGCAGAAGCTGGGGCTAACAGCAGGAGCTCACCCTGTTCCCCGGGTTTGAACTGCTGACATTTCAGTCAGCAAGTTCAGCAGCTCAGCGGTTTAACCTGCAACGCCGCCAGAGGCCATAGCTTGGGAAAATTACTTATCCTGAGTGCATCTCCCATAAACCCCAAGCCTGAAGCACCAATTGCCAAACTGGCTAGATATTCTGGCCGTTATAATCCCAAACACAACAAATACAGGGTTTTAAAGAAACTTAATGTACAGCATTAATCCTCTTGGCCTGTTTGTAAATGCTGAACATGGTTTAGTGTTTTATTATGCATTCCCCAAAATGGAGCAGGAAACTTTGCATGCTGGGGTTCAGAGCTGTCCAGAATTTTTGTTAGAATTCATCAAGTAAACCATCTGGCAGGGGAGATTGCTCTGGATTGGAAAAGTAAAGATGTTACCCGTATCACATATTTCCCCTGCAGCAATATGTTAAGTGAATGCTAATTGTAAAAATAAATGACTAGAGAGGGTGAAAAGTCTGCAACTGGCCATTTCTGTTTATGAGCCAAAGCAGTTTGAATGTGGACCTTGGCCTTCTGGAAGACCCTGCTTAGCCATGGAAACCTATGGGCTCCCTTGGGCAAATCAATCCCTCTCAGCCTAGGAAGGAAAACCTCCCTGAAACAAATCTCCCCTGAATCAATCTTGCTAAGAAAACTTTGTGATCGGATTCCTGCAAAGCACATAACAACAAAACAAAAAATAAGCTAGTAAAAATAAGATCTGTTTTTGAATATACAGTGGGCTTTTTTTTGAACTCCAAGGCTGGGAACCACCTCTGTACTTAACACACACTTCAGTCCAAGGTAAAATAGCAAAGCAGTTTATTGAAGACTAGCTGTACCCGCCACGCATTGCTGTGGCCAACCTTTCCTCCCTCTTTTTCTCCTTCATTCTTTCTCTTCCCTCCCTCCCTCCCTCTTTCCTTTCTTCTCTTTTTTTCTTTCCTTCTCTCCTTCCTTCTCTACTTCTTTCTTCCCTTCCCTTTTTCTTTCCCTTCCCTTTTTTCTTTCTCTCCTTTCTCTCCTTTCTTTTTCTTTCTTTCCTTCCCTCCTTTGCTCTTTGCTTCCATCCTGCCTTCTCTCTTTCCTTCTTACCTTCTCTCCCTCTTTCTCTCCTACCTCTTTCCATCCCTGCCTCTTTCCTTCCTTTGCTGGCGGTGGATGAGGATCCACCCCCCATCCATTCCTAACTCATCCCTGGCCCGGGTCATCTACCTTTTTTGGATTTTAAAGTTCTTTTCACTGTGTTTTGGTGATTTTCTTTTTTTGAGTGATGGTCACTCCTTGGGTTAGTAGGTGTCTTGTGGCCAAATTTGGTGTCATTTTGTCCACTGGTTTTGGAGTTATGTGCGACCCATAAATCAACATTTATGATATGTGAAAAGCAATTCAACAAAATAGTTTAAAAAACCAAAGTCCAAATATCAGGAATAATCCCCAGAAATCATAGTACAGGAGTAGCATCAAAAATCAGAAATACAAAAGCAGAATAAATCCAAAAGATGAGGTTCAGGAACAATCCTCAAAACTTGGAATCATGAGACATGAACAAAAGGAAACATGGAATAAAATTCCCTTGACTTGACAGTAGTTCCATACTCAAACACCAACGCTGCCTGGACTGACAAACCCATCTGTTGGGCTAGCTAAATATAGAGAAAATAGTGCCTTCTCCCCTTGGAAACTGATAAAAACTTCTTGGCTAATAGGCATCTTGACCTTCGTAAACTCTCCTGAGAAGCTCTATGTTGACGGAACATAAATCTCCTATTTAACTGCTCATAAGTCTGCCCACCTGGACTTTCATTTTCATCCTCTGAGCTCAGATCTGTTTCTGACCTTGCTTCTTTAAGAAACTGCCTTTCAGGAATGTGGCCTTCAGACACAGACCACCCATTTTCAGAGCTTAAAATCTCTTGCTGACTCGTCTGCTGACTTGCAGACCCAGAATGCCAAGTGTCATCAGAATGACTAACAGGCCCAGAATCCCCAGAGAGATCAGGTGCAGGCACAATCAAAGCCTGAACTACAACACTTTTGGTGCCAGCTAGGATTTGGTTCCAGAACCCCATATGAATACCAAAATTCAACTCATTATATACAACAAGATAGTAAAATGGCAAAAACAAGCTATGCTTTTTAGATTATTGGGATAGGACAACATGATTTAATCCATGGATGGTTGAATTCATGGATATGGAGATCCAGCTATACTGTATCTAAAATCCAGGATGATTTCTTTCTGTTCTAACCCAAAGAACAAAACACCAAAGGGAATGCTTTTACTGTGAATAAAAGATCAAAGCCACCTGTGTGGACTGTGCTGCTCAAATTAAATTTTAAAGCACCACAATCCAGTGTTCTGAAAGAATCAGTAATTGAGCTCCATTCAAAACGACCCAGGATCTACCAACAGAGCCAGCCAAAATTAACCAAGTAGCCACAGTGCTTTGTCTTGTAATATGCAAGATTGCAGATTTGTCTGGTCATGTAATATGCAAGATTGCAGACTAATCCCACAAGCCTATTTCCGCATGAGATTTGGTCTCAGCCTCTGCCCGTCTCCTTTTTTTTTTTTTTTCACAATGTATGACACTAACAGAGTGCAGACAGGCTAACAAAATTCTGGCACAGCTGTTCCTGTCCAAGGAATAACATGCAGCGGAGGATTGTTTTAAACTGGAGACATTCCAGGCCAAAGCATAAGTGACCTTTGTCCCCTGGAATCCAGTTCTTAGAGATTAGAAGTTTTAGAAGAAAGCAGCTAGAAGAATAATTTGCACGGTACAGCATTTTGTATACCGAGAAAAGGAAGCAAATTGTGAGGAATCAAAGAATAATAGAGTTGGAAGAGATCTCATAGGCCATCCAGTCCAACCCTCTGCCAAGAAGCAGGAAAATCTCATTCAAAGCACTCCTGACAGATGGCCATCCAGCCTATGTTTAAAATCCTCCAAAGAAGGAGCCTCCACCACACTCCAGGACAGAGAGTTCCACAACTGAACAGCTCTCACAGTTAGGAAGTTCTTCCTAATGTCCAAGTGGAATCTCCTTTCCTGTAGTTTGAAGCCATTGTTCCACGTCCTAGTCTCCAGGACACCAGAAAACTAGCTTGCTCTCTCCTCCCTATGGTTTCCCCTCACATATTTATACATGGCCTTCATCATGTCTCCTCTCAGTCTTCTCTTCTGCAGGCTAAACAAGCCACTCCTCATAGGGTAGGGCTTGTTCTCCAGGCCCTTGATCATTTTAGTCGCTCTGTTCTGGACACATTCCAGCCTGTCGACATCTCCCTTCAATTTATTGTCGAAGGCTTTCATGGCTGGAATCACTAGGTTCTTCTGAGTTTTTTCGGGCTATAGGGCCATGTTCTAGAGGCATTTCTCCTGACATTTCGCCTGCATCTATGGCAAGCATCCTCAGAGGTAGTGAGGTCTGTTGGAATTAGGACAATGGGTTTATATATATGATATATATATATGATATATAAATGGGTTTATATATATGATATATAAACCTATTGTCCTAATTCCAACAGACCTCACTACCTCTGAGGATGCTTGCCATAGATGCAGGCGAAACGTCAGGAGAAATGCCTCTAGAACATGGCCCTATAGCCCGAAAAAACCCACAAGAATCTCCCTTCAATTGTGTTGCCCAGAATTGGACAAAGTATTCCAGGTGTGGTCTGACCAAGGCAGAATAGAGGGGTCACATGACTTCCCTGATGGATGGATGGTATCTTTGAAGTGACTGGCTTGACTCTGAAGGAGCTGGGGATGGTGACGGCCGACAGGGACCTCTGGAGTGGGCTGGTCCATGAGGTCACAAAGAATCGGAAGCGACTGAATGAATAGACAACAACATGATTTCCCTGGATCTAGACATTATACTCTTATTTATGCAGGCCAAAATCCCATTGGCTTTTTTTTTTGCCACCACATGACATTGTTGACTGATGTTCACCTTCCTGTCCACGAGGACTCCCAAGTGCTTTTTCACATGTACTGCTCTTGAGCCAGGCGTCCCCCATTCTGTATCTTTGCATTTCATTTTTTCTGCCTAAGTGGAGTATCTTACATTTGTCCCTGTTGAACTTCATTTTGTTAAATGTATTGTCGAAGGCTTTCATGGCTGGAATCACTGGGTTGTTGTAGGTTTTTCTGGGCTATATGGCCATGTTCTAGAGGCATTTTCTCCTGACGTTTCGCCTGCATCTCTGGCAAGCATCCTCAGAGGTAGTGAGGTCTAAAGTCCTTTGTCCCACCCTGGTCTTTCCACAGATATATAAACCTATTTTCCTACTTCCAACAGACCTCACTACCTCTGAGGATGCATGCCATAGATGCAGGCGAAACGTCAGGAGAAAATGCTTCTGGAACCCGGTCATATAGCCCGGAAAAACCTACAACAACCCACTCATTTTGTTAGTTTTGGCCATTCATTTCTCTAATCTGTTAGAAGAGGAAGAAAAGAAAGAAAAAGATCAAAAAGATGCCTTGAGTCTTGTTATTGATGAAAAGGCAGGATATAAATTAATAAAATCACTCTCACCGCCACCATCATCCTCCAGGTTAGGGAAATGATGGGGGAGATTCATGAGAATCACCTTGTGGTTGCTTGGCGTCTGGTGTCTCAGAACACTATCTTTTTCTGTCCAATGCTAGAGATGGCTCTGCCATTTTTAATAACTTTTTTCCCCTCAGATACTGTATAGGAAGGGATATCTGTTTTGAGATACTGGGCTGCAGTGGTGCAGCAGGTTAAACCTCTAAGCTGCAGAACTTGCTGATCAGAAGGTCAGCGGTTCTAATGCACGGGAAGGAGTGAGCTCCCATAGTTAGCCCCAGCTTCTGCCAACCTGGCAATTTGAAAACATGCAAATCTGAGTAGATCAAAAGATACCACTGCAAGTCACTTCTGGTGTGAGAGAATCACCCATCTACAAAGACATTGCCCAGGGGAGGCTTCTCTCCTGTCTCATGGTCAAAGGACATTTTGCATAATGCCAAGTTTTTCAAACTTTGTTTATGTCTTTGAATACATTATAATTGTACCCTCAATTCCCTTATGACATGATAAATAAATCAATAGGTATCACTCTGGCAGGAAGGTAACGGTGCTCCATGCAGTCGTGCCGGCCACATAACCTTGGAGGCATCTACGGACAACGCCGGCTCTTCGGCTTAGAAACGGAGATGAGCACCACCCCCCAGAGTCGAACTTGACTAGATTTAATTCTGTGACATTTTTAGTGCAAGCGTTAAAGTCAAAGAAAAAAATGTGTTGCTCTTCAGGTGTGCGTGTGTTGTGTGCCTCTAAGTCATTTACGACTCATAGCATCCCTAAGATGAACCTATCACAGAGTTTTTTTAAATAAGTGACACTGAGAGAGAGAGTGACTTGCATAAAGTCAGTGTTGGGTTTCCATGGCTGACTGGGGCTTCGAACCCTGATCTTCTCCAGAGTCGTAATCCTATGTTCAAAGCATGGCACAACACTGGCTCCCTTTGTTTTGCATAGTTATATTAGCATGCTTGCTTTATCATTTATCATCAGTCAATCAAGACTTCTTTAAAAAAGTGGCAGAACTTGTGTGGCTGGGTGTGGTGGAGCTGCAGAATGACAATCCCATAAGGAATAACAAAAAAGCAAAAAAGAAAAGTTTGGAAGGGGATATGGTAAAGATATGGGCAGCATTTAAGCAGGCTTCACCATCCCAGAAGGCTTCATGTGTTGTGTATCTTTAGGCCCTTCCATGCTGCCCCTAAATCCCAGGATCTGTTTATCCCAGGTTATCAGGAGCCCCCGGTGGCGAGTGGGTTAAACCACTTAGCTGCTGAACTTGCTGTCTGAAAGGTCACTGGTTTGAATCCAGGAAGTGGGGTGAGATCTGGCTGTTAGCCCCAGCTTCTTCCTAACTTGCACTTTGAAAACATGCAAATATGAGTAGATCAATAGGTATTGCTCTGGTGGGAAGGTAATGATGCCCCAGTCATGCTGTCCACATGACCTTGGAAGAGTCTATGGACAACGCCGACTCTTCATCTTAGAAATGGAGATGTGCACCAACCCCCAGAGTCGGACACAACTGGACTTAATGTCAGGGGAAACCTTTACCTTTACCTTACCCAGGTTATCTGACAGTAGGGGATCGTATATTCCAGTTCAAAGCAGAAAATCTGAGACTAAATCCTGGGATAAAGAGCCGTGTGGAAGGACCTTTTGTTTCTATGTGAGTGACTACAGTTCCCATCATTCTCCATTCATACCAGTTGAGGGTGATAGAATTGTCATCTGACACATCTGAGGAACACCAGTTTAGGAAAAAAAACCCGCTTTCAAACAGGAAAGGATGGTGTTGGATGAAAGCATTTGGCTTTCATGAGCTATTGTGGGATTATTCCATATCAGATCTGAGTTTCTAAATATAGTCTTCTGAAGGCCACTGTAGTGGAGAGACAAAGGGATTCGTGTTGCACTTTGCAATGAATTGAGTTAGAGAGCCTAAGCATACCTACAGCTTAGCCTCATTCATTTTCACCATCACCAACTAATCCCCCAACGTTACATAATTCTCAGTTTCTCCGAGCTCTGGCTTCGTGAAAATTCCTGGCGCTCCTTCCTCCCTTTGATCCCAGCCATTTTTCCTGTAGTTTTTTGCTGCCTGCTGTGATTTGGCTTAATAAATTTTGTGGAGGGTTCTGCTTTCTGAATTGTTGGCAAGCATCTCACAGGCAGCAACAGAGCCAGAAGCTTTTGTGGCTGCACTTGAAATATTTTACTGGAGAGGAGCCGGTGATTTCATGTCTGTTGGATTTATTTTCATCAGCAACCAGCAGCTGGCATGCAGATCGAAGGACATTCAGTTTCATAGACCAGCCACAAAAAAATAATAACTTGGGTGCCCCAAGAATAAGGAATTAACATCTGTACTGGAGGAAGAAACTTTGCTGCCGGTTCACTTGGGAATGCCCATTTTGGAATATTTTTGGTGCCCTATTTAACAGATCTGGACAATATGCATGTGATGGCATGCCTGAGTCTTTGGGAAAACTATAGTGTCTGGCTTTACTCAGGGGCTATCTGTATACCTTCTGTTAAGATTAAGATCCTTAGCAGACAGAGGCACTTTAGGCAAGGTGAAAAAATAACCAAAATGAGTTTACTTCAAACAAGATGAATAAAGGGTCAACTCCACCCAGGACTATCATAACGTAACTCAGTGTTTCTCAACCTGGAGGTCGGGACCCTTGTGGGGGTCGCAAGCGGGTGTCAGAGGGGTTGCCAAAGACCATCAGAAAACATAGTATTTTCTGTTGATCATGGGGGTTCTGTGTGGAAAGTTTGGTCCAATTCTATTGGTAGGGTTCAGAATGCTATTTCATTGTGGGTGAACTATAAATCCCAACAATTACAACTCCCAAATGGCAAGGTCTATTTTCTCCAAACTCTACCAGTGTTCACATTTGAGCATATTGAATATTTGCGTCAAGTTTAGTCCAGATCTATCATTGTTTGGGTCCACAGTGCTTTCTGGAGATAGGTGAACTACAACTCCCAAGCTCAAGGCCAATGCTCATCTAACCCTTTCATTGTTTTTTGCTGGTCATGGGCATTCTGTGTGCCAAGTTTGGGTCAATACCATCTCTGGTGGAGTTCAGAATGCTCTTTGATTGTAGCTGAACTATAAATCCTAGCAACCACAACTCCCAAGGTCCAGAGAATGAAAATACATCCTGCCTATCAGATATTTACATGATGATTCATAACAGTAGCAAAATTCCAGTTATGAAGTAGCAACAAAAATAATATTAGGGTTGGGGGTCACCACAACATGAGGAACTGTATTAAGGGGTCGAGACGTTAGGAAGGTTGAGAACCATTGACGTAACTTAAAACAGTACATTACAAAAGGAGCCTTTGCTGGCTGCAGTCATCTCTCTGGTGTCGTCTGCCTCTGGTGCAAAGCGATGGTTATAAACTGTCTCAATCTTCTTTCTTGTGAAGCTTAAGCTGGTCATAAGCTTCTGTTGTCCTTTAGACTGCTGGTATAAAATACTGCTGAATGCAGGTGCTAAGGATGCCTGTTTTGGATTGCGAAGCCCAGGATAACCAGACAATGCCCCAAGCCTCTAGTGACCGTAGGAAAAGGAGGAGTCCAGCAATAGAGCTCTATACAGACAAATGTAATAGACCAACTAAGGCTGGCCTCTGGGGGGATGTTATGCTCCACCCAAAAACTAATACAAAGGAAGGTATCTACACTATTGGGAAAATCTATGAACAGGTGGAACTGAAGTAGAGGAGAGGAAAAGGCAGAGCCAAGAGTTCACAATGCAAAAGATCTGCAGATGGAATGTCCAAAACTCAAGGTCAGTGCCCACAAAACTCGTACAGTATTTTCTGTTTCTCATGGGGGTTCTGTGTGCCAAGTTTGGCCCAATTCCATTATTGGTGGAGTTCAGAATGCGCTTTGATTTTTATTGCATGTCACACCACCATACCATTTTGCTGTTGTAGTGCTATTACAGCCACACAGACAAACCAATCAAAAAACAATGGACAATGCAGAGATAGCCATTAGAATCCAACCCCGCACTGCCCAAGTCTCTAGTCCTGAATGACAGTTGGAATGTATCTATTTGTTCTCTTCTCTCTTATTCTATTCTCATTCTGATTAGTTGTGCAGAATGGATATTTTTTAAGCCATTTGCTTTAGATTTCTGCTATTTACATCTTAGAGTGTGTTCTATGTGTTTAGGGCAGCGTTTCTCAACCTGGGGGTTGGGACTGCTGCAGGGGTCACGAGGAGGTGTCAGAGGAGTCACCAAAGACCATCAGAAAACACAGTATTTTCTGTTGGTCATAGGGGTTCAATAAGACGTTTGGCCCAATTCTATCATTGGTGGGGTTCAGAATGCTCTTTGATTGTAGGTGAACGATAAATCCCAGCAACTACAACTCCCAAATGGCAGAAATAAAATTTGAAGAAAACGGCACTCTCTAACTTGAAGCCTTCCAGAGGCCTATGATGGATCTGGACCAATAGGCCAATTTTCCCTATGTCCAGGTCCATTTCCCCCAAACTCCACAAGTGTCCACATTTGGGAATATTGAGTATCTGTGCCAAGTTTGGTCCAGATCCATTATTGTTTGAGTCCACAGTACTCTCTGGATGTAGGTGAATTACAACTCCAAAACTCAAGGTCAATGCCCACCAAACCCTTCCAGTATTTTCTGTTCGTCATGGGAGTTCTGTCTGCCAAGTTTGGCCCAATTCCATTATTGGTGGAGTTCAGAATGCTCTTTGATTGTAAGTGAACTATAAATCCCAGCAATGAGAGGTCCCAATTGACAAAATCTATAGCCACCCCCCAACCCCACCAGTATTCAAGTTTGGACATATTGGGTATTTGTGCCAAATTTGGTCCAGTGAATTAAAATACGTCCTGCATATCAGATATTTACATTATGATTCATAAAAGTAGCAAAAAGTTATGAAGTAGCACTGAAAATAATTGTACTTCATAACTGTAATTTTGTGGGGGTCACCACAACATGAGGAACTGTATTAAGGGGTTGCAGAAACACCGGACTAATGGCTCTTGTGGTCTCTTCCAACTCTGTGATTAAATCATGGCTCTAAATCGGTTGTACTACTCAAGCCATACAGCTGGGGAAAATGAGCATCTTTCCAAACCAGTGCCAGGCCTTCTGGCAAGCAAGCATCGCTTGCAGATAGCTCTCTGTTTACAAGGCAGAAAAAGCAGGAGAATTGCTTTGCTCATCTGATATATAATCACAAAGGAGGTGCTCAATTGTTCATTCTTGTTCCACTGGTTCCATTCTTGCCTTATGTGCCTACTTTCTTAGCAAGTTCATAAGCTGACATTGTTATCTGGTTTTCAAAACTGGTTTTGAAGAATTTGTTTATGGGATCTGGAATCTAAGCTTCATGGGTGCCACTTCCAGCACGGGCTTTACCAGTAGGCAAACTTGTAATATTTCCTTTGTGATTTGGATGATGTATAGGATAGGATTTCTCCCCCTCTAATCTATGTATTTGCTCTGTTTAGTACATAGATGACTTGAGGACTGCCATTGAATCCTATTTGTTGTAGGATAGGATAGGTCAGGCAGAGAGGGCAAAAGACCTTGTAAAACTACACCTCTCAGGATTCCAGAGCATTGAGTCATGACAGTAAAAGTGGTCTTAAAATGCATTAACACTACAGTGTAGAGCAGACATGGGCAAACTTCAGCCCTCCAGGTGTTTTGGATTTCAACTCCCACAATTCCTAACAGCCTCAGACTCTTTCCTTTTTCCCTCAGCCGCTTAAGCTGGTCGAAGGCCTTACTGAAATCCAGATACATTACATCCATATAAAACACCTACTGACCCTGCTTCCTTTTCTGAAACAAACTTGGACACCGAGTTTTTGCTCCAGATAAGATCATGTCTTGGAAATCGCTTTGCTTGCGTAGGATATTAATACAGTGCTCTGATGGTTACTGCAACTCTTGTTTTTCCTTTTTTTGGGGAGATTAGAATACATTGAGCCTTTCCATATTTGTTGGCACATTTTTGTTAGAATTTAGATGGCACCCAAATTTGTTTTTTGAATTATATTTAATCTAAACATGTAAATCAGTGGTTCCCAACATTTTTTTTTGACCAGGGACCACTCTCCAACATCAGTACCAAAAGGGTTACAAATCGGTTTTTGGTCATCTTTACATTTGGTTTGGTTATTTGGGGTGCTGATTCAGAAAATTGCATTGGATAGACTACATCAGCTCTAGCTTCTGATACAGA
This sequence comes from Anolis sagrei, assembly GCF_037176765.1. NCBI lineage: Eukaryota > Metazoa > Chordata > Lepidosauria > Squamata > Anolidae > Anolis > Anolis sagrei. The sequence goes on from NC_090023.1 coordinate 19,875,522, forward strand.
ACATATGCCATCCAGTAGTCACCATCTGCTCACCCACAAAAAACCATATTTAATAAACCCCAGCACTATAAGAGATTTTTGCAAGACCAGTCACTCTCAATGCAACGGTGTTCTAATGGTAAGACTGTGGACTATATTTTAGTTCTTGCGGACCACTGGTGGTCCATGAACTATAGGTCGGGCGCCACTGATATAAATGAATTTAAAGCACCTACAATACAATACCTAAAAAGGAAAGACAATTATGCTGGGGGAAATGAAAGGAAAAAGGAAGAGGCACCAACCAAGGGCAAGATGGATGGATGGGATCCTTGAAGTGACTGGATTGACCTTGAAGGAGCTGGGGGTGGTGACGGCAGACAGGGAGCTCTGGCATGGGCTGGTCCATGAGGTCACGAAGAGTCGGAAACAACTGAACGAATGAACAACAACACAATACTATTTTTGGTCATTAGGTGGCAGGCTTCCCTAATCAGTGCATAGGTTTGTTTCATTTGGTTTGCTTATTTCCTTATTCCTTGGATTAGCTCAAATTGTTCCCCCTCCACATTGTGAACTCAGTTTTGTTGCATCTGATATATTTGAATTCAGAAGAATACTCATTGGGATAGAGATCCAGGTATGCCCATTCCTCTCTGTTGTAAGGCAGTCCCCATTACAGACATACAGAATATCTGGATCTTTCCTTTGCAATGTCATAGTGGAGAATAATAGCATCAGGCTGAGATTCTAGTCAAGCAATGTGCCCAACTCTGAAAACTGTGTAAATTTGCTTGAAGGTATAGAACTAAGAGCTATTTGTTATTGCTAGTCATGCAATGCAATGCAATGCAATACATTTTACTGTAGCCAGTTTTTTAAAAGCAGCACAGAGCCAATTCTTTATACGTTTGAAGGAGGAAGGATAAGAAGATCTGTTTTGACTTCCTCTGATAAAATGTGACCGCCTTTGAGATTAAAGTGAAAGCCTGAAATACATCGCAGCATTTCCATTTCTATAGCAACCCTCTACTCTTTCATATCTAGAAATCAATGGCAACTGTAGTTAAGTGTATGCTGTGCTATTTTCTTTAGAAGGACCTCCTGCCTGGTTTTTGACGTCTGGTGGAGCTGTCACTGTTCACAAATCAACACTTGACTTTGCACGGAAAGATGGATTTGAGTGAAGAATGGAACTTGGATGATATCAGCTGGTTGACCCAAAGCGGGATTTTTCAGTTTGCCAGTGTATTGAGAGGTATGTATCGTTGTTAATTTTCTCAAGGTGATTAGTAACACTGACAATGGCCTACATAAATAGGAGTATAGTACCTAGATCCAGCGAAGTCATGCTCCCCATGCACAATTCTGCCTTGGTCACAACCACACCTGGAATACTATGTCCAATTCTGGGCACCACAATTGAAGGGAGATGTTGACAAGCTGGAATGTGTCCAGAGGAGAGTGACCAAAATGATCAAGGGTCTGGAGAACAAGCCCTATGAGGAGCCGCTTAAAGAGCTGGGCATGTTTAGCCCAAGAGAAGGCTGAGAGGAGATATGATGAGGGCCAAGGATAACTATGTGAGTGAAAGTCATAGGGAGGAGGGCGCAGGCTTGTTTTTTGCTACCCTGAAGACTAGGAGATGGAACAATGGCTTCTAACTACAGGAAAGGAGATTCTACCTGAACATTAGGAAGAACTTTCTGACTGCGAGAGCTGTTCAGCAGTGGAACTCTATGCCCCAAAGTGTGGTGGAGGCTCCTTCTTTGGAGGCTTTTAAATGGAGGCTGGATGGCCATCTGTCAGGGATGCTTTGAATGTGATTACTTACTATTTAAGCAGCATGCAATCACATACATGGATTTGTTTTATGAGTCCAGTCTCCATGGCTAAACTCATTTCAATAGTCTGCCGAGAAGCAGAGAGCATTACATTTTCAGTAAACCATAGGAGAACACTGTGATACACTATGTGGTGTTTTCCAACAGTATGCATATAATAAAACCTGCTTGTCTCAGCAGGTAAAGAGCTTTTTGTTTGGTGTAGCAGAAAAGGGCTTTGTTTGGGCATTTGTCCATCAGCATGGTAGGCTATGTCTATTTGGGCAGTGTGTGGCTTTGCTTGCCTTCCTCAGCTCTCTTTTTCTCTCCTCTCTTGGTCTAGTGGCTCTAGGTACCTGACTTGCATTATTCTGGCCTCTTCTTCAACAACATTAATCACAATATCCTTAAGTATAAAGATACATAACTGAATGCTAAATTTAGGATAGTCCATGCTGCTGTATTCCCTATTTCTATGTACAGTTTTGAAAGCTGGACAGTGAAAAAAGGCAAAAGGAAGAAAATCAACTCATTTCAGCTGTGGTGCTGGAGAAGAGTTCTGTGAATACCATGGATTGCTAAAAAGACTAGAACAAATCAGACCTAACCTTTCCCTAGAAGCCAAGATGATTAAGCTGAGGTTGTTGCACTTTGACCATATAGAATCATAGAGTTGGAAGAGACTTCATGGGCCATCCAGTCTAACCCCCTGCCAAGAAGCAGGAATGTTGCATTTAAAGCACCCCTGACAGATGGCCATCCAGCCTCTGTTTAAAAGCTTCCAAAGAAGGAGCCTCCACCACACTCTGGGGCAGAGAGTTCCACTGCTGAACAGCCCTCACAGTCAGGAAGTTCTTCCTAATGTTCAGATGGAATCTCCTTTCTTGTAGCTTGAAGCCATTGTTCCACGTCCTAGAAAACAAGCTTGCTCCCTCCTTCCTATGACTTCCTCTTACATATTTATACATGGCTATCACAAGAAGATCCAACCAGTCCATCCTCCAGGAAATAAAGCTTGACTGCTCATTGGAGGGAAGGATACTAGAGACAAAGTTGAAGTACTTTGGCCACATCATGAGGAGACAGCAAAGCCTAGAGAAGACAATTATGCTGGGGAAAGTGGAAGGTAAAAGGAAGAGGGGCCGACCAAGGGCAAGATGGATGGATGGCATCCTTGAAGTGACTGGACTGTCCTTGAAGGAGCTGGGGGTGGTGACGGCCGACAGGGAGCTCTGGCGTGGGCTGGTCCGTGAGGTCACGAAGAGTCGGAGACGACTGAACGAATGAACAACAACAACATCATGTGTCCTCTCAGCCTTCTCTTTTTCAGGCTAAACATGCCTAGCTCTTTAAGCCACTCCTCATAGGGCTTGTTCCCCATATCTTGAGAAGAGATAGCTCATTAGAAAAGATGATTACACTTAGTGAGGGAGGAGGCAGTAGGAAAAGAGAGAGAGCCTCTCCACATTATGAATGTATAGGCACAAGGAAGGAAGTCACAGCCCTTAGTCTGAGTGGGGTTATTGGTGATAGGGTGGCTTGTGCCCCACTACACTTACTATTTAATGCTAGTTTCAAAGGCCAGTGGCCAGTCAACAAACTCAAACAAAAGTAACAACAACAACAACAACAACAACAACAACACTTTATTTCTAGACCATCCTATCTCCCTGAAGGGACTCAGGGCGATTTACACGCAAAAAAAGACAAACATTCAATCCCTAGGTAAGTGCAAACACATCAAAACAACACAAAGTAGCGCACAATAACAACACTAAACTTATTTATTTATTTATTTATTTCCGTCACTTTTACCCCACCCTTCTCACCCCGGGGGGGGGGGGGGCTCAGGGCGGCTTACAGAGGAAGGCACAATTCGATGCCTTTATCACATATACATACATATATGAACAAATTAAACAATTACAAATTAAAAAAATTTAAAAACATCAATACACATTAATACAATAACACAGCAGTAGGTTAATCCTGAGTTCAGCGTTCGAAGTTTCATAAGTCCATTCCATCTCGACAAGTTCCAGCTCGTCTTTAGGTTTTTCTTTAGCTGCCCGGGTGTCCAAATGCCTGGTCCCATATCCAGGTTTTCAATTTTTTCCTAAATGAAAGAAGGGACGTTGCCAATCTAATTTCCCCGGGGAGGGAGTTCCATAGGTGGGGGGCCACCACCGAGAAGGCCCTGCTCCTCGTCCCGGCCAGCCTCACTTGTGATAAAGGCGGGGTCGAGAGCAGGGCCTCCCCAGAAGATCTTAGGTTCCGAGGTGGGACGTAGAGGGAGATCCGTTCGGACAGATACACTGGGCCGGAACCGTATAGGGTTTTATAGGTCAAAACCAGCACTTTGAATTGTGCTCGGAATTGGATCCAGTGGAGCTGACACAACAGGGGGGTGGTGTGCTCCCTGTATGTCGCTCCGGTGAGCAATCTGGCTGCTTCCCGTTGGACCAGTTGGAGTTTCCGATCAGTCTTCAAAGGCAGCCCCACGTAGAGTGCGTTGCAGTAATCCAGTCGGGATGTAACAAGAGCGTGGACCACCGTGGCCAAGTCCGACTTCCCAAGGTACGGGCGCAGCTGGCGCACAAGTTTTAGTTGTGCAAAAGCTCTCCCGGCCACCGCCGAGACCTGGGGTTCCAGGCTCAGCGCTGAGTCCAGGATCACTCCCAAGCTGCGAACCTGCGTCTTCAGGGGGAGTGTAACCCCGTATAACACAGGCTGTAACCCTATACCCTGTTCGGCCTTATGACTGACCAGTAGGACCTCTGTCTTGTCTGGATTCAGTTTCAATTTGTTAGCTCTCATCCAGTCCGATACAGCGGCCAAACACCGGTTCAAGGTCTGGACAGCCTCCTTGGTGACAGGTGAGAAGGAGTGACAGATTTGGACATCATCTGCATAGAGATAACATCTCATTCCGAAACTCCGAATGATCTCCCCCAGCGGCTTCATGTAGATGTTAAATAACATCGGGGACAAGATTGAACCCTGTGGGACTCCACACAACAACGGTTGCGGAGCCGAACAGGTGTCACCCAATAACACCTTCTGAGTCCGTCCCTCAAGGAAGGATCGGAGCCACCGCAGGGCAGTGCCTCCAAACCCCATCTCCATGAGGCGCCCCAGAAGGATAATAAAATATAATAAAATTATATTTTATAATAAAAGAATTAAACATTGGAATGAAAACAAAATAGCAATAATCCAATAAGACAATAAACTAAAACATGAGTAAGCATCAATACATATACTCCAAAAAGCAGTAAAATACATTACATTAAAAATGGCTAACACAAGTGTTCATTTAAGATATATCAGCCATATGGTACAAATGGGTTTGTCAGCCTTCCAATGGATTGAAGCAGGCCTCCTCAAACTGTGGCACTCCAGCTGTTTGGGCCTCCAACTTCCAGAATTCCTGACCATTGAACAAGATGGCTAGGACTTCTGGGAGCTGGAAGCCCAAACAGCTGGAGGGCCGCAGTTTGAGGATGTCTGGATTAAAGTGTCCTAGTCCTCCTCCTCTCCGTATGCCAAAGTGCCAAAGTGTGTTTTTAGAAGTTTCTTAAGAGAGAGGAGAGTAGGAACCATTTTTATTTCTTTAGGGAAGAAGTTCCAGATACAGCGATCATGGAGAAGGATCCATCTCTCGTTCCCACCAGCTGTGTTTGAGACAGGGGTGAGACCGAGAGCAGGGCCTCCTCCGCTGAATGCAGCGCATGAGATGGCCTATATAGGGAGATATAATTGGACAGCCTGGACCCAAACCAGGCTGCAAAAGAGAGCCCTTAATGTGCATCAGTGCTCCGTGGTTAGCGTAATCACCCTGTGGGCTTCAAACTGCTTCCAGGATTTCTTGTGTAACCACCTGCACAGCAAAACTACTTCATTCAATGCTGGTTTGAAACTGACTTAAGTGGCCAGTGTAGATGTGTTACTTTTTGGTAGATGAGGTAAATGCCTTCAAGCATGGGCACACTTCAGCTCTCCGGGTGTTTTGGTCTTCATGTCCAAAACACCTGGAAGTTTGCCCATGCCTGCCTTAGATGGTAGATGTTGATAAGTTGTGGCAGTAGCAATTTCTTACCCTATCTCCTCAAAACCCCATTAGTGTTTCTTTAGTGAAAGTCAGAGTTGTATGTACCTCGCAGATGGTTCTGAACTATCTGTCAATTCACCTGACATCTTCTGTTAGAATGAAGGATTCTTAGTCCATCAATAGCACTAAAGAAATTTCTAATTGGTAGTACTGTGACTTTCAGTTTATGGCAAAGTTGAGAATCATGTAGCTGTCTAGGTGTCAATGGACTCCAAGTCTCATCACCCCTAATCAGTATAGCCAATTGGGAAGAAGACTGAGAATTATAATAGTCCAACAATGCCTGAAACGCTAAATCTTCCCTGCTAGATAGAATGTACAAAGGACACACTTTTGTTAATTGTTTTGGGCAACCAAATATCCTGGGTTGGAATCCATAATGATAATTGGTATGTGTCACTGTTTGATAGCAAACAGTGACACATACCAAATTATATATGTTATTGCATACGTACAATTATCTAAATATCAAAACTATTTTAAAAGAATCACAATAGTTTAAGCAGTTGCATTGTGAAGATGGATTTCCTTCTCCGGAATGCAAATCTATGTGAAATTTGCTCAAGGTTGCTGTGAGTTTTCCTAGCTGTATGGCCATGTTCAAGAGGCATTCTCTCCTGATGTTTTGCCCACATCTATGGCAAGCATCCTCAGAGGTTGTTCTTTGAAGTCTCTCTTTCTTGGAGTCACCATAAGTTGAAGGTGACTTCCAATGACATGGCACCAGGAGAGAGCGGGAGAAGACTAGGCAACAATAGAGTGTCTCCATATCTTCAAGAAACTACAGTTTCATAACTGTGGCTGATGAAACAGCGGGTAGCAAGGTCTGGTTTGGTCTTAAAATGTAAGTTCAGCAGTTAACTTGGGAAGTCTGACTTGGCCACAGTGGTCCACGCTCTAGTTACATCCTGAATAGATTACTGCAATGTGCTCTATGTGGGGCTGCCTTTGAAGATGGTTCGGAAACTTCAGCTAGTTCAACGGTCGGCAGCCAGACTACTAACTGGGGTGACATACAGGGAGCATACCACCCCCCTGCTGTGCCAGCTCCACTGGCTGTCAGTCCACCTCCAAGCCCAATTCAAAGTGCTGGTTTTGACCTATAAAGCTCTATATGGTTCTGGCCCAGCTTACTTTTCCGAACGCATCCACCCTTATGTCCCACCTTGAAACCTAAGATCATCCGGGGAGGCCCTGCTCTCGCTCCTGTCAACAGCACAAATGCGTCTGGTGGAGACGAGAGACAGGGCCTTCTCGGTGGTGGACCCCCACGTATGGAACACACTCCCAATTGAGGTAAGATCGGCCACCTCCCTCCTAGTTTTTCGAAAGAAACTAAAGGCATGGTTTTGGGACCAGGCTTTTGTACAATAGATGCAAATTTAAGGGAATGTGACTGGAATGACGATATGGCTGATGAGACTGTTTTACTGTTTTAACGATGGCTTATGTATTATTAATTATGCTTATATGCCTAATTGTGGTTTTAATTTTGTAATTTGTTATGTAATGGCTTCGGAATGGGGCCCATTGTAAGCTGTCCTGAGTCCCCCTTTGGGGGTTGAGAAGGACGGGATAGAAATGCGAGAAATAAATAAATAAATAAACAAACAAACAAACTTCATCCAAGCACATCCTCTTAGTCTGGCCTACTTCACACAGTGAGAGAGGAAAACAGGATGTTTTTCAAAAGAAGTTCTATCAATGCTGGAGGACTCCAGATCTTTGGGGATGAGGAGGGAAAGTCAAAATTAACATTCTGCATGACCTTCTGATACAGAAAACTTTGGTTCCACCAATCTCCGTGGAATTCGTGGGCTGATTTGTGCCCGCTTGCTATACATTCAGAGACGTGCAACGTTTTGTTGATTCATTCAGTTTAGATGTAGTCACTACACGCACAAACCACACAAAAATAACATTTCTAAAATGCAACCCAAAAGAAAGATGGGGAGTTAATGTCTATTACGTTGGCAGAATACGCCTGCTTTGGTTGCTTAGCAACTGGTGTGAGGCAGTCTGGATGGCTAGAAAGGGGATTGTGTTGACGGAGAAGAGGTAGCCGGTAGACGTGTCAATTCAGGTGGATGCCGCGGTTGGATTGCTCCATGCACTTCTCTGCGCCGAAGCCATGAGCGGCTCTTCCAGGGCAAACTTTGGCTCCTGGTGCAGGAAAGAGGTGCGACCAGGGAACCATGGGCCAAAGGAAGAGGTGAGAGTGGGCAAGGAGTCTGGGTAAGGCAGGTGTCTCTGAACCAGCCTTGGAGACTTGGCCCGAGCAAAGTTTGTGGGCTGGTGGGACCCAACAGCATTGCTATGCCATGGAGCATGTTGTGCGCTTGATGCAAAGTCTGTTTCATCAACAATAACATTCCACCCTCAATCTTCATTACCATCCTCTCCATCAAATACTGGATTTAGGCACGGCCTCAGCATACTAAAGGAGGAAGACCTTAAAAAATGCCACTTGGGATTGGCTAAGACAATGTCATTGCTCAGTTTCTGTGCCCGAATCAAGCTGTTCTTTCAGGAGATTGCTTTGCTTTGCTTTCCCTACAGAGGCAGAGGTTTCCAAAGGTGCTCCAGCAATTTTTGGTGCCCGTCAGATAGGTAAGTGAATGGGTTTGCTTCTTGTACTATGGGGTCTGGATTTAGATTGTGGATGTTTAAATTGACCATAATATTGGCTGGCTCTGTACATGTTTTGTGCTCTCTAAGTGTTGTTGTTGTTTGCCTTCAAGTCATTTCTGACTTATGCCGACCCTAAGATGAACCTATACAGGGTCTCCTTGGTGTGATTCATTCAGAAAAGGCTTGCAATTGGCTACCTCTGAGGCTGAGAGAGAGTGACTTGCTCAAGGTCACCGAGTGGACTTCATGGCTGAGCAGGGATTCAGACACTGATCTCTACAGCTATAGTCCAATGCTTAAACTGTTACATCAAATGCCTCACTATGGTGTATTACTGGTTTTAAAATGATATATATCTTAATGAGGTTTCCACTTTTTTTGAGTTGACTTTTGCAATCACCAGTGCTGAAGGCTGCATGTTAATCTAGCTTTCTTAAAGAGGCCATGGATTTTTTTTTCCATGTCAGGAGTGACTTGAGAAACTGCAAGTCACATCTGGTGTGCGAGAACTAGCTGTCTACAAGGACATTGCCTAGGGGATGCCCGGATGTGTTACCATCCTGTGGGAGGCTTCTCTCATGTCCCTGCACGAGAAGCTAGAGCTGACAGATGGGAGCTCACCCCGCTCCCTGGATTCAAACCACTAACCTTTTGGTCAGCAGTCTTGCCGGCACAAAGGTTTAACCTATTGCACCACTGAGGGCTCCCAGCTATGTATATGTAACGGTTACTTTCTTGAAGAGGGCTATTTGGATCCTGGTCACAACTAGCCTTAAAACAATTAGTATCTAAACAGATTTTCAGGCCTCTAGATTTAAAAAAAATATAAGATGTATTTAATCATTCCTAAACTATATCTACACTGTTGAATTAATATAATTTGACACTACATTAACTGCCATGGGTCCAGGCTTTGGAATCCCAGGACTTGTAGTTTGGTGAGGCGCCAACACCCTTTGGTAGAGAAGGTTAAAGACCATGTACAGCTACAGCTCCCAAGATTTCATAGCATTGCATCATGGTGGCTAAAGTGCTATCAGACTACATTAATTTGACAGTGTAGGTGTAGTCTTTCTAAACAACATGATGGAAATCATACAGTGTTTTTGTACACATCATCATCATTTTAGAAAGAACTCTTTAACTTCCCACCTGCCATGATAGCATCACTAGGTTTTCAAGTAAGGGAATATGTCTTATTCCACCTGTAGAATGAATGGATAATTTAACTGACTGTGCTTGGATAAACTGTGGAGTTCATGCTACAAAATGTATAGGGATGGCAACCAATATGGATAGCTTTAAAGGGTTGTGGGCTTCATTTGAGGAGCGCATAATGTTAAGGATATGAGAACAGGACAGTAAAAACCATCAAAGCAGAAAAATAGAAGCGTCAGATGTTCTTCACACCAATCTAAACATTTCCATCACATTCCCATTGAGTCCCAGGTGACGCAGTGGGTTAAACCCTTGTGCCAGCAGGACTGCTGACCAAAAGGTCAGTGGTTCGAATTCGGGAAGAGCAGGTTGAGCTCCCTCTGTCAGCTCCAGCTACCCAAGCGGTGACATGGGAGAAATCTCCCATAAGGATGGTAAAACATCAAAACATCCAGGCATCTCCTGGGTAACATCCTTGCAGATGGCCATTTCTCTCACACCAGAAATGACTTGCAGTTTCTCAAGTTGCTCCTGACACAGAAAAAAACAAACACCAAATTCCTGATTTATAATGTCCTATTCAGTTATACCTGGATCTATACAGCAGTAATCCAGTATATGAAAGCTGTTGTTCTTGTGTTTATGTCTATTTATGCTCAGCTTTTTCTGAGTTTTAAATTGTTTTTATAGGCTATAGTTTTTACTTTACTTAATGTAGTGTGTGTTTATTTTATGTTTTGCCTTAGGCACTTTGTGTCATATGTAAGCTACCCCGAGTCCTTTTGGGGAGATAGAGGTGGGGTGCAAGAATAAAGTTGTTGTTATTGTTATTATTTATTTATTTATTTCTACATGGAGACTCAAAGCAGCATGTAAAACATAGCTCAGTTCTAGCCATGTTTGTTCAGGAGTAATGTTTAACAGTGCCATGTAACAGTATTCAATATTTTTTCTGAATCAAGGTGACCTTATCACAGGGGATTCTTAGCAAGGCATCTTCCTCCGAAGCTAAGAGAATGTGACTTCCCAAGGTCACCCTGTGGGTTTCTGTGGTTGAGTAGGAATTTAAACCTTGGACTCCAGAGTTGTAATCCAACACCCAAAACACTATTACATACAGGCATTCCCAAAGTTACAAACATCCAACTTATAAATGACTCATTGTTAAGAACAGGGATGAGACAGCAGGAAGCTAGAAAAAGGGATGAGACAACAGGAAGTGGGATAAATCTATCCCTTAGAGGAGAAATTAACTCCTGAAAGTGTTATCATGGGGGAAAATGTATCTCCACTGATGCTTTATCACCAATTTTTGTTTACACAGACAGCCCAATTTTTCAAAATCCAGTTATCACAGGGACAGAATTCAGGCAAAATTTCCTGAATAGACAGCAAAACAAACTCCCCAGGGGTACTAACCCTTTCCTATGCTATCCAAAGCATGTATATATATATATATATATATATATATAGAGAGAGAGAGAGAGAGAGAGAGAGAGAGAGAGAGAGAGTATTGTAATGTAGAGTATTGTGTGTGTGTATGTATATATATGTATATATATATATAGAGAGAGAGAGAGAGGGAGGGAGAGTAATGTATTGTGTGTGTGTATATATAGAGAGAGAGAGAGAAAGAGAGAGAGAGAGAGAGACTTGTAAAAGTAGAGTATTGTGTGTGTGTGTATATATATATATAGAGAGAGAGAGAGAGAGGGAGGGAGGGAGGGAGAGGGAGAGTATTGTATTGTGTGTGTGTGTATATATATATATATAGAGAGAGAGAGAGAGAGAGAGAATAGTATTATATATATATGGAGAGAGAGAGTATTGTAAACTACCCTGAGTCCCATTTGGGATAGAGGTACGGTCTGGAAATAAAGATTGTTGTTGTTGTTGTTGTTATGTTGAATTACTATGTAAGTCAGAACAGATACATTTTTAACTGTAACTCCAGACACGTGTAAACACACACACACACAAACACACACACGTAACAAGCAACATCAGGAATAATACAAAATAATAAATAATACAAATAATAAATAATACAATAATAAACAATAATTAAAAGTGAACTTATAATTAAATAACTAAACGCTGAAATAGGGACTAGTAGGTAGTAATAAACCATCTTAGTCAATAAACGAGAACATGTGTAAACATTAAATATATATCATTAAAAACAGTTAAACGTTAATTGTATTTAAAATGGCTAACATAGGTGATTATTAAAAATGTATCTTAGCCAACATATAGTGCAACTGGGTTTGTCAGCATTTCGGTGGAGTAGTATCTTGGTCTTCCTCCTCTCCATATGCTAAATTGCATAAGTGCATCTTTAAAAGTTTCTTAAAGAAGAGGAGGGTGGGGGTGTTTTTATTTCTTTAGGGAAGAGGGAGTTCCAGAGATGAGGAGCGATCATGGAGAAGGCCCCCTCTCTTGTTCCCACCAGTCAAGCTTGAGATGTAGGTGGGAACGAGAGCAGGGTCTCCTCTGCTGACTGCAGTGCATGAGATGGTCTATATAGGGAGATGCGGTTGGACAAATAGCCTGGACCCAAACTTAAGAACAAATCTACAGAACCTATCCTGTTTGTAACTTGGGGACTACATGTACTTTTTTACACCAATTGACAATAACTTTGTAGCAAACTAAATACTCAATTATTTGTTATTTTTGTTTACTTGTTACATAGTTTTAAAAAGGAAATTTTGTTGTATCCTTGTTATATCAATGTAACTAATTACATGCATGTTGTAATTTCTAGGTTGTGGGCAAACCTACCAAATTATTTTTTATCCCTAACCTATAAGTAATGGGTGCCAGTGGTGAAAAATATATAGCCAAGAGTATCAGAAATATGTAGCAAGAACTCCAGATATAGAAGAACAAATGGTGCGTCTACAATGCAGAATTAATTCTGTTTGACCCCACCTTAACTGCCATTGCTCAATGCTATGCAGTCACGAGAGTTGTAGTTTTACAAGGTTTTTTATCTTCTCTACTAGAGAAAACTGGTGTCTCACCAAACTAGAACTCCCAAAGTTCCGCAGCATTGACCATGTCAGTTAAAGTGGGATCAAACTGAATGATTTCTACAATGTAGATGCATCGGTGGATTCATAGAACAGAAGAAAGCTATGCAGCCTCCTTCTATTAAGGAGTGGCCAAGTGTCCTACTTTGCTTATTCCTTTATTGCAGTGGTTCTCAACCTGGGGTCCCCAGATGTTTTTTGCCTTCAACTCCCAGAAATCCTAACAGCTGGTAAACTGGCTGGGATTTCTGGGAGCTATAGGCCAAAAACATCTGGGGACCCCAGGTTGAGAACCACTGCTTTATTGGAAGGCACTCCTTCTTGAAGATGTTCTCTCTTTGAATGCCTATCTTATTCAATTCTGATGGAAGGTTTTTTAAAAAACCACCAGAAGAACAACTAGGAGCTTTTTAGCTGCTCTTTAGATAAGAACAGACTTAAGAATCATAGAATCATTGAGTTGGAAGATGCCTCATGGGCCATCCAGTCCAAACCTCTGCCAAGAAGCAAGAAAATTGCATTCAGAGCACCCCTGACAGATGGCCATACAGCCTCTGCTTAAAAGCCTCTAAAGAAGGAGTCTCCATCACACTCTGGAGCAGAGAGTTCCAATGTTGAACAGCACTCACAGTTAGGAAGTTCTTCCTCATGTTCAGGTGGAATCCCCTTTCCTGTAGTTTGAAGCCATTGTTCCACATCCTAGTCTCCACGGCAGCAGAAAACAAGCTTGCTTCCTTCTCCATATGACTTCCCCTCACATATTTATACATGGCCATCATGTCTCCTCTCAGCCTTCTCTTCTTCAGGCTAAATATGCCCAGCTCTTTAAGCCGCTCTTCATAGGGCTTGTTCTCCAGACCCTTGATCATTTTAGCCGCATTCCTCTAAACATCTCCCTTCAATTGTGGTGCCCAGAATTGGACACAGTTTTCCAGGTGTGGTCTGACCAAGGCATAATAGAGGGGGAGCATGACTTCCCTGGATCTAAACTGGGAAGAATGCATCTACAGCGCAAAATTAATAGTTTATGAACTTATCCTTTCCCTATGGCAGTTTTGTGATTGATACCATGTTCTGTATGATCCTGGTGACTTTATTTTGAGTGATTCATTGATGGTTGAGTGTCAGAACCCCGGGACATTAATCCAAACCAAAGCTTAAAAACACAGTTTGGCCTCCTTATCCACAGTTTCACTTATATACACTCCAAAAAACATTCCCTGCTCTTGAAGTATTTGTGAGCCTATCTACATACTCTAGTGTGGTTCTATAGTATGTTTCTGGCCTAAGTATAATCAGAATATAGGGCTCGTTATTATCCATAGGGGAGCCCCCGGTGGCGCAGTGGGTTAAAGCACTGAGCTGCTGAGCTTGTTGATCGAAAGGTCGCAGGTTCGATTCCGGGGAGCGGTGTGAGCTTCCGCTGTCAGCCCTAGCTTCTGCCAACCTAGCAGTTCGAAAACATGCAAATGTGAGTAGATCAATAGGTACCGCTCCAGCGGGAAGGTAACGGCGCTCCATGCAGTCATGCCGGCCACATGACCTTGGAGGTGTCTACGGACAACGTTGGCTCTTTGGCTTAGAAATGGAGATGAGCACCACACCCCAGAGTCAGACATGACTGGACTTAATGTCAGGGGACTACCTTTACCTTTACCTATTATCCATAGATTCAGGTAACCACACAGGGCCTTGAAAACATATGTTCTGTGGATATGCGGGTCATACTGTACTACTTTTTTGGATTATAACTCCCAGAATCCTGTTGGCAATATGGTTCTCCTGTTTTTGAGTATGCCGAAATATTAAAATAATTCCTCCTTCTCCTCTTCCTTCATTATCACTTTCCCCTTTCCTCCTCCTCTTCCCCGTTTTCTTCTTCTCCTTCTCCTCCTCCTCCTCCTCATCTTTATCTTTCTCCTTCTCCTCTTCTGCCTCCTCCTTTGCTGTTTGTATAGTAGGATCTAGGCCCCTTATGAAGCTTGCTTGTCAAATGTTTCCTACCCCTGCACTTACAATTTAACTCCTACAAGGATCTTTTTTGTGCCTTGGTGTGGAGCTGATGCAACACCCGCTCAGACTTCAGCATGCAGACCAAAGCCCTGGCAAAGAGACACAGACGCAGCTTACTGTTGGTGACAGGTGTCAAAGCTTTGGGCTATTCTTACATCTGCCATGGCACGATTGCAGCGAGAAATCTGTAATTCCATTTGATGGTCTTTTCAAGACACAATCCCCCCAAATGTTTGTCCGGATTACTCTGTGGCCATCCAGCTGTGAGAACGAGCGCTCGCTCACTCCATGTTCCCTTTGCCCAGTATTTTTCTTGCTGTCTTTTCCCCCCATTCTGACCTCATCTGAGCTTGGCACGAATCCAAGCAGCCGGAGAGATCTGCCTCACAGCATCCCCTTGTCAGAAACAAAAGAGGTCAGATTATTAAGGGAAAGAAAGAATTGAGCACCCTCCATCCAAATAGAGAAAACAGATGTGGAGCGGATCTTTATTTCGGGTGCTCTTTTCAACCGCGGCTCTGTACATTGGAGAAAGCGCACCAAGAAATGTGCTATAAATATGTACATTGGTCACCATGGCAAAGATTTCATCGTGCCTATTAATTAGAGGAGTATTAAAACAAGATTTCTTTCTGTGCCTAGTACCAGAATGTGATGAGAATAGGCTAGCTAATGGTGAGGATTTGCTTTAAATACTTCTTATAGATCAGTGATTCCTAACCAGTGGTCCTTGGACCACAAGTGGTCTGCAAGAACAAAAATATGGTCTGCGGCCTCACCATTACTACACCATTGCCATGCAGCAATGAGAGTGACTGGTCTCACAAAGCCCTCTTATAGTGCTGAGGCAATGGAGATGTCAGGAGGGGGGAGGCTGACTACCCACTAAAGATTGCTACTACTACATCATCTCTAGATTATTAAATATAGTTTTCTATGGACGAGCAGATGGCAACTACTGGATGGCATATGTTCTGTATCAGAAACTGGAGCTGATGTGGACTAGCCAATGCAATTTTCTGAATCAGCACCCCAAATAACCAAACTGAATCTAAAGTTGACCAAAAACTGATTCATTACCCTTTTGGTACTAATGTTGAAAGTGGTCCCTGGTCAAAAAAAAGGTTGGGAACCACTGTTATAGATGAAACTTTGCAAATGCTGTTGACTAGACCAGTGGTTCTCAATGTGTGGGTCCCCAGGTGTTTTAGCCTTCAACTCCCAGAAATCCCAGCCAGTTTACCAGCTGTTAGGATTTCTGGGAGTTGAAGGCCAAAACATCTGGGGACTCACACGTTGAGAACCACTGGACTACACAGTACATAATAAGGGGTGCATCTACAGTGTTGAATCAATGCAATTTGATACCAATTTAAGCTGCCATGGCTCAATGCTATAGAATTGTGGGAGCTGTAGTTTTACAAAGTGAACACATATCCCCATATCATGTCCGTCCCAACTACAGTACTGTCCTCATGATGCACTTTCTCCCGTCCTTAATAAAGGCTCAATCCCATTGTTCGCCCCTTCTAAGCTCACCTCTCAGACACATTCTTCTCCATTTACTTATCTCACCCAGGATTTTATCAATTTTATCCTTTGCATTTGGCCCGCCCACTGTGTTTTATTTCTCTATCAAGTTATTTTACTTTTGTTTATTTTATATTTTGTTATACTTTGTTATTTCATTTTTTTTTATTTTGAAGTATTATTTGCTTGTGTGGACTATTTTGCTGTACTGTAATTTTGGGTTTGGCCTCATGTTAGCTGCCCTGAGTCCCCTGTGAGGAGATGGTGGCGGGGTATAAATAAAGATGATGATGATGATGATGATGATGATGATGATTATTATTATTATTAGAAACACAACAAGATGAGTCCACAGCAAACAAGATTACTCTGCTGCTGTTGTATTGGATCACACGTCAGACACTTCCCAAGTGTCTAGGACTGTGTGATGTATTGGCAAATAATGTGTGCAGATCCCAGTAAGGTGGCCTTCTGCAGCTGGCAGATGGTAATTTTGTCAGCGCCGGTTGTGTTCAAATGCAGGCCAAGGTCTTTAGGCACTGCACCCAGTGTGCCAAACACCACTGGGACCACCTTGACTGGCTTGTGCCAGAGTCTTTGCAGTTCGATCTTTAAATCCTCATAATGTGTCATTTTTTCCAGTTGTTTCTCTTCAATCCTGCTGTCGCCTGGGATTGCAACATCGACAATCCATACTTTGTTTTTTAACACGATTGTGAGGTCAGGAGTATTGTGCTCCCAAACTCTGTCTGAATCCAGAAGTCCCAGAGTAGTTTGATGTGTTCATTTTCTGTAATCTTTTAAGGCTTGCGATCCTACCAGTTCTTTGTCTCAGGCAGATGGTATTTGTGGCACAAGTTCTAATGAATCATCTGGGCAACGGTGTTATGCCTCTGCTTGTAGTCTGTCTGCACGATCTTCTTGCAGCAGCTGAGGATGTGATCTATTGTTTCATCTGCTTCCTACATCTACATTTGGGATCTGTCATCGACTTTTTAATTCTGGCTTTGATGGCGTTTGTTTGTTTGTTGTTTTTGTTATTGTTGTTATTATTATTATTATTATTATTATTATTATTATTATTATGTTCACCTAAGAGTAAGCTGTGATTTGGGTCAAGAGAAGTTCATGGTAATATGCATTCTAGAACAAAACCACAGCTTGACACTCCAGTAACTGCCATGGCTCAATGATATGGGCTTATTGGACAGGCAGAGAAGCCTTGCAAAACGATCCCATGATTTCATAGCAGTGAGCCATGGCAGTTCAAAGTAGTGTCAAACTGCATTAAGTCTACAATGTAGACGCACCCTGAGAGAATGTGACTTGCCCAAGTGGGTTTCCATAGCAAAACAGAGATTCAAACCTGGACTCTAGCATTGTAACTCAGTGATCAAAATACTACACTATGATGGCTTTTCTACTAGGCAATTAAATAAGTAATTTTGTTCTACTGGAGAATGCCATTTGTTGTTGTTTGTTTCGTTCAGATAGCAAGAAACCTTGAGTGGTTCTTGTGTGGGCAAAGCACATTGTTTGTTACAAACAATTAAATGAGTCAGTCTAGTACATACACACTAAATCCAAATCTAATTGCTGTGGATGACACTGATATAATAATTGTGAGGCCCAGCATGAGACATTTCCAACAAAGCTTTGCTGTTTTCCCTTCTCCCTAAAAGAACCGCTTTCTCCATTCATTAACCCCCATCCACCTTCCATTTTTCTTTCTCAGCTGTCATTCTACATCCCACAATAACTAAACACCATCATTGGACTCTGTGCTATGGATGAGTCAGAGATTACACTCGCTGGATTTTATTATATCGATTTATTTCATATTCCTATTCCCTCTTGTTCTCAGCCACTATCCTTTTGGAAGCCACCATCTGTGTTTGCTGTAATAAGGACTGATTGAAAGCTGTGTCAAGGCAACCTTCTTCTGTTGCTATAATATTTTATCATTTATACAATAGAATCCCCATATCCATGGTTTCATTTATCCACATCTGACCAAAAATGTCCTTTCTGGGCATGTTTGAGGTCTTCCAGCCTGACTCTTCCTGGGCCAAATGTCCTTCATTTCACAATCACCCATGGTTTTGTGCATCCATATGAAATCTAAGAACATATCCACTGTGGATATGGGGATCATACTGTATGTATCTCCAAAATGTCTTTGGGTGCATCTGCACCAGTGGTTCCCAACCTTTTTTTGACCAGGGACCACTCTGACCAGGGACCACATGACCAGGGACCACTTTGAACAGAAACCACTTTGAACAGAAACCACTTGACCAGGGGCCACTTTGACCAGAGACCACTTTAACAGGGACCACTTTAACATGGACCACCTTGACCAGGGACCACCTTGACTAGGGACTTCTTTGACCAGAGACCACTTTGACCAGGGACCACTTTGGCCAGAGACCACTTTGGCCAGGGACGACTTTGACCAGGGACCTCTTTGGCCAGGGACCTCTTTGGCCAGGGACCACTTTGGCCAGGGACGACTTTGACCAGAGACCTCTTTGGCCAGAGACCACTTTGGCCAGGGACTTCTTTGACCAGGGACCACTTTGACCAGGGACCACCTTGACTAGGGACCACTTTGACTAGGGACTTCTTTGACCAGAGACCACTTTGGCCAGGGACTTCTTTGACCAGGGACCACTTTGACCAGGGACCACCTTGACTAGGGACCACTTTGACTAGGGACTTCTTTGACCAGAGACCACTTTGACCAGGGACCACTTTGACCAGAGACCACTTTGGCCAGGGACCACTTTGACTAGGGACCACTCTGACCAGGGACCACCTTGACCAGGGACCACCTTGATTGGGACCACTTTGGCCAGGGACCACCTTGACCAGGGACCACCTTGACCAGGGACCACCTTGACCAGGAACCACTTTGACCAGAGACCACTTTGATCAGGGACTACTTTGACCAGAGACCACCTTAACAGGGACCACTTGACCAGGGACCATCTTGACCAGGGACTACTCTTCAACATTAGTACCAATCAGTTTTTGGTCAGCTTTAGATTTGGTTTGGTCATTTGGGGTGCTGATTCAGAACATTGCATTGGATAGACCACATCTGTGCTAGCTTCTTCGATATGGAAGTGACTTAAGACCAAGGTGAGAAATTTCACCAAGACATAAAAACAATGGAAGACAGATACCAAGGAAGACCAAAAACACCAGTCCCTCCAAGTGTTTTGGACTTCAACTCCTACAATTCCTAACCACTTAAGCGGCTGAGGAGGAAAAGGAAGGGGCCTGAGGCTTGAGGAATTGTGAGAGTTGAAGTCCAAATCACCTGTGCCTGTGATAGGGGGAAACAGTTGCCAGTCTTGGAATCAGCAAGTCATATATTCCCAGAAATATGACTAATCTTTGAGGCCCCAAAATGCATGTTGGCTGGTGTAAGAAGTTGACTATTTCTGTATTGTCGAAGGCTTTCATGGATGGAATCACTAGGTTCTTGTGGGTTTTTTCGGGCTATAGGGCCATGTTCAGACCTCACTACCTCTGAGGATGCTTGCCATAGGTGCAGGCGAAACATCAGGAGAAATGCCTCTAGAACATGGCCCTATAGCCCGAAAAAACCCACAAGAACCTATTGACTCTGTTTTCCAAATCCAAGCTTCTGAAATCATTCCAGGGTTTCCTGGCGTAGATGCATCCTTGGTGAGGCACTGGATGCCTCTCAGGCTGGGGATGTGGGATGCCCCTTCCAAACCACAAGCCCTGGGATGCCATGGGATGGATGGGCAGCCATTAAAGGGGAATCCCGGCGCTGTCAGTGGAGAGCGTGGAGGGGCGCCTTGGAGAAGCCCTGGGCGGTGGCGAGGCGCGCTAGGACCTGGCAGGCGCCGGCCTCGGAGGGCGCGGCGGGCTTTTCCCCGGGTAGGATTACTTTGGGAAGCCGAGTCCCTGCTGCCTGGGCGCCGTAGCCTTCCAGGGACCGGACGGGGTTGGGGAAAGGAAGGAGGAGAAAGGAAGAGAAGGAGGAAAAGGAGGAGGAGGAGGAGGCAGCTCTGGAGACGTCGAACCCATGGGCCAAGCTTAAGACGCCGCGAAGTTGCTATGATTTGGGCAGGAGGTAAAAGAAAGGGGGGAATCATACTCCCTGGCATTCTGTTCATTCCGGGAGGAGGAAGGGGGTTCCCTTTGCCCCTCTTGCATTCCTCTTTTCCGCTTTTAGCCAAGGCGGGATGCCCCAAAGTGCGGGTCGAGTCGCGCAAAAGGCTGTCAAAGCGCCAAGCGTTGCGCGCTGGAAAAGGCTTTGCGCCATTCCTCGCCTCTGGTTTCCTCTCCTTTCCAAGCCTCCCCTTTGGGTTGGCGGGGCTGGAAAGAGGGGGAAATCCAGGGGAGGGTCGTGCAGAGGGGTGGGCAGCGGATGGAGGGAGGGTGGAAAAGGGGAACCCCATCCCCAGGTCTTGGGAGAGAAGCGCCCTGGCTGCCAAGCGGCTCCTTCTCTCTGCAGGCGGTGAAGGCGATGCTGGAGCTTGCCTGGCACTGTTAGGGCTTCTCATCCCCCTTTGCAAGCCCCTTCCTCCAACTTAGGTATTCCTCGCCTTCTGAAATGTCAACAAACTTGAGATGTGCCCTGGAAGAAGCTTCAGTTCTTGTTCTGGGTTGCTGTGAGTTGTTGTTCCTTGGGGAGGAGAGTTTGCCAAAGGTCCTCAGTGGGATTACTTTTCCAAAGTGCATCTATGTCAGGAATGGGAAAGCCTTTTGTTTTGGACTTCAACTCCCACCGTTTCTAACACTCTCCGGTCCCTTCCTTTCCTCCCTCACCCGCTTAAGTTGCTGTAGATAGAGAATAAATGGCTTGTGGAAGGGCTGTTGTAGGTTTTTCGGGCTCTACAGCCATGGTCTAGAAGCATTATCTCCTGACATTTTGCCTGCATCCATGGCAAGCATCCTCAGAGGTGGTGAGGTCTGTTGGAAACTAGGAAAAATATATATTCTATATCTGTGGAAAGTCCAGAGTGGGAGAAAGAACTCTTGTCTGTTGGAGATAGGTGTGAATGTTTTAACGTTGATTAGCATTTGATGGCCTGGCAGTTTTTAGGAGTGACCTTTTACTGCCTGGGAGAATCCTTTGTTGGGAGGTAATTAGGTGTTTCTGGTTGTTTCTTGTCTGAAGTTCCCCTGTGTTCTTTATTTACTGTTATAATTTTAGAGTTTTTTTAATACTGGTAGCCAGATTTTGTTCATTTTCATGGTTTCTTCCTTTCTTGTGGATTTTAATGGCTTGTGGAAGGCTTTCATGGCCACAATCATTAGGTTGCTGTGAGTTTTATAGGCTATATGGCCGTGTTCCAGAATCATTCTCTCCTGATGTTTTGCCTGCATCTATGACAGGCATCCTCAGAGGTTGTGAGGTCTGTTGGAAACTAGGAAAATGGGGTTTATATATCTGTGGAATAATGTCCAGGGTGGGAGAAAGAACTCTTGTCTACCTGAGGCAAGTGTGAATGTTTACAGAAAACATACACCTTATAGATATCTACATAAAGACTCCAACCATCATCCAAGTCCAAAAAAGAAGCACAATTAAAGCACTGGCAAAATGAATCTGCAAACCCCACCTCCTCCCAAGGTGAACCAAGCCACCTAAACTGGGCTCTACAGGCCAATGGAGACTCCACTACAGACATCAGAAGAGCTGCAAGGCCATGAACAAGCCACCAGAATAAAGATGAAGATCTACCCAGAGGAAAAGTGTTCTTACCATACATCAAGGGAACCACTGACCACATAGGAAAGCTGATGAAGAAACACAATCTGCAAATGATCTACAGACCCACTAAGAAAATCCAACAAATGCTACGTTCAGCAAAGAACAAGAGGGATCCTCTCACTTCTGCAGGAGTCTACTGTATACCATGCAACTGTGGGCAAGTCTACATAGGGACCACCACACAGCAGCATTGTCCAAACACAAATTAAAGAAAAGGAAAGGCAGACTAATCCAACTAGAGAAACCAGCCATAGCAAAGCACTTGATGAACTAACCTGAACACAGCATATTATTTGAGAACACAGAAATGCTGGACCACTCTCACAACCACCATGTCAGACTACACAGAGAAGCCACTGAAATCCACAAGTATGTGGACAATTTGAACAGAAAGGAGGAAACTATGAAAATGAACAAAATCTGGCTACCAGTATTAAAAAACATTATAACAGTAAATAAAGAACAACACTAAAAAAAAACAGGGAAATTCCACACAGGAAATAATTGGGGTTAGCTAATCACTTCCCAGCAAAGGATTCCCCCAGGAAGTAAGAAGCCAGACCTTGAAACTGCTAGGCTATTAAATGCTAATCAAGGCAGCCAACTGCAACATTCACACCTGCCTTAAACAGACAAGAGTTCTTTCTCCCACCCTGGATATTCCACAGAAATATAACCCAAATTTTCCTGGTTTTCAACAGACCTCACAACCTCTGAGCATGCCTGCCATAGAGGCAAGCAAAATGTCAGGAGAGAATGCTTCTGGAACATGGCCATACAGCCTGGAAAATGCACAGCAACCCAGAATAAATGCCCTTTGACACCACTTTAACATCCCAGCCTCAGTGCTATGGAATCATGGAACTGCTGTAAGAGGGAGAACTGACTATAAATGAAGAAACCCATATTTTGTTCGATTCTAAAATGCAATCCATTGTAAAACTCACACACATTTTAGTACCACCAACAGAAATCTGTACATACTTTCACGATCCCATTGCACTGAGCCATGACAGTCAAAGTGGTGTCAAACTGCACTCCTCCTAAGGTGCAGATGAACCTTTAGAACACCCTCTGGAATTGCAATAAGACCACAGACCATTTGAAGACATACTCTGTAGTCTAAACTTGTTTGCAGACTTCTTGCTATTTCGGTTTGTCAGGACGAATCAATAAATCAAGGGTGGAGAAATGGGAGAGGGAGGGCTATTTCTGGAATTAAGTAAAGAAAGCAAAAATAAATCCCAACACTGTTGTCACCTGCTAGGAAGAAAGTGATGGCCAGTGGGGAAGATAATAATTATAGGTTGAGAGTAGTCTTCAAAAAGTTTTCATAACTGTCCTGTGTATTATTCAAGACGTACTGCTATGTTGTTGGTAATTAATGTCTATAAGCTGTTGTGGCCTAGTGGTTTCAGTTTGAATTCCTGCTTGGCCCTGGAAACTCACTGGGTGAGCTTGAGCACGTCACCGTCTCTCTTTTACAGATGAAGGCAGTGGCAAACCAGAAGCATTCTCTCTTGACGTTTCGCCCACATCTGTGGCAGGCATCCTCAGAGGTTGAGGAGTCTATTGGGAACTAGGCAAGTGGGGTTTATATAGCTGTGGAATGACCAGGTGGGAGAAAGAACCCTTGTCTGTTGGAGGCAGGTGTGAATGTTGCAATTGGCCATCTTGATTAGCATTGAATGGCCTTGCTGCTTCAAAGCCTGGCTGCTTCCTGCCTGGGGGACTCCTTTGTTGGGAGGTGTTAGCTGGCCCTGATTGTTTCATGTCTGGAATTCCCCTGTTTTTTAGTGTTGTTCTTTATTTACTGTCCTGATTTTTTTAAAATACTGGTAGCCAGATTTTGTTCATTTTTATGGTTTCCTCCTTTCTGTTGAAACTGTCCACTGCGTGTGGATTTCAGTGGCTTCTCTGTATAGTCTGACATGGTGGTTGTTAAAGTGGTCCACCATTTCTGTGTTCTCAAACAATATGCTGTGTCCAGTTTGGTAAATAATTATGGGTATTACTAGTTAAAAATGAGGAAAGTACTACCTTTTTATTGTTTGGTAACCATGAAAAGCAAAGACAGACAGTATGGTCTAGTTGGTTTTAATGGCAGACTGGCTGTCAGAATTAAAATCTCTGCTCAGCCATGGAAACCTGCTGAGTGACCTTGGTCGCATCACACTCTCTCAGCCTCAGAGGAAGGCAAACACCCTATGAACTAATTTTTGTTCACAATTTTCTGCACTAAGGATGCCTGAGGACCTGCTGTGGTGCAGCTAGATGATAGCTGTTCCTCATGTTCCATCTGAACATGAGGAAGAACTTCCTGACTGTGAGAGCCATTCAGCAGTGGAACTCTCTGCCCCGGAGTGTGGTGGAGGCTCCTTCCTTGGAAGCTTTTAAACAGAGGCTGGATGGCCATCTGTCAGGGGTGATTTGAATGCAACATTCCTGCTTCTTGGCAGGGGGTTGGACTGGATGGCCCATGAGGTCTCTTCCAACTCTTTGATTCTATGATTCTATGATAGCTAGCTGCATTAAATCACTACTGACTGAGAGGTCATGAGTTTGAAGCAAACCCAGGTCGAAGTGAGCTTCTGGTCATTAGTCTAGCTTGCTGTCAACCTTTGCAACCCAAAAGATAGTTGTATCTGTCAAGTAGGAAATTTAGGTACCGCTTTATGCAGGAAGGTTAATTTAACTAATTTATGATGCCATAAAACCTTCCAACAATGTGCAAACCTTCCAATAAATGACTCGGTGTCAAAAGTGGAAGGTGAAGCGGCAGCTCCCGCTGTGGTCAGAATCGAGCATACCCTCATGAAGCTGGAAAAATCTGGAATGTTGAATGGCATTGAATATTTGCCATTTATATGTTCATTATAATCTACCCTGAGTCCACTGCAAGGTGAGAAGGGTGGAATATACATACTGTAAATAAATAAATAAGGATGGCCATAGAATGGAAACGACAGGTTGTCATTATTCAGAAATGACTGAAAGGTCTACAAACCAAGAATGCAAAGATCATATAATTTTGCTTGTCGCAGTTGCATGAAGATATGAGGTTGGAGGAAGTGTGAGTTCTCAGTCATTATTATCAAAGCCTAGCATCCTCTTAGACCGCTGCTACATGCTACTGTTCGTACATTGTGCCACTCTTTTAGAAGAGATTGTTTTAGCATTTGAAGATTGCTTTCGTCCCTGCTTCACTTGCAGTGCAGATATCGTTTCAGGTCTCAGAAATAGTTTTATCATATAATGAGATTTTCCTCTGACTGCATGGACAATAAATTCAGGACTAAATTTGATTGATTCCCCAGTTGTCAGAGCTACAGTGCAAGACCTGAATAGGTCCACTCAAACATAGGCCCTCCTGATTTCAGTGGGGTTTACTCCCCGGTGAGGGAAGACAGACAAGCTATTGTACATTTTCCATAAAGAAGTCGCTCTATAGGAAAATGTAACAGTCGTACTCAGTACATAGGAATGGCAAGGATGTGTGCGTAATTTCCTCAACAGGATTTCATAGTACTGCTAAAGTGCCATGCTGTTCTTCCAGTAGCTTTATCTCTTATTCTAGGATGCAAATAAGAATCTGTATATGTCTCCTCAGTCAAGAGAAAAATGTACTCTTTCCATGCACAGATTGTCTCATCTTTTGAACCTAGTGCCATTCAGAAATTGTAAAGTTCTTTAGTACCAGGATACTGAATGTGTAGCTCTCTAGAGCAGCATTTCATAACCTGGGGGTCACGAGGGGGTGTCAGAGGGGTTGCCAAAGACCATCAGTAAACACAGTATTTTCTGTTGGTCATGGGGGTTCTGTGTGCCAAGTTTGGCTCCATTCTCTCATTTGTGGGGTTCAGAATGCTCTTTGATTGTAGGTGAACTGTCAATCCCAGTAACCACAACTCCCAAATGTATATTTTACCCAAACTCCACCAGTGTTTATGTTTGGGCATATTGAGTATTCCTGCCAAGTTTGGTCCAGATCCTTCCTTGTTTGAGTCCACAGTACTCTCTGGATGTAGGTAAACTGCAACTCCAAAACTCAAGGTCAATACCCACCAAACCCTTCCAGTATTTTCTGTTGGTCATGGGAGTTCTGTGTGCCAAGTTTCGTTCAATTCCATCATGGGTGGAGTTCAGAATGCTCTCTGATTGTAGATTAATTATAAATCCCAGCAACCACAACTCCCAAATGACAAAATCAATTCCTCACAATCCCGCCAGTATTCAAATTTGGGCATATTCAGTATTTGTGCCAAATTTCATCCAGTGAATGAAACTACATCCTGCAGATCAGATATTTACATTACAATTCATAATAGTAGCAAAATTACAGTTATGAAGTAGCAACAAAAATAATTTTGTGGTTGCGGGGTCACCACAACATATGGAACTGTATGAAGGGGTCACGGCATAAGGAAGGTTGAGAACCACTGAGCTAGACTATCAGAAAAGCTGCTTTGGAGTCCTGTGCTGGGAGAAAACTTCAAAATTCAGAGGAGGCAACTACATAACTGCACAGAATCAGACTAGGGGGTACCAAAGAAAAGGTTCATTACCATATCAACCACTCCCTAATGCAAGGGTGCGGAACCTATAATCCTCTGAATGTTGAACCATTCTCATCTGCATACATATACACACAGGTGAACTCTAAATCTCAGCAACTAGAAGGGTGCAAGCTTGTTTTCTGCTGCCCTGGAGACTAGGACACAATGGAACAATGGCTTCAAACTACACCCGAACATGAGGAAGACCTTCCTAACTGTGGGAGCTGTTCAGCAGTGGAACTCTCTGCCCTGGAGTGTGGTGGAGGCTCCTTCTTTGGAGGCTTTAAGCAGAGGCTGGATGGCCATCTGTCAGGGGTGCTTTGGATGCTATTTTCCTGCTTCTTGGCAGGGGGTTGGACTGGATGGCCCATGAGGTCTCTTCCAACTCTATGATTTTATGAATGAGAAAAAGTTCTAATTTAGATGACTCACATAAGCCAAAAGATGGGTAGATAGCCCAGTGATCTAACGTGGGATAACATTTTCATTCACATGTGTTCACTCTATATTGGTCATGGATACAGGCAGCCCTCCATAATCATGGACTATGTCCACAGATTCAACCAACCATGGTTTGAAAATATCTGGGGTAAAATTCCAGATTCAACCAACCATGGTTTGAAAATATCTGGGGTAAAATTTTTGCCACGAGGGAAGCACTACACCAATGTCTAAGTATATCCTGCTGTGGCCTCATCCAATTTCACAGATCCGCATACTGCCTCTACTATTCATTTGAGCTGTTCGTGTTTTTATATAAGGAATGCCATTGTGTGATGCCATTGTATATAATGGGACCTGAGCCTCTCCAGATTTGGACATCCAGGGGGTCCTTGAACTAAAGCACAATAGATACCAAGGAACCACTGTACTTGATTTCTGCTGTGACACTTCAAGTACAAATGTGTACCATGACAATGTGCTGATTCCTGGCCAACAGCAACAATCTCTGTAATTTTCCCCCTGGTTTCACATCCTGCGATGGGGGGATTACAAAAGTAACATTCTGGCTAGGCCTGTAAAACTCTGGCCAGAAGGCAAACATACCTGTGGAGTGATATGTGATTATACCAGTTGAGTTGGATTGCTTGTTTAATGTCAGACACATTTCAGAAATCCTGTAGTTTCCAACAGACATATACCTTCCTACAGAAATGAAACAGGACTTGTAATCACTTCCTAAAATGTATTCCAACGAGCGAGCCATAGGGAGCTTGGATCAACTCAACATAGACTTGTACATGTCTGCTCAGAAGACCCATTGAATTAAATGAGATTTACTCCTTAGAGCAGTGTGTCTCAACCTTCCTTATGCCACAACCCTTTAATACAGTTCCTCATGTTGTGGTGACCCCCCAACCATATTTTTGTTGCTACTTCATAACTATAATTTTGCTACTGTTATGAATTGTCATGTAAATATCTGATATTTACATGGTTATGAGGGCTACATGGTATCGCCAGTAGTAGTGGCGACACCAGCTTGAGGACAGAAACAGAAGAGTTCATTTGCACTCACATCCTGCTTGTGAAATCCCCCATAGGTCTCTAGGGATGTTTCACACTACAGAATTATTGTTGTTGTTCATTCATTCAGTCATTTCTGACTCTTTGTGACTTTATGGACCAGTCCACACCAGAGCTCCCTGTTGGCAGTCACCACCCCCAGCTCCTTCAAGGTCAATCCAGTCACTTCAAGGATACCATCCATCCATCTTGCCCTTGGTCGGATCCTCTTCCTTTTTCCTTCCATTTTCCCCAGCATAATTGCCTTCTCTAAGTTTTCTTTCTTCTCATGATGTGGCCAAGGTACTTCATCTTGGCCTCAACTATCCTTCCCTCCAATGAGCAGTCAGGCTTTATTTCTTGAAGTATGGACTGATTGGATCTTCTTGGGGTCCAGGGCACTCTCAGAGCTTTCCTCCAACACCACAGTTCAAGAGCATCTCTCTTCCTTTGCTCAGCCTTCCTTATGGTCCAGCTCTCACATCCATAGGTTACTACGGGGAATACAATTGCTTTCACTATGCGGATCTTTGTTGCCAGTGTGATGTCTCTACTCTTCACTATTTTATCAAGATTGGACATTGCTCTCCTCCCAAGAATTAAGTGTATCCTGATTTCCTGGCTGCAGTCTGTGTCTGCAGAAATCTTTGCACCTAGAAATACAAAGTCTGTCACTGCCTCCACATTTTCTCCCTCTATTTCCCAGTTATCAATCATTCTTGTTGCCATAATCTTGGTTTTTTTTTATGTTTAGCTGCAACCCAGCTTTTGCGCTTTCTTCTTTCACCTTGATTAGAAGGCTTCTCAGCTCCTCCTCGCTTTCGGCTATCAAAGTGGTATCATCTGCATATCTAATGTTGTTAATGTTTCTTCCAGCAATTTTCACCCCAGCCTTGCATTCCTCAAGCCCTGCACATCAGATGAAGTGCTCTGCATACAAGTTGAATAGGTTGGGGGAGAGTATACGACCCTGCCATACGCCTTTCCCAATCTTGAACCAGTCTGTTGTTCCATGGTCAGTTCTTACTGTTGCTACTTGGTCCTTATACAGATTCCTCAGGAGAGAGAAATGCTCATACCACCAAGAACTACAGAATTGTAGTGCTATTATTCCACTGTAACTGCCATTATTCCACTCTATTGAATCCTAGGGTTTGTAGTTTGCTGAGGCACTGGAGTGCTGGCTGAGTGAGGGCCTGAGAAGTCTAAATGGCCTTTCTTCGACTGCAAATCCCAGGCTTTCAGAGGCTGTAATCATGGCAATTGAAGTGGAATTGTAATGCAATAATTCTGTAGTTTAAATGCACTCTTGGT
The DNA here is from genome assembly GCF_037176765.1 of Anolis sagrei. Taxonomy (NCBI): domain Eukaryota; kingdom Metazoa; phylum Chordata; class Lepidosauria; order Squamata; family Anolidae; genus Anolis; species Anolis sagrei. The sequence continues at coordinate 19,904,936 of NC_090023.1, forward strand.
TGGTCACCACAGGAAACAGGATGCTGAGCACAGTTAGGTTTATATATTCTTATGAGTAATACTTGAAACAGCAAATCATCAATTACACTTGGGAGCTCCCACCTCTATGAATATTTTGGTTCAATAAGTTACATTTATTTATTGTAGCATTCAAACTGTTCTCTTTCCTATTACTCCTATGACCAGATTTGGTAAGTTGCTGTTCCAGTACCTCAACCACCCAAGAAGCTCCAGAGAGCAACAGCTTAACAAATGAAAAGTATCAAAACCATGACTTTAAAGTGTGTGCACTTACTTTTTAAAAGGATACCAAAGTATATTTCGAGAGCTCCTTGATATTATCCCAGCTCATAAAATGTCAACATGTTTTATAGCAGCGTTTCTCAACCTGGGGGTCGGGACCCCTGAGGGGTCATGAGGGGGTATCAAAGGGGTCACCAAAGACCATCAGAAAACACAGTATTTTCTGTTGGTCATGGGACTTCTGTGTGGGAAGTCTGGCCCAATTCTATCATTGGTGGGGTTCAGAATGCTCTCTGATTGTAGCTGAACTATAAAGCTCAACAGCTACAACTCCCAAATGTCAAGTCTATTTTCCCCAAACTGTACCTGTGTTCACATTTGAGCATATTGAGTATTTATGCCAAGTTTGGTCCAAATCCATCATAGTTAGAGTCCACGGTGCTCCTTGGATGTAGGTGAACTACAACTCCAAAACTCAAGGTCTCTGCCCTCCAAACCCTTCTAGAATTTTTCTGCTAGTCATAGGAGCCCCTGGTGGTTCAATGGGTTAAGCCCTTGTGCCTTCAGGACTGTTGACTGACAGGTCGCAGGTTTGAATCCAGAGAGAGTGCGGATGAGCTCCTTCTGTCAGCTTCAGCTCTGCATGCAGGGACATGAGAGAAGCCTCCCACAAAGATGGTAAAACATCAAAACATCTGGGTACCCCCTGGGTAACGTCCTTGCAGACGGCCAATTCTCTCACACCAGAAGTGACTTGCAGTTTCTCAAGTCACTCCTGACACGAAAAAAGGGAGTTCTACATGCCAAGTTTGGCCCAATTCTATCATTGGCGGAGTTCAGAATGCTCTTTGATTGTTGGTGAACTATAAATTTCAGCTCCCAAATGAAAATATCAATCCCCCACCCAACCCCACCAGTATTCAAACTTAGGTGTATCAGATATTTGTGTCAAATTTGGTCCAGTGAATGAAAATATATCCTGTATATTGGATATTTACATTATGATTCAGAACAGTAGCGAAATTATAGTTACGAAGTAGCAGCGAAAATAATTTTATGGATGGGGGTCACCACAACATGAGGAACTGTTTTAAAGGGCTGCAGCATTAGAAGAACCACTGATCTACACCTAGGGAAAGGTTTTCCCCTGACATTAAGTCCAGACGTGTCCAAATCTGAGGGGTGGTGCTCATCTCCATTTCTAAGCCGAAGAGCTGCCGTTGTCCGTAGACAACTCCAATGTCATGTGGCTGGTATGACTGCATGAAGCACCATTACCTTCCTGCTGGAGAGGTACCTATTAATCTACTCACATTTGCATGTTTTCGAACTGCTAGGTTGGCAGAAGCTGGGGCTAACAGCAGGAGCTCACCCCGCTCCCCAAATTCGAACCTGCAACCTTTCGATCAGCAAGTTCAGCAGCTCAATGCTTTAACCCACTCTGGGGTCTCTGATCTACACCTATATGGTATCATTTCTTGTAGGTTTTAATGGCTCTGTGTAATTCTGTTACACTGCTGAATCAAGTGTAAAATTAAGCAGATGGAAAGGGCAGAGGAGACTTCTTGTGGGATCTCTCCATGATTTGGAGAGAAGCATGTCTAGATTTCAGAAGCAGAGAGAAGAGCTCCTCTGAGAATAAGCAAATCTTCAGTGTTGTGCATATATATATAGTATTTAAAAGTACAGTGTTGGATTGGCAGTGAGCTGATGATTTGAATTCTTAAGCAGCATGTTTGATTCCAATGATCAGAGCTTCAGGAGATTCTGGATTTCATTGTGTTGGTTTTGGATGGTTCACAAAATCCACGCTGCTGCCATTAGATAGCGTGACCTTGGACAAGTGACAACCTTGCCTCGCCTAACCTCACAGGGTTCTTCCGAGGATAAAAATGAGATAATTCCACCGAAGCTCACCTGCACTGCCTGGAGACTGTATAGGGATGTTGTCACATCATGTGACAATAAATACATTATCCAGATGCTCTGGGGACTCTGTGGGGATGCTCTACGTTGACAGCGGCTGTGTGTAGGAGGGAGAAATGGAGGCACAACAGCAACAAGATAATGTAGCATTTATTATAATTGCTCCTCACCTGTCAAACACACCTCCCTGTAAATGTTGGAAGTCCTGATCTCTGTTGAATCACAAAGCTGGAAGATATCCCAAAAGCCATCCAGTCCAGTCTCCTGACCTGAAGGAATAGACAATGAAAGCATTCATGGCAGATGGCCATCCAGCCTCTCTTTAAAACACTACCAAGAAGGAGATCCTACCATACTCCAAGGCAGTATATTCCGTGTTCAAGCAGCTCTTACTATTTATTTTATTTTATTTACAGTATTTATATTCGGCCTTCTCACTCCTGAGGGGACTCAGGGCGGATCACAATGCACACATACACGGCAAACAAACTTTGGAGCAGTTTAGGGAGCTGTGTATATTTAGCTTGGAGGGCAGAAGGCTGAGAGGGACATGATAGCCATGATTAAATATTCAAAAGGATGTCCCATTGAAGAGGAGGCAAGCTTGTTTTCTGTTACTCAGGATACTAGGATACAGAGCAATGGATTCAAATTGCAAGGGTGAGGGGGGAGAAACCCACCTAAACATTAGGAAGAACTTCCTGATGGTAAGAGCTGTCCAGCAGTGAATTATGCTTCCTCGGAGTGTGGTGATGTCTCCTTCTCTGGAGGTTTTTACACATGGATTGTGTGGCCATCTATCCTTGTGTATTGGACCAGATGGCCTTTGTGGTCTCTTATTTATTATTTATTTATTTACAGCATTTATATTCCGCCCTTCTCACCCCGCAGGGGACTCAGGGCGGATTACAATGTACACATATATGGCAAACATTCAATGCCAATTAGACATACAACGTATACAGACATACACAGAGGCTGTTTAACTTTTTTCTGACTGTCGCTTTCATTGTTCATCTGTGACACTGATGAAGTACTTCCGCATTCCCCGCATGCTTTGCTGGAGTGCTTTTTGCTGGAGTCTTTTTATGGCCTCATAAATTAGTTAAATTAGCCTCCCCACACATAGGTGGTACTTAATTTTCCTACTTGACAGATGCAACTGTCTTTCAGGTTGCAAAGGTCGACAACAAGCTACACAATTGGTCGGACACTCACTCCGACCCAGACTGGCTTCGAACTCATGACCTTCTGGTGAGAGTGATCTTAATGCAGCTGACACGCAGCCAGCTGTGCCACAATCTTCCAACTCTGTGATTCTATGGATCTGTTGGTCCATGTCCTCACTGAGCATAGCCCCCAAAACCGCCAAAAGATGGGAAAGCCTCTCTCTCTCTCTCTCTCTATATATATATATGTATATATATAGACACACACACACACCTATATCTGTTGTCTGTCTTGTCATTGTATAATTGGTATTGAATGTTTGCCATATATGTGTTCTATGATCTACCCTGACTCCCCTGCAAGGTGAGAAGGGCAGAATATAAATACTGTACATATATACATACATACATACATACATACACACACATTCAATCCTGTTTGGACACAGTTTCTGTCTGTTTCCTTCATGGTTGTATATATCCTTCAGATCAACTGTTGATTACCAATAATTTTTCAGAGGGCTTTCTTAGGCATGGAATGTTATAAGATATTTTTTGCCAACCCAAAGCACTTGGCATTCATTGGTGGACTCTCGCTCAAGAATTAGCCAGGGCTGACCCCTCTTAGCTTCTAAGATCAACCAGTATTTGGTGCTTTTAGAGTATTTAGACCCTTTAGTTGCAGGTAACAAATCCCTTTCCGAACAATCAGATGAGAAATGCTACATTAAGAAGAAGAAAAAACTGGAGCCAGGGTGGTGTGGTTTGCATAAGGAAAACCACACACTGGTGCGAACAATGGGCCGGCTAATTGTATGAACAATTCTAAGTCAATGATCCTAGAAGGTCTTTCCTTGGCAAACAGCCTGAAAAAAGAGAGGGAACGGAGCAGGCAAACTGTGTGTTGACTGCTCTAAATGCCAAGCATACAAGAGGGATTATCTTCTATTATTTACTTTCGGGATTCTTTCGTGCTTTGAAACTCAGCCGAGGTTAAAGGGACCCACAGGCTGCAGCTCTTGTACGTCCAGTGCCCATGACCGAATTAAAATGTATTGCAATGCACTTTGCATATGAAAAGAGGTGGGAAGTAGTTTGGTGATAGCAGTAATCACCCTGTTTATTAATAAATAGGATGAAGTGGTTTAAATAAAGGCAGAGGATCCAGACAAAGTAATTACAGTTAAAGGGATGAGGGCTGCGTGGCAAATCTTTCCTGGACTCCATCCCACCAACCAGGTTCCCTTTTGGATTACAGACTTTATATACTTATGCACAGTTGAACATTTTTGAAATCAGTGGCTTTCTCTGAACATGTCCAACTGTGCAAAGCAAGGATGCATGCTCAAAAAGTAGCAGATCATACATTTAGGAACAGAAATCTAACTCATAAAAGTACATCAATGAGTATTGAATTTCTAGGGGTTTACCTCTGAGCCGACAAGAAAAGAATTCTTGCATTTGGCCAAAAGCAAAAGAAAGATCTAGTAGTTATTGGACAGAACAGTGGGTTGTTGTTTTTTCATGACGGGGAAGTAAAACATCCTTGCCCTTTCGTTGACATTCTAAATATTCCTGTTGTACAAATTCCAATATACCTGACTTATTGTGTCATTTGTAATGTTTATCTCCAAAGAGCAAATATTATTACATCTGGTTTATTGTTCTGTTTATTGTTCTATCCAGAAAGCAGACTTTAGTGCAGTGTCCTGGTTCAGAGAGATTGTGAAATGTTTGGTATATAAACTGTACAAAACTTCCAGCTTGTACAGTTCTTTGGCATGCCTTGGGAAAGGTGACTGGAAGCAGCCACTTTGGTTTCCAGCAAAGGAATTTCCCATGATATCCGAACTCCGGAGACTGCAGTTTGTTACCACTAGCCATGGTTAGTGAGAACAAGTCAGGATTTAAACTACTACAAATCCATGGTGGGCTGAGATAGTGGCACTTTGCTTTTGAGTGGTACATGTACACCAGTGGTCCCCAGCCTTTTTTTTTTTTTTTACCAGGGACCACTTTGACCAGGGAACATTTTGACCAGGGAACACTTGACCAGGGACCACTTGAACAGGGACTACTTGAACAGGGACCCCATGACCAGGAACCACTTTGACCAAGGACCACTTTGACCAGGGACCACTTGAATCAGGGACCACTCTCCAATGTTAGTAACAAAAGGATTACGAATCAGGTTTTGGCCAACTTTAGATTCAGTTTGGTTATTTGGGATGCTAATTCAGAAAACTGCATTGGATAGACCACATCAGCTCTGGTTTCTGGGACAGTACATATGCCATCCAGTAGTCACAATCTCCTTACCCACAGAAAACCATGTTTAATAAGCCCCGGCACTATAACACAGTTTCATGAGACCAGTCACTCTCGTTGCAATGGTGTAGTAACATTGAGGCCATGGATCATATTTTAGTTCTGGCGGACCACTGGTGGTCCACGGACCACAGGTTGGGAACTAGAGATGTCCTCAAAGCTTGTTTCATGAACAAAGTTATTCAAAGTATTGTGTATAAGATTACTTTTAGATGGTGTGTGTGAGGTTCATTTTGGGTTCATTGGCTCTAGGATGCTAGAACCCCTGGTGGCGCAGTGGGTTAAACCACTGAGCTGCTGAACTTGCTTACTGAAAAGTTGCAGGTTCAAATCCGGGGAGCGACGTGAGCTCCCGCTTTCAGTCTCATCTTCTGCCAACCTAGGAGTTCGAAAACATGCAAATATGAGTAGATCAATAGGTACCACTCCGGCGGGAAGGTAATGGTGGTCCATGCAGTCATGCTGGCCACATGACCTTGGAGGTATCTACAGACAACACTGGCTCTTCGGCTTAGAAATGGAGATGAGCATCAACCCCCAGAGTTGGACACGATTGGACTTAATGTCAGGGGAAAACCTTTACCTGGCTCATTATGTATGATACGGTGTTTCAAAACATGAAAACTCCAAAAATCCCAAACATTTTGGATAAGAGATACTCAATCTGTATTTAGATTTAAATGATTCTCACCAACTGTAGTTTTCATACCCAAGTTTTATACCCAAACCTCATCCCTTTAACTTTAACTCAAATTGTGGCTTAATGCAACACCCTCCAGATATTTTGTACTTTATTCTCTTACCATTCGCTTCTTGGGTGGGACTAATGGGATTTATTTACGTCACCGAAAGTGTCAAATATTCTCCCATACCTGGTTTAGAGCAAGCTCATTCTTTTTTCTGAAGAGGTAACTCATTGGATCATTACACATAAGGAGAGGAGAGAACACATGAGCATGAGAATCGTTCACATTACTTTGGAACTAGCCCAGTATCCTTGACAGAGAGACATGAATTTAACCTAGTTGTAAGAGATTAACACTGTTGTCCTCAGCGTTTCTACTTAGAAGTGGGTCCCACTCAGTTCAGTGGGGCTTCCTCCTTGGATGGCAGGTGTAGAATGATAGCTAAAGAGTGCAAAGATAGATATCAATATCTTTGTACCGAATCCAGATTGCGTTTAAAAACAGAGAATAGTATGTATTTAATTCAAATACTTTCTAGAACTATGTTATTAGTTCTAGATGAATAGTTTGCAGCTCAAGAGTAGCAAAGTCATGATTTGGCCATTGGTATACGGTTGTTATATAAAATGGAATATTTGTTCTTTGCCAGCTGGTGCTGATGTTCTCCAGAAGCAGCATCTTGAGTTTGTGTGCAACATGAGAACTTAAACATGAGTTCTGCTGGATCGTACCAAGCTCATAGAGGCCAACTGAATGTTTGTGGAAAGCTCACATGCAGGATATGAAAACAATAGCTCATTCCAGCTGCTTCTGATCCTGAAGATAGCATTATGTGTTGTTATCACTGTTAGTTGGCATCCAGTTGTCCTTGGTTCATGGTGAACCTGTGAATGGGAAACCTCTAAGATGCCATGTTCAGGTCTTGCAAACATGCTGCTGTAGCATCATAGATTGAGTCAATCCACTTGTTTTGTAGTTTTATTCTTTTCCTGCTTCCTTCAGCTTTATCTGGTGTTACTCTCTTGTTATATATTATTGAATAAGCCCGCAGTGGCACAGTGGATTAAACCCTTGTGCTGGCAGGACTGAAGACCAATAGGTCAGAGGTTCGAATCTGGGGAGTATGTGGATGAGCTCCCTCTGTCAGCTCCATCTCCCCATGTGTGGACATGAGAGAAGCCTCCCACAAGGATGGTAAAATCTCACAACATCCAGGTGTCCCCCTGGGCAATGTCCTTGCAGACGACCAATTCTCTCACACCAGATCGCTCCTGACATGGGAAAAAAAAATCTTATGATGTGTTCAAATAACAATAACCCAGTTTACTTATTTCAGCTTCTAGTGAGTGTTCAGACATGAACTTCTATCAGGCCTATTTATTTGTTTTTTGGGCAATCCATGGTATCCATAGATTGAGACAGTATATAACAGGCATGGGCAAACTTTAGCCCTCCAGGTGTTTTGGACTATAACTCCCACAACTCCTAACAGCCAGTAGGTTATTAGGAATTGTGGGAATTGTAGCCCAAAACATGTGGAAGGCCAAAGTTTGCCCATCCCTGGTATGTATTCATCATGATTGATAACCACTGATATCCCAACCCTCCCAGAATTGATCAAAACTCCTGTTAAAATGATCAAAACTGGTGGCCTTTGCCACCTCCATTTCTTTGAGAGGAAATTGCGATGTGGCCACAGGATTTATTCCTGGTACTCTGTTGGCATAGTGTGTGTTGAAAAGCCCATCCCAGCCGGTGTGTGGGTGGATGAAATGAATGGTTACAAAGGGTCACTTTTGTACTCATTTCTTAGAACAGAAACCAGCTGTGTATTTGGATGAAAAGAAAATAGATTTGAGAAAAAAAAATATTTCCAAACTAGAGTACATTAATGAAAGCAATGGGACTTACCATATACTGTATGCTTGGTAAACATGTGCATTTGGGGGGAACCTTGTCCTGTTTTGTGTCCTGGCTTTCATTGGGGGCCCAATCCATTTTTTGTAAGCCTCCCAAAATTGGGAAGATTGTTTTCGGTTCTTTTGTTTGGGTTTTGTTTGGATAGAAATATTGGAAATAAATAAATAAATAATACTCCAGGGTCTTTGCAATGCAGACAAGATCGACTAATGCACTTAGTTGCTCTGGGATGAAGTGACAGCCATGGGTCCTTTCACGCTACTTAAATATAGCACTGTGATTGCCCTTTCACTGTCGTGTCTGCATCCTTTGACATCCTTGGTTTGCTATCTGATGAAGTTGATTGCAGAAGAGCCCTCAAGTAAAGAATAAAAAATAATTAACAACTTGCTGTAATTTCCTGTTAAATGATTGGGCCAGTCTTGCTCAGAGAGATCCAAGCCAATGCGGAATATGCTTGATATTCATTGCAGTCCAACAAACATATTTTTGTGTTGTTTGTATGAGGAGGCGGAGTAGCCTTATATGTCAAAAACTCTTATGCGGCAGAAGAAATTCAAGACAGCAATCTGGGAAACCAGCTTGAAATCATCTGGATAAGAATCAAGGGAACTGGGACTCAAAAAGATGTCGTTGTAGGCATCTACTACAGACCCCCAAGCCAGGAGGAAGATCTTGATGAAGTCTTCTGCCAACAGTTGACCAAACAGGCGCAGAAAAGAGATGTAGTAGTCATGGGCGATTTCAACTATCCCGATATTTGCTGGAAAACAAACTCGGCCAAGAGTACAAGGTCCAACAAATTCCTCGCTTGCCTTGCAGACAATTTCATGGTCCAAAAGGTAGAAGAGGCAACAAGGGGATTGGCTACTCTTGATCTCATCCTAACAAATGCGGAGGACCTGATCAATGCGGTCGAAGTGGTAGGATCCTTAGGGGCAAGTGACCATGTGCTCCTGCAATTTGAGGTACAAAGGAAGGCCGAAACTAAGACAAGTCAAACCCGCATTTTGGACTTTAGGAGAGCTGACTTCCAAAAAATGAAGGAAACGCTGAGCAGCATTCAGTGGACACAGATACTAAAAGACAAGGGAGCTACGGATGGATGGGAATTTCTCAAGAGTGAAATACTCAAGGCGCAATTGCAAACCGTGCCAACAAAAAGAAAAAATAGGACAAGTGCAAAGAAGCCAGAATGGATGTCCAAAGAACTTCTAACTGTGCTAAGACACAAAAGAGACATGCACAAGAAGTGGAAAAAGGGAGAAATCACCAAAGAAGAATTCAAACAAATAGCCAACACCTGTAGGGAAAAGGTCCGCAAAGCTAAAGCAAAAAACGAGCTCAGACTTGCCAGGGACATTAAAAACAATAAAAAGGGCTTCTATTCTTATGTCAGTAGAAAAAGGAAAAACAAGGAGGTGATAGGACCTCTTCGAGGAGAAGATGGGGCAATGCTGACAGGGGACAGGGAAAAGGCAGAACTACTTAATGCCTTCTTTGCCTCGGTCTTCTCACAAAAAGAGAGTCTTCAACCTCAGCAAGATGGAGTGGATGAGGGATTGGAGGACATCCAACCCCAAATTGGGAAAGAAGTCGTCCAGGAATACCTGGCCGCTCTTAATGAGTTCAAGTCCCCAGGGCCAGATCAACTACACCCAAGAGTACTGAAGGAACTAGCGGAAGTCATTTCGGAACCATTGGCAACCATCTTTGAGAGTTCTTGGAGAACGGGAGAAGTTCCAGCAGATTGGAGGAGGGCCAATGTGGTCCCAATCTTCAAGAAGGGAAAAAAGGACGACCCAAACAACTACCGTCCGGTCAGCCTCACGTCGATACCGGGCAAGATTCTGGAAAAGATTGTTAAGGAAGCGGTCTGCAAACACTTAGAAACAAATGCAGTCATCGATAATAGTCAACATGGATTTATCAAAAACAAGTCATGCCAGACTAATCTGATCTCTTTCTTCGATAGAGCTACAAGCTGGGTAGATGCGGGGAATGCCGTGGATGTGGCGTACCTGGATTTCAATAAGGCCTTCGACAAGGTCCCCCATGACCTTCTGGCAAGGAAACTAGTCCAATGTGGGCTAGGCAAAACTACGGTGAGGTGGATCTGTAATTGGTTAAGTGGACGAACACAGAGAGTGCTCACTAATGCTTCCTCTTCATCTTGGAAAGAAGTGACAAGTGGAGTGCCGCAGGGTTCCGTCCTGGGCCCGGTCCTGTTCAACATCTTTATTAATGACTTAGATGAAGGGCTAGAAGGCATGATCATCAAGTTTGCAGACGACACCAAATTGGGAGGGATAGCCAATAGTCCAGAGGACAGGAGCAGAATTCAAAACGATATTGACAGATTAGAGAGATGGGCCAAAACTAACAAAATGAAGTTCAACAGTGACAAATGCAAGATACTCCACTTTGGCAGAAAAATGAAATGCAAAGATACAGAATGGGGGACGTGCACTTTTGCCTAATCTCTGTTTTGTGTTTGTATGTCTTGGTATGAGAACTTGAAAACTGCAAACAGCAGAGGATATGTGCATTTTGCCTCTTTTCTGGAGTTGGAAACGTCTCATCAAAATGCAAATAGAATCAGTTCCTACCCCAGCCTTTGATGCAATGTATGGAGAAGTTCACCCACACAGGCTGGACTGAAATGAATATGAGCTCTTGGAATGAATGTAATATTATGACTCACAGTGGAATCTGTCCCCTCTTGTCCCCTTTGGTATCATAGTTGCTGTTGGCATTTCCAGTTCTTTCTCAGAGACAGAGGTTAATGTAGACCAGGCATGGGCAAACTTTGGTCCTCCGGGTGTTTTGGACTCCCACAATTCCTAACAGCCGGTGGGAGTAGAAGTCCAAAACACCCAGAGGGCCAAAGTTTGCCCATGCCTGATGTAGACCCTGGGCTTCTTGCAAATGTGCATATAACCCAATTCAAGGTGCAGGTTCTAACCTACAAAGCCCTGAATGGTTTGGGACCTGCCTACCTGCGTGACCGCATTTCTGTGTACGAACCCACACGATCTCTTCGATCATCTGGAGAGGCCCTACTCACGCTCCCACCTGCATCGCAAGTATGATTGGTGGGGACGAGAGAGAGGGCCTTCTCGGTGGTGGCCCCTCGACTCTGGAATTCACTCCCTAAGGACATCAGGCATGCCCCATCTCTGGCAGTCTTTAGGAGGAGCTTGAAAACGTGGTTGTTCCAGTGTGCCTTCCCAGAATAATGATCCCTTAGCATTATATCCTCCAAAAGCACTTTATACCGATTTAGGACTGCTTGTATGTCTCCATCAACGCCCCACCTCCTTTATCTTGTTCATGTCTAGCATTATTTTTTAAACTTCAATTACATTTGGCCCAGCCATAGATTTTAAATGTGCACTGTATCTTGTTTAATTGTGTATGCTATTTGTGTATGAGATTTATTTAATTGCCTTGTATTGTGCCTGTTATTGTGGGTTCGGCCTCATGTAAGCCGCACCGAGTCCCTTGGGGAGGTGGTAGCGGGGTATAAATAAAGATATTATTATTATTATTATTATTATTATTATTATTATTATTTCTCAACCTGGGGGTTGGGACCCCTGGGGGGGGGGGTTGCAAGGGGTTTCAGAGGGGTCGCCAAAGACCATCAGAAAACATATATTTCTGATGGTCTTAGGAACCCCATTGGCAGAGAAGGTTGAAGATCTCTCTACCTGTCCTTCTCTTCCAATTTAGAAACAGACAGCGAATCCTCCCACCAAAAGCTCTCCTCCACTCTGATTGGCCAGCCTCTCAGTCAAGGGGAGAGATGTTTCTGAGATTCCAAGCCCGAAAGGGAGACCAGGCATGCGAGGCTGGAGGGAGATTCATGCCAGCAAGTTCCTTCAAGGCATGGGGGTTCTGTGTGGGAAGTTTAGCCCAATTCCATCATTGGTGGAGTTCAGAATGCTCTTTGATTGTAGGTGAACTATAAAGCCCAACAAGAGCAACACCCAAACAGGCATGTAGCCGGGGGGGGGGGGGGGGGGGGGGGGCTCGGGGGGCTTCAGCCCCCCCCCCCCCCGAAATTCTCATGGTGGTTCGCGAAAAGGCCTTACTGTTTAAACTGTTATGTTTATTAATATCATGATTTGATCACCATTCTCAATATATCCCATATGTATGGGGGTATTGGGGTAATGATACAAAAGGTTTGCTAGGCTAGACCCTCTTTCACTCAGACTCAGCCCCCCCGCGAAACCCCCCCTGAAATTTTTTTAGCCCCCCCCCCCCCCCCCGAAACGAAATCCTGGCTACGGGCCTGCACCCAAATGACAAAATCAATCCCTCTCAATCTAACCAGTATTAAAATTTGGGCGTATTGGGTATTTGTGCCAAATTTGATCCAGTGAATGAAAATACATCCTGCATATCAGATATTTACATTAAAATTCATAACAGTAGCAAAATGACAGTTGGGTTGTTGTAGGTTTTTCTGGGCTATATGGCCATGTTCAGGAGGCAATTTTTCTCCTGACGTTTCGCCTGCATCTATGGCAAGCATCCTCAGAGGTATTGAGGTCTGTTGGAAGTAGGAAAAATGGGTTTATATATCTGTGGAATGACCAGGGTGAGACAAAGGACTTTTGTCTGCTGGGGCTAGGTGTGAATGTTTCAGCTGATCACCTTGATTAGCATTCAATGGCTTGGAAGTGCCTGGGGGGAATCTTTTGTTGAGAGTGATTTTATGTGCCTGTTTGTTTCCCCACTGTTGTTTTGCTGTTGTAATTTTTGAGTTTTTTAATACTGGTAGCCAGATTTTGTTCATTTTCATGGTTTCTTCCTTTCTGTTGAAATTGTCCACATGTTTGTGGATTTCAATGGCTTCTCTGTGTAGTCTGACATGGTGGTTGTGAGAGTGGTCCAGCACTTCTGTGTTCTCAAATAATATGCTGTGTCCAGGTTGGTTCATCAGGTGCTCTGCTGTGGCTGATTTCTCTGGTTGGAGTAGTTTGCAGTGCCTTTCATGTTCCTTGATGCGTGTCTGGGCGCTGCGTTTGGTGGTCCCTCTGTAGACTTGTCCACAGCTGCATGGTACACGGTAGAGTCCTGCAGAGGTGAGAGGATCCCTCTTGTCCTTTGCTGAACGTAGCATTTGTTGGAGTTTCTTGGTGGGTCTGTAAGTGGTTTGTATGTTGTGTTTCCTCATCAGCTTCCCTATACGGTCAGTGGTTCCCTTGATGTATGGCAGGAACACTTTTCCTCTGGGTGGATCTTCATCTTTACTCTCGTGGCTTGTTCTCGGTCTTGCAGCTCTTCTGATGTCTGAGGTGGAGTATCCATTGGCCTGTAAAGCCCAGTTTAGGTGGTTCAGTTATGAAGTAGTAACGAAAATAATTTTATGGTTCGGGGTCATCATAACATGTGGAACTGTATTAAGGGGTTGCGGCATTAGGAAGGTTGAGAACCACTGTTCTAGGTAGATGGGCATCAGTTTACAAACTTAGTCTATTTGGATATCTTAATTTAGGGATGTTAGCTATGTTTAGATGTGCAGCAAGAACTTTGTGTCCATGTGGAATACATTCCCAGCTGAATCACAGTTAACAGAAACCAGATGTTTGACTGGATACCATTAAATTACCTGATTTTACTGCATAGGGAGAAAAGCAAGAGATAGTGAGAATATCTCTGATTAATTTCTCTGTGAATCAGTGCATTTTGTGAAATGGGGCCCCTTTCCCACTGTGAAATGTTTCAGTCTAATGCCTTCCTTGTTCGTGATAGGAAAAGGCAAATCGGGGTTAAGCACCTCAAGGCATTAAGGAGAGATGGATTTCCCACCCAGAATAAAATCCGGACAAAAAAAGGATGTGTGTCAGCTTGAGCTGGATTTATTTCTGTCTCTCCATATGTCAGTCCTGTCTTTTCCTTCATAATTCCCAGATTAAAACATGGTGCCGTGGTACAAATTCACTGTGTCCTCAATTTTTCATCAGATGGTTAAAGAATAAAATGATGGATTGTTGCAATTAAAGAGCAAGACAGGTGGTGAGGGAATTGGAATTGAATCAGCTTTGGACAGCAAAAGCCCCATATGTATAGGCATTCATTTCCTGTTTTATACTGGTTTTCTGTTTTATGTGTGTATATGTATGTGGATGAGGATAGTTCAACATCAAGATGATTACAGGTCCCCCATCCTTGCATTATGGAGTGAGTGATTGATATAGGAATGAACCTTTTCTTTTTCCTAGTGTTTTAGTTCAGCCTGTGATTGTGTTTGATGTTCATGATGGGAATGGGGGTGAAGGGTTTTCTGGGCCTGGGTCTGTTGGCAATTGGGATGAGGGTTTGCTTGGGCCTGAGTTAAGCCCAGACGAAAGGCCCGAGGTGTCGTGTGAAGATTCACAAGGTCACATTCCTGGGAGAAGCCCTCAACAGTCTTTCTCTGAGAAACTGTTTTCTGAAGATGATTTGTCAGGTGCAGAATTTAATGAGCATGAAGATAGAAAGCAAGACCTTTGTAAACAGAGACAAAGTTCTCAGACCCAACAAAGGTCAACGTGTTTGCAGGAAAAGAGAGATGAGAAACCCTTATCTGATTGTAAGGACAAGAGAAATGCTTTCCTTTCGATTCTGGAGTCAGGAAAAGCTTTATATTGATACAAGGGAAAGAGTTGCCTCAGTGTTCCTAGTTTCATATATCAAGTTTTCCCAGGCTCCTGATCTGTATATTGGATTTTCATGCTGCCTTGTTCTATGGATTTTGTACCTTTGAATCTTGTGTTTTACCTTGTGCCTTGAAGCCATTTGGTATCAGTCCTTTTTCTTGGGACTATAAAGTTTTAACAATTTTTACTGCTTTGCCTTCATATATTCTTCAATAAACTGCTTGCTGATTTTACCAAGCTGGTGTGGTGTTTAAGGTCAGAAGTGTTCCTGCTCTGGAGTACAACACCTAGTCTGCTTCTATGTAGTTATGTAGTTCCCTCCTCTGAATTTTGAAGCTTTTCCCCAGCACAGGACTCCAAGGCAGCTTTTGTGATAATCTAGTGGCATGTTATAGAGTCTTAAATATGATTGGTGGAAACATACCTAATTTTAAATGATAGTTTTTGAATCAGGCATAATGATGAAATTATAGGAATACCTGAGATGTATGCTTTGTGGGTCCCAGGAGGGAGTCCCTCATTTGGTATCAGCCATTGATTGAGGTTCTGGGTTTTAGCCTGCTGCTTTTGGACTCTCACTTGCTGAGGTGTTCCAGCTAGTGTCTCTGTAAATCTTAGAAAATTATTTCTTGATTTAAGGCATTGGCGTGTTGGCTGATATCTGAGCAGGGGATGGGCCAAAGATGTCACTACCTTGATCCTTTGATTATCGGCTGCTACCTCCCAGCAGATGTCAGGTGGTGCAATACCAGCTAGACAATGTAATTTCTCCAGTGGAGTAGGGCGTAGACATCCTGTGATAATCTGGCATGTTTCATTAAGAGCCACATCCACTGTTTTATGTGGTGAGATGTGTTCCACACTGGGCATGTGTATTCAGCAGCAGAGTAACAAAGCACAAGGGCAGATGTCTTCACTGTCTCTGGTTGTGATATCCAGGTTGTGCCAGTCAGCTTTCGTATGATATTATTTATAGTACCCACTTTTTGCTTGATAGTCAAGCAGTGCTTCTTGTAAGTCAGAGCACTGTCCAGAGTATCTCCCAGGTATTTTGATGTGCTGCAATGCTCCAGTGGGAAAGGGTAGAAACTCACCCTTCCCGGTAGCCTCAGGCAAAAGCAAACTTCTTAGCTTGTGTATTCTTCCTCATTACTGCTTTTTGCCATCTTGACCACACTTCTGTGTTCTTTAGCCAAATGTATCCTGGTTTTCGTCTGAAGGGTAAGACGGAGCTTGTTCTGACCACCTGATAAATATTTATCCTGTCTCAAGTCTAGACTAAACATGTCAACTCTTTTGTTTATTTAAACTTTCTAAGGCAGGATGTGTGAATGGGATGCCTGTGTATCATCCTAGTTTTCATTTCAGTTGACTTTGTTGTGGTAGGAAATAATAAAGGGAGAAGTCTGTGAAATATGTGTTTCCTTTAAAAAATATATCACTGTGCATCATATTGATGAATGAAAGATCCTGTCTTCGCATCCTTGGGTACTTCAAACCAATGACCTTCTGATCCCCTTTCATAACTAGGAAAGACAGTGTATATATCATAAAACAAATATAGTGTCTGATGCAAGAGACGAATGCCTCTCTCAAAGCTCTTTTGAGCCCTAAACCGAGGTTCTGTGCTGTTATGGAATGTCCATGAATATTCTGAGTTCTCCGAGTTGAGAAAAGATAGGAAAAATATGTACTTTGTATACTTACTTTCTTTTAAATGGGTTGAATCCTCTGGTCACTGACCCTGCTTTAGGATCATGCAAAATGTTGCATTTCCATTTCCAATTAGACCAGCATTTATCAACCTGGGGGTTGGGACTCCTGGGGGGGGGGGGGGTGTTGCGAGGGGGTTTCAGAGGGGTTGCCAAAGACCATCAGAAAACACATATTTCTGATGGTCTTTGCGGAGAAGGCTGAAAATCTCTCTCCACCTGTCCTCTTCCTTTTTGGAAACACACAATGTATCCTCCTGTGCAGTCACACCCAGACCCTATAAAGATAGAATTAAGATGTGCTTCTCTCATTGTCTGGACGAACCGCGGGGGTCTTTCTTTAGAAGCTTGAGATTCCCAGCATCTGAGGCTACTATAGGCTTTGAACATCAAAAACAGAATATTTATTTCTTAAAGTCCTTGCAGACTTGGCACAGCTTGTTAAAGTTACAAACAAAACAGTCAATTGGTGAAACAATAGAGATGATCTTTCTTTCCTTTCCTTTAGTTACTGAGATAACTTTTCTCCAAAAGGCAGAAGAGAATCCTGGGATCTTTTCACCCTAACCCTGAGCTGCTATGGTTAGAAAAAGGCAGGTTTTTTTCCCTATCTATAGTTCAAGGTTAGCTTTGGAGATGAAGCAAATAGTGTTCAATAACTATTTCTCAATAACTCAATGTCTATATCTATCTATCTATCTATCTATCTATCTATCTAGCTATCTATCTCTATAGTACTCAATAGCTTCTTTATCTAAATAACTCAATCTATAGTATCTCGATCTTCCTACCTAGTTCTCCATAGTTCTTATAGTGGTTTTTTCAGAGTTACCTGCCTGACTATCAGCACATCTGAAGCTTTCTTTCTCTACTGAAGGAGGCAGGGGAAAATTCCAAAATGGAGATCTCAACCCCTGGAAAAAGGGCGATCTCTAAACACAAAGAGATACTTGCTAAACCAATAGCTAGCTGCAAAAGGGGCCTGCAGGCTGGCTTTCTAGCCTCTAATGCTGTTAACTTTCAGAGTGCAGCTGAGATTGTAGCAACCCTGGGGAAATGCAAAGGAACACTATCCCATGCAACTAAAAGGTAATGCAAACTATGCCCCTGGAAGACGGAACACCTCCCACCCAAAGCTCTCCTCCTGCTGTGATTGGCTGGCCTTTCAGCTGGCCTCTCAGCCAAGGGGAGGGCTGTTTCTGAGACTCCAAGCGGGGAGAGGAGAGCAGGTGTGCTTGGTAAATGGCAGTGTGGTACGCATGCATGAGTGAGGGAGCATGTGAGACTGGAGGGAGGCTTGCACCAGTGAGTCCCTTCAAGACAGGGCGAAAAGAACCCGTGCAACGTGGGGCTGAGAGTGGCCCAGCAGCATCCATCATTGTTTGGGTTCACGGTGCTCTCTGGATGTAGGCTAACTACATCTCCCCTCAATCACTGTCAATTTCTCCCAAATCCCTTTTTTATGTTGGTCATGGAGGTTCTGTGTTGGACTTTTGGCCCAATTCTATCATTGGTGGGGTTCAAGGGGCTCTCTGATTATAGGGAAACTAAAAATCCCAGCAACTACAACTCCCAAATGACAAAATCAATCCCCCCCCAACCTCACCACTATTCAAATTTGGGTGTATCGGGTATTTGTGCCAAATTTGGTCCAGTGAATGAAAATACATTCTGCCTATCAAATATTTACATTGCAATTCATAACAGTAGCAAAATTACAGTTACGAAGTTACGGAAAAAAATATGGTTGGGGTCACCACAACATGAGGATCTGTATTAAGGGGTCGCCGCATTAGGAAAGTTGAGAATTAGAAAGTGACTGCGAGAGAGGAAGGGAGGGAGAGAAAAGGCAAGAGAGAGAGGAAAAAGAGAGAATAGGACCAGACAGTGAATGGGGGCTTTAACCTATTGTTCTAATCCGAATTCCTCCCACCAACTGCTGTTCTTTGCATCAGGTGGAAAACTCCTCTCTGTTAACTAGTGTGGATTGTGCTAACTTGGCAACAGGGAATATAATGGATTAAGCATCTGGCAGAGGAGGGGAAAGTTGTGGACAATCCCAGAGCAAACAAACATAGGCGCGTTCCCTATCCCTTTACACTATTTACTGTATTGAGCTTAAAAATAACTCCCCTGTTTGCATTTTTCCCCCTGCATCGCTTGAGCCATGTAATGGCCTTTCGAAGCTTTTGTTATCTCTGACACACAAACAGGGGAAGGTTGCCTGTATGATTTCATTGAAATTTCCAGCACTAAACCATACCAGGTGGCTGTAATGAAGAGTGAAATGGACCGAGGGATGTCTTCCGCAGAAGACGTATTTGGGGATGCTGTAAATTATGTACTTGCAGCAGAAGAGCTTGTGTATCCCTCGCTCCTCTACAAACTCCCATTAGCCTTTTCACACTACCTCACTGTGATTATAGATTCTCAGTTAACCAGCACCCATGGGAATTGGTAGATGCCAGGTGAATGTAGTTTCTATTTGTTTGAGAGGTATTATTGAAAATAGACTTAACGAATACTATAGATCAGTGGTTCTCAATCTTCCTAATGCCACGACCCCTTAATACAGTTCCTCATGTTGTGGTGACCCCAACCATATCCCTAACATTATGAATCGCCATGTAAATAATGATCTGCAGGATGTATTTTCATTCACTGGAGCAAATTTGGCACAAATGCCCGGTGTGCCCAAATTTGATTACTGGTGGGGTTGGCGGGGGATTGATTTTGTCATTTGGGAGTTGTAGTCGCTGGGATTTACAGTTAACCTGCAAACAAAGAGCATTCTGAACCCCACCAACAATGGAATTGAATCAAACTTGGCACACAGAACTCCCATGACCAACAGAAAATACTGGAAGGGTTTGGTGGGCATTGACCTTGAATTTGGGAGTTGTAGTTCGCCTACATCCAGAGAGCACTGTGGGCTCAAACAATGATGGATCTAGACCAAACTTGGCACGGATACTCAATATGCCCAAATGTGAACACTGATGAGGTTTGGGAAAAATAGACTTTGACATTTGGGAGTTGTACTTGCTGGGATTTATAGTTCACCTACAATCAAGGAGCGTTCTGAACCCCACCAATGATAGAATTGGGCCAAACTTCCCACACAGAACTGCCATGACCAACAGAAAATACTGTCTTTTCTGATGGTCTTTGGCGACTCCTTTGACACCCCTTCGCGACCCCCCCCCCCCCAGGGGTCCCGACCCCCAGGTTGAGAAACACTTCTATAGATAAAGGTAAAGGTTTCCTCCTAACATTAAATCCAATCGTGTCCGACTCTGGCGGTTGGTATTCATCTCCATTTCTAAGCCGAAGAGCTGGCGTTGTCTGTAGACACCTCCAAGGTCATGTGGCTAGCAGGACTTCATGGAACACCGTTACCTTCTCGTCGGATCAGTACCTATTGATCTACTCATATTTGCATGTTTTCGAACTACTAGGTTGGCAGAAGCTTGGGCTGACAGTGGGAGCTCATGCCACTTTCCAGATTCGAACCTGTGACCTTTCAGTCAGCAAGTTCAGCAGCTCAGTAGCTTAACCCATTGCTCCATTGTATGAGAAGTTTATTGGTAAACAATGTTGTATGTGTAGTTTATGTATAAACAATATTTATCCATATTTGTCTGCTTTTGAACTGCAGTTACCCACATGACAGTGGCTAAATACAGGAATATGCAATTTTATTCTTTTAAGGAAACACATTTTTGTTGTTGCTTTCTTGCTAAACAAGCCTCTATTCTTTTGCTCCTTCTAGGGCCCACCTCAATTTGCTATACTTCCAGTACTCCTGCCCAAATACTGGAAGAAAGTGGCTGCCTTAACACAGATCCACAGCTATTTGGCAGCAGGAAAGATGGTTCCCCATTAATGCTTCAAGTGATTGATGATATTGAAGGTGAGTTCTCGTGATGCCAATCTGAAGAATGTAGTTCTCTGACGGCTTGCACTCTTTGTATTGACTGAACCAGGAATGGCCAGAGTGTGACAGGTGTGTGCAATGACCTGTCCTTTCTCTCCTCCTTTGCCTCAGCGGAAGACTCTCTGTGCTCCTTCGACCTTCCCGACTTCCTCCAGGTCTCAGAGGTGGAAATGAGAGGTTCAGAGGATGTTGTCCCTGGCACTGTGTTACAACGGCTGATCCAGGAGCTGCGTTATGGCAACCCGAATGAGAACATGAACCTGCTGGCCATCCAGCAGCAGGCCACCGGGAGCGCGGGACCTTCCAACTCCACTGCCGGCACGCTCTCTTCTTCCACGGAGAACCTGGTACTGGAAGACCCACAAATGGTCCAGCACTCGGCGCGCCAGGAACCACAGGGCCAGGAGCACCAAGGGGATAATTCTGTGATGGAGAAGCAGTCCAGGGGTTCCCAGCCTCAGCAGAACAATGAGGAGCTACCCACTTACGAGGAGGCCAAAGCCCAGTCTCAGTTTTTCAGGGGTCAGCAGCAGCAGCAACAACAACAACAGCAGCAGCAGCAGCCATCATCCAACACTGTTGGACCCAATTTTTATACAGCTGGGAATTCCTGTCCAAAGTCTAGAACAGAAGGGAGGCCAACGTTGGCCCGTGCCAACAGCGGGCAGGCCCATAAAGATGAAGTACTCAAAGAGTTGAAGCAAGGCCATGTCCGCTCTTTAAGCGAAAGGATAATGCAGCTGTCCTTGGAGAGAAATGGTGCCAAACAGCAGCCCCCTGTCTTGGGGAGAGGCAAGGGGTTCAAGACGGGTGGGCCGTCGTCCTCTCAGGCTGCCTCTAAAGGCTTGGACCAAAGGGGACCACCACCGGACTATCCTTTCAAAAGCAAGCAGTCGGTCTCTCCCTTTGGCAAAACTCAGGAGCTTGGGTTGTTTTTTAATGACCAGCACTCTGGAATAATCCAAGAAAGCATGAATCCCTCCTACGCAGCTCCACAAACTACCAGGAGTGACGCCACTATTGTCCGCTATCAACCTCCACCAGAATACGGTCTGCCCAGGTAAGTCTGAATTCTTATCTTTTTTGTGCAGTTGTGAACCCTCATCGAGGCACTTGGGGTAATTTGACTTTATTCCTTTCACAGTCATGTTTTATTGTCCTTCATTTTGTCACCTGATGTGCTATAAGCAATGGCCAAGAGTTTCAGGAAAGATGATCTCTGAGAGATACTTCTGTTGGGGTCCACCAGAATGGCAAAATGTGCCCCTTGAATTATTATTATTATTATTATTATTATTATTATTAAACTTTATTTATACCTCACCACTATCTCCCCTCATGGAGACTCGGGGTGGCTAACATGAGGCCAAGCCCAACAAATACAATAAACAAATGAAATACATACAGAAAAATAATAGTTAGAATTAAAAATCAAATTAAAATAATATACCACAATAAGAACAATAACATAAAAACAGCAAAGGAAGGCTAACACCAGGTACAAAGAGAAATAACAATTATGGACAAGGAGTGAATCAGGATGGGCTAGGCCAGATGCACAGATAAAAACAGGGGGACATAGGGCAGGATAGGAAACTGGAGCGATTTAACTGGTGGGAGGGACAGGAGGGGCAAGCTATGGGGCTTTATTACCCGTTAGGAATAAGGGGAAGTGCATCAAGAGGACGGGTATATGCTGGAACTGACATGGAATGGGGATTGTTGTTCATCAAAAGCAAGGTGGAACAGCCAAGTTTTCAAGCTTTTCCTAAAAGCTGATAAGGTGGGATTGTTGTAGGTTTTTTCGGACTATATGGCCATGGTCTAGAGGCATTCTCTCCTGACATTTCGCCTGCATCTATGGCAAGCATCCTCATCAGCCATAGCAGAGCACCTGATGAACCAACCTGGAAACAGCATTTTATTTGAGAACACAGAAATGCTGGACCGCTCTCACAACCACCATGTCAGATACACAAAGCATACAAATACACAAGCATGTGGACAATTTCAAAAGAAAGGAGGAAACCATGAAAATGAAAATGAACAAAATCTGGCTACCAGTATTAAAAAAACTCTAAAATCACACCAGCAAAGCAACAGAGAGGAAACAAACAAGGACATTAATCACCTCTTAACAAAAGTTTGCTCTAGGTACTGTCAGGCCATTATATGCTAATCAAGGTGGTCAGTTGAAACATTCACACCTAGCTCCAGCAGACAAGAGTCCTTTGTCTTACCCTGGTCATTCCACAGATATATAAACCCCTTTTCCTAGTTCCAACAGACTTCACTACCTCTGAGGATGCTTGCCATAGATGCAGGCGAAACGTCAGGAGAGAATGCCTCTAGACCATGGCCATATAGCCCGAAAAATCTGCAACAACCCAGTGATTCCGGCCATGAAAGCCTTCGACAATACATTGATAAGGTGGGAGTTTGCCTAATCTCCCCCGGTAATGAGTTCCAAAGCCAAGAAGAAAATCATACACTGGGGGTTCCTGAAATTCTAGTGAATTATGATAAGGCACATTGGGGACTCCTCTGTGATGTCCTTTTGTGCAATAGGAGTTTCCAAGTTGTGTAACAACTCCCAGAGCATTCTGGTGTCCATTGTACTAGGAGTCAATATTACTCCCAATGCCCATGATGCTATGAGACTTACATCTCAACAGCCAAGCTGTTGGTACTATTTGTGCAGTGTCTCCAGGGATGTAGCTATGTCTCTGTTCCCCTTCTGAGAGGATGAACATTGTTCAGTGTTGCAATTCAGCTCAATGTGTTCGCTAACATATATACTTGGTGTTTCCTGGATGTCAGAGAGGCTGCTGCCCACCTGCTTTCTCACTTCTTCAGCTCTGAGAAGGCCTACTTCACAATGTCTCCATGGCAATGCTCTGGCTACGGTGGGCAGGCTCTCCTTGAGACTCTTTCCTTCCTCCCACCCTTACCCTCATACACATGGCACTTTTCTTTCCTGGTGACATCACAGAGGGCCACCCGGAAATAGCTTACAAACATCCACACTTAGATTTATATATATATTAACAGATAGATAGACATAGATAGGGTTCCAATGCTGTACATTATCCTTTTTACACTGATTTCAATTATGGAGATATCAAACAGGATAACACTGGTTATTCAGAGGGAAGCATGAAATCCCGGCTAACTGGCTGGCTGGCTTGCTTCGTTATTGACTTTATGTCTCTCTTCATAGTGGCTTAAGGTAATGCTGAATAAAGATATAATTTACAAGCTAAATACAAGCTCGTCCATCAAAACATTATTTAAAACTGCATAAGGTAAAGGTTTTCCCCTTGACATTAAATCCAGTCATGTCCGACTCCTGGGGTTGGTACTCATCTCCATTTCTAAGTCGAAGAGCTGGCGTTGTCCATAGACACCTCCAAGGTCATGTTGCCTGCATGACTGTATGAAGCGCCGTTACCTTCCTGCCAAAGCGGTACCTATTGATCTACTCACATTCATAGTATCATAGAATCATAGAGTTGGAAGAGACCTCATGGGCCATCCAATCCAACCCCCTGTCAAGATGCAAGAACATTCACATGTTTTCAAACTGCTAGGTTGGCAGAACCTGGGGCTAACAGCGGGAGCTCACACTGCTCCCTGGATTTGAACCGGTGACTTTTCTGTCAGCAAGTTCAGCAGCTCAGCGGTTTAATCTACTGCACCACCAGGCGCACCTTAAAACTGCATATGTATATGTATACATGTGTGTGGTCTCCATATCATCACCATTAAAAAAAAATCAGAAGAGTGTGAATGTGGCAACCCCATATTAAAAAACCCTTCCTCAGCAACCAGTCAATTTCAGCACTGCACCTGCATCATAAAGCCTACATCATTACTGAAGCAGAACATTTGGATTAGTGTTTTATAGAAGTACAGAATTGGATTAAATGGCTTTTGAGATCTCTTCCAATGGCATGATTTTATAGCAGCCTTTCCTTAGTCTGTTGCCTTCTCAACTACAAACTCTATCAATTCTAACCTGCACATACTGGTTTGGGGTGATGGGTGTTAGTTGTGCCACGATCAGGAGAATTGTGGGATAGGGAAGGCTATTCTGTAGCAGAAAGAGATTGTTTAAGCTCATGGCTCCTTGCCTATGAGTTTTGTCTTCCTTACACATAGCAAAAACAGTGCTTGCATTCCATCTGTTGAGGACATGTTTTGACTTTCTTTCCATAACATATTGAAAGATTGTGTGCAATTTTTTTTTACCAACTAGGAAAAGTCTAGCTTTCAAAGGAAACATAAAAACCTCTGTTTATGTAAGCGAAACATCAACAAAGGGATGGGGAGACAGGAAAACAGGGTCAAATGCAGGGTATGGTCTCAAGAAGTTGGGAGAGGACTCCAATTATCATGTTCTTTCCATATTGGAGCTTTCTTTAGTGCCAAGAGCAGGGATTCAATGGTTGCCTAATACTCTCAGGTTGTGCTCAGAACTGAATACTTCCCCTAAAGAACAAATTAGAGTTGGGATCAGAGTTCTTGCACTTTTGAACACAATCTTTGCAAATGAAAAGTTCATGTTTCAATCTGTGATATCTCCAAATGAAAAGGTTTTAAGAAACAGATTGTGGCAGATGGAGCTTTTAATGGGCCCTTCTATGTACAGTGTTCCCTCGCTACTTCGGGGTTCGCTTTTCCGCGGACTCGCTGTTTCGCGGGTTTTTGCCTCCCAGTTTATGATGGTTGCTGTTATCCAGAGCGGTGTTCTAATCCCACCACCCAGGCATGTAGCCGGGGGGGGGGGGGGGGGGGGGGGGGGGGCTTGAGTGGCTTCAGCCCCCCCCCCCCCCAAATTCTCATGGTGGTTCGCAAAAAGGCCTTACTGGTGCATTATTTAAACTGTTATGTTTATTCATATCATGATCTGATCACCATACTCAATATATCCCATATGCATGGGGGTATTGGGGTAATGATACAAAAGGTTTGCTAGGGTAGACCCTCTTTCACTCAGACTCAGCCCCCCCCCCCCGAAACTCAACCCCACCGAAACCCCCCCCCCCCGAAAAAATTTAGCCCCCCCCCCCCCCCCCCCCGAAACGAAATCCTGGCTATGGGCCTGCCACCACCTGGCAACAATGGAGTGTGGAAGGGGGCTTCACCCTCCTCCTTGGGAGAGAGGCAGCCAATCAAGAGCAATTGCAAAGCAAAGCAGAGATAGCTAGCAAAAAAATAAGGTGTGCGGTGCCTTTAAATCTCTCTTCGCTTCTGCCTCACCCTCGGAACTCAATATACATAGAATCATAGAATCAAAGAGTTGGAAGAGACCTCATGGGCCATCCAGTCCAACCCCCTGCCAAGAAGCAGGAATATTGCATTCAAATCACCCCTGACAGATGGCCATCCAGCCTCTGTTTAAAAGCTTCCAAAGAAGGAGTCTCCACCACACTCCGGGGCAGAGAGTTCCACTGCTGAACGGCTCTCACAGTCAGGAAGTTCTTCCTCGTGTTCAGAAGGAATCTCCTCTCTTGTAGTTTGAAGCCATTGTTCCGCGTCCCTACATATATAATAACAACATATATTATATATATACATATATAATAATAACAAGCCTTGGGAAGTGTCCAATGTGCGATCCAATACAACAGCCAGCAGAGTGATCTTGTTGCTGTGGACTCATCTTGTTGTAGTTCAAATAATAATAATAATAATAATAATAATAATATGTCTTCCTTACACATAGGATCGGCACACTGGGTGCAGTGCCTAAAGACTTTGGCCTGCACTTAAACACATTCGGCACTGACAAAATTACCATCTGCCAGCTGCAGAAGGCCACCTTACTAGGATCTGCATGCATTATTCGCCAATGTATCACACAGTCCTAGACACTTGGGAAGTGTCTGATGTATCATCCAATTCAACAGCCAGCAGAGTGTCTGCTGTGGACTCATCTTGTGTTTCAAATAATAATAATAATCTTTGTTTATACCCCGCCACCACCTCCCCAAAGGGGACATGAGGCCAAGCCCAACGATACAGGGCAGCTACATAAAATATAAACAAAATTACAATAAAACGTTACAATAAAATAAATTAACCAATCAAGTAAAATAAATAGTACAAAATAACATAATGGAAAATCAAACACAGTGGGCAGGCCAAATGCACAACATAAAATGATAAAACTCTGGATGAGATAGCAATGAAATTAATAGTTTAAAATTCTGTACAAAAGCAATAGCTTGTAAGAGGGTATATTTGTGAGGGAGGAGCTCATAGGGGGCTGAACAGTGGAATTAGACTTTCAATAAGGTGGGGGAAAGTGCAATATGAGGAAAACAATGTAGGTGAAACAACAAGACTGGAATATATGGTCCTTTCCAATATAGTGTCCCTACTTTGCGGATTTTCACTTTTTGCGGGTGGTCCTGGAACGTAACACCCGCGATAAGTGAGAAAACACTGTATTGCATTCCTTTCCCCCATAACTCCAGAATCCCTACCTACAGTTCCACTTTCCTGCAACTGGGGAAACTGGTCTCTTTTGCTAGGTCCTTGAGGCAATTCTATAGTTTGCTTCCCCCAGAGATTCTCATACAGTTATGTTGAGGGACCTGGGAAATTTCCCTTGCAACTCTAAGGCATGCTGGGTCTGTAAGTTAGGTCATTCAATGGTGTTTGGTTATATCCACAGTTTCAGATAACGTTGGTTCTTGCTAGGAATATATCCTACATGGTTATGGGAGGGCTTTCTTACTGTATTTTCATTATTGTTAAATTGTTTGGTTTTCATCTGTGGGTTTACTTGAAAGGCTGTTTCCAACTGATTGGTTTTAGTTGAATATTGCTTTCAAATGTGTATTTTTTTTGTGTGTCAGGAGCAACTTGAGAAACCAAGTCACTTCTGGTGTGAGGGAATTGGCCGTCTGCAAGGACGTTGCCCAGGGGAGGCCCGGATGTTTTGATCTTTTACCATCCTTGTGGGAGGCTTCTCTCATGTCCCTTCATGGGGAGCTGGAGCTGACAGAGGGAGCTCATCCGTGTTCTCCCCAGATTCGAACCCATGACCTGTTGGTCTTCAGTCCTGCTGGCACAAGGATTTAACCCACTGCACCACCAGGAGATCCTTCAAATGTGTATGACAAGGCTCCTTAGATCTCTGTTGACAGAAAGGCAGGATAAATAAATAAAACCAATTGTACTTATTTTCCTTGAAAACAGATAATTCAATTAATCTTTGTCCCCTTCCTTCGTGCCTTTTCCTCCATCTAGCCGTCAATGCCAGTCATTCCCTTCAATATCATCAGCACAGCAGCACAGCCCGATGTCATCCCAAGCCTCCTCCCTGAGCGGACCATTGCACTCTACCTCTTTGCCTCCTCTCTCGATGGCCACCACATCCCAGTCTTTGCCTGCAACGCCACCAAGCCAACAGCAACAGCAGCTCGCACCAGATGCATTTACAATAGTGCAGCGAGCCCAGCAAATGGTGGAGATGCTCTCGGAAGACAACGAGGCCTTGCAGAAAGAGCTGGAGGGCTACTACGAGAAAGCCGACAAGCTTGAGAAGGTATGTGGCAGAGTTGGGAGGGAGAGGACCTTTTTCAGAAGTAGAGCACATGCTTTGCACAGAGAATGTCTCAGGTTCAATCCAGGTTGGGATGGAGAATGATGGCCAATTAGTGCAGACAATACAGTGTTGTGTCTTTGCACGAAGGAGATTCCTATATTCCTATGCTCCTCTTCATTGCCATGGTAGAAAAATCCCATTTAACTTATTTGATGGAAAGAATAGCAGGTTCTAGTCCAGCTTTCCCCTTATCTGCTGCTTTCTGTGATGCACAAGAAATTGGTTTCAAACTGTAGATCAGTAATCCCCAACATGTGGTCTGTGGACCACCAGTGGTCCGCAATAACTAAAATATGGTCCGTGGTCTCACCATTACTACACCATTGTAACGAGAGCGACTGGTCTCGCAAAACTCTCTTATAGTACCAAGGTTTATTAAATATAGCTTTCTGTGGGCGAGTAGATATGAATGTTTGGTATTAGAGGTGTGGACTATCTACAGACATCACATGCAACTCCTAGAATGATTCCATCAGCGTTGCCTCCGAAAAATCCTGCAAATCTCTTGGGAAGACAAGCAGACAAATGTCAGCATGCTGGAAGAATCAAAGACCACCAGCATTGAAGCGATGGTCCTCAACTCTGCTGGACTGGCCACATTGTCTGGATGCCTGACCACCGTCTCCCAAAGCAGTTGCTCTACTCCGAACTCAAGAACAGAAAACAGAATGTTGGGAGATAGGAAAAGAGATTTAAAGATGGGCTGAAATCCAACCTTAAAAACTCTGGCATAGACACTGAGAACTGGGAAGCCCTGGCCCTTGAGCGCTCCAGCTGGACGTCAGCTGTGACCAGTAGTGCTGTAGTATTTGAAGAGGCATGAATGGAGGGTGAAATAGAGAAACGTGCCAAGAGGAAGGTGCATCAAGCCAACCCCGACCAGGACCGCTTTCCATCTGGAGAACATGCAGATCAAAAATAGGGTTCCACAGTCACCTATGTACCCACCGCCAGTACACCAGTCTTGGAAGACAATCCTACTCGGACAACGAGGGATTGCCTAAGTAAGTAAGTAAGTAAGTAAGTAAGTTTAACTGCAGCTCTCAGCATGCCTCATCATTGGCTATGCCACTGGGAGTTGCAGTTCATATATATCTGGAGGGTCAGACATTCTCCATCTCTGTCCTGAGTAGCTATAGACAAGGCACCATATTGCTTTCCTCTACCTTTCAGGGTTGTTGTGTCTCCCTGTATTTACTTTCAAGTCTCTTAATGCCAGCAAAGACATGAACATGATGACAACTCAATACATAACAAATTCGCTGTTTTATAGAACTTGGAGTGTCTTTCTCTTTGGCAGTGTTTCCCCAGTTCTTGCCCTATTTTAACACAGCTTGCTCTGTTTATACAGCCATGAGCGTCCCATGCCAAAAAAACAGGGTCCCCAGCCTTTGTCAGCAGGATTCTCTTCCTGATCTAGTTGGCAGGGATTTCCTTTGCCTTCTACTGCCTCTTTTTTAATTATCACTTCTTAACTCATTGGGAAGTGTCCAGTTTAATGTTTCCACACTGAAGGCTGCACATTTGGCTCCAAGTGTTCCAACATGTCTATCTGTTGGCACAAAAGCCTTTGGGAGGAAGGAGGTAGGAAATGAGTCTCCTTCGAGAAAGCAGTTACCATTAGTGCCCTTAGTAATGGATCAAGGCAGCCAAAGGTTCTGGATTTCTAAGTTTGGTGGAATTTATAATTTTAGATTTCGAGCTTAATAGTCTTAAAAGGGAGAATATCTTTAGAGGTTAAAGCCTATTATATTACTGTGTTTTTTTCAATTCTAAGGCACACTTTTTCTCCATATAAACATATTTTAAAATGGGGTGCATAAAATCGCAGGAGTGTTTGTGTGTGTATCTATATCTTTCTCTGTCTCGGTAGTACTGAAATTAGTGTGTGAAATATGGTATATATTCATATAGAACAGTGGTTCCCAAACTTTTTTTGACCAGGGACCACTTGACTAAGGCCCCACTTTGACCAGGTACCACTTGAACAGGGACCACTTTGACCAGAGACTACTTAAACAGGGACCACTTTGACTAGAGACTGCTGGAACAGGGACCACTTTGACCAGGGACCGCTTTGACCAGGGACCACTTGAACAGTGACCATTTTGACCAGAGACCACTTGAACAGGGACCACTTTGACCAGTGACCACTTGAACAGGGACCACTTTGACCAGAAACCACTTGAACAGGGACCACTTTGACCAGAAACCACTTGAACAGGGACCACTTTGACCAGAGACCACTTGAACAGGGACCATTTTGACCAGAGACTGCTTGAACAGGGCCACTTTGACCAGGGAACGCTTGAACAGGGACCATTTTGATCAGAGACCGCTTGAACAGTGACCACTTTGACCAGAGACCACTTGAACAGGGACCATTTTGACCAGAGACCACGTGAACAGGGACCATTTTGACCAGAGACCTCGTGAACAGGGACCACTTTGACCAGGGATCACTTGAACAGGGACAATTTTGACCAGGGACCACTTGAACAGGGTCCATTTTGACTAGAGACCACTTTGACCAGGGACCACTTGAACAGGGAAACTTTGACCAGGGACCACTTGAACAGGGACAATTTTGAACAGGGATCATTTTAACCAAGGATCACTTTGACCAGGGACCACTTGAACAGGGACCACTTTGACCAGGCACCACTTGAACAGGGACCATTTCGACCAGGGACCAGTCTCCAACATTACTACCAAAAGGGTTACAAATCAGTTTTTGGTCAACTTTAGATTCAGTTTGGTTATTTGTGGTGCTGATTCAGAAAAATGCATTGGATAGACCACATCAGCTCTAGTTTCTGATACAGAACATAGGCCATCCAGTAGTCGCCATCTTCTCACCCAGAGAAAACCATATTTAATAATCTAGAGCTGATGTGGTAGTCGTAATCTTTTGTAGGTAGTCAGTCTCTCCCCTCCCAACATCTCCTGACATAAGAGGGTTTCATGAGACCAGTCACTCTCATTGTTGCATGGTTTTGAGGCAACAGTGTAGTAATGGTGAAACCGCAACCATATTTTCATTCTTGGGGAGGACTGGTGGTCCACGGACCACAGGTTGGGAACCACTGATATAGAAGTTGACCTCATGTATAAGTTAAGGCCTCGTTTTGGAGCCAAAATGATGGATTATGATATGATCCATGGATAAGTCGAAAGTCATTCCATGGGGAAGGGAAAGCACTAATGGTACCTCAGGGTACTTCTGACATTACCACCATTTCCTGACCCACACACTCAAAAAGGCCAAAATGCAATGGCAGAGATTGTTTTTTGGTTGAATTTGGACTAAAATTTCTAGATGCATATATATGAATATATACAGTAAGACTATTCCATCAGATAAAGTGTGATCAATTGTTAAAATACTTTCAAAAAGAACTTCTGTATCCCTGATCAATTTAACACACTACAGGGAAATGTTTTATTTGTAACACCTTACCATGAAGACTTTGGGCCCTTTTAGATAGACTCTATATCCCAGGATAGGATCCCAGGTTTTCTGCTTTAAACTGGATTATATGAGTCCACACTGACAGATAATCTGGGATAAACAGAAAACCTGGGATCAGATACAGGGTCTGTCTGGAAGGGCCCTTTGCTTCAGACAGCGGTCATCCTCAGTTGTGTCTGGTGATAGGATAGGAAGTACTAAATTTAGGGCTTTGGGGATTTGGAAAGACATGCCTTGCCATAGAAGATGAGATTGCAAACTTTTGTGATGCACAAGAAATGGGTTTCTTTCAGCTGGAGGCATTTCTCCTTTGGCCTCACTGTAGGAGAATTCTTCCTGCAGAACCGTGTTGGTGTGAAAGTTGGCACGCAACTTTCTGGACGCCACACAAAACTTTCTTTTAGAAGCGTTGAGTCAAAGACTGACGTGGCTCCCTGTCCAGCTCTTAATGGTATGTTGTTTTCTTCTCTTTTCCCCCCTTCAGTTTGAACTAGAAATACAGAAGATTTCAGAAGCATACGAGGACCTGGTGAAGACCACCACCAAGAGAGAGTCATTAGACAAGGCAATGCGTAACAAACTTGAAGGAGAAATCCGGAGGCTCCATGATTTCAACAGGGACTTGCGTGGTATGTCCTTTTGGCCAAGGCCTTTTCATTCTTCATTGCATTGGAACTGTACTTCCAAGTGATCACATGCCTGGTTGCCACATCAGAGGCTGAACCAACTATTTTCCGTCATTAATTTTAGAGAGCTATTTATTGCGGGTATGGCAGCCTAAAGGATTTACACTACTTAATCCTTTCCTTGGTGTACATTCTGTGTGATATGTTGTCCTTCATAGCTACATTCGGATTTCATACCAAAACATAATTTAGTGTTATGGGATGGAGTGTGACCAAGTTTGTTCGCTGCCCTTTTCTGTTTACCCATTTTCAACGAGATTGAAGTTTTATGTAAGATAAGAAATGTGTATAACAACAACAACAACAACTATATTTTTTACCACGCCTTCATCTCCCCAAAGGGACTTGTAGCAGCTTACACATGAGACAGGTAAAAGTAAAGGTTTTCCCCAGACATTAAGTCCATACGTGCCTAACTCTGGGAGTAGTGCACATCTCCATTTCTAAGCCGAAGAGCCGGCATTGTCCATAGACACCTACAAGGTCATGTGGCCAGCATGACTGCATGGAGCGCTGTTACCTTCCCACCAGAGCAGTACCTATTGATCTACTAACATTTGCATATTTTCGAACTGCTGGGTTGGCAAAAGCTGGGGCTAACAGTGGAAGCTCACGCTGTTCCCCGGATTCAAACCTGCGACCTTTCGTTCAACAAGTTTAGCAGCTCAGTGGTTTAACCCACTGCACCACAGGGGGCTCCAACACATGAGATACATAATACATAAATACATAAGAAACACATAATTGTTTTGTTTTTGTTTTTAATGGACTGTTTTGTTTTGATGTTTTGTGGACACCTTGTCTCATGTGTGACACGAGATAAGGTGTCAACAAAACATCAAAACAAAACAGTTCATTAAAAACAAAAAATAAAATTAAAATAAAACATAGTAAAACATAACAATCAGATAAAACATAAAAGTATAAAACAGCTGCCATAAAACTCACTTAAACAATACACAAACAAAAAACCAATAATCAGAAATACTAAGAAGGGGATTGGAAGAAGTGCAAAGAACCAAATCTCCCAATTGGTTCACAAGGATATGGGGAGCACACAGTTTAAAAGCCTCATGTATCCAATGCTAAAAATCAGTCCTAAACGAGGCCACAGTAGCATATCAGAAAGAAAGTTGTATACTGCGTCTGTTATTTTTTTAGTTAGTTACATTTCACTTAACATTTCCCAAGGGTATACATAAACAGAGAAGTCTGATTTCCCTCTCATTCTGTCTCCCAATTTAACTCATCAACAGATTTATAAAATTAGATTTAAAGATAATCAAATTACTGAACCAAAGAAGGTTATCAAAATGACTGTGTGCGAAAAGCATAGAGAACACTAAGTGATCATTAATTATATGTGAAAATTAAGTCAGTTGCCATCGCTTATTTGGCATGGATTGAACAGCCTCTAACCCATCTGCTACCCCAGGAATTTGTTGCAAATACTATTAAGCCTTTCAAAACAAATGTAATTTTAAAAAGATTACAATCTGAATATCAAAAAATGAAGTGCAAACAGACAGCTAGAGAGCACACTGAACCCTACCTGTTGCACTCCAGAACAGGAAAAGCCCTTTAACTTTAAACACCACACCATTAAGTAGGGGAAAAAAAATCATTTTATTGAAGATAATTAAAAAGCAGTAAAGTAAAAAGCACTTTAAAGAAATAGGTAAATCCAATAAGGTAAGAAGATAAGGAGGAAAAAAGTAGTCCAGGGAAAATAGTCCAGCAAAGTCCATGAAAACAAAGTCAAAACTTCTCTAATAAAATCCAAGAAACCAGGAAACATGAATCCAAGGCATGAATACAAAATCATAGAATCCAAGAATCAAAACCATGAAACAAAAGACACTTAAACATGAATCCTCCAAGCTAGGCTTCCATGAAACAAGGACGAGATCTTGATTTGATTCCAAACAATGCTTCATCTGACTGCATATCCTGTACTTGGGACTTTTAACTCCTCATTAGCTATGTTCTAAGCACTCAGAAATTGGTTTCACTTTAGTTTAGAATCTCTTATCTTTTTCTCTCGGAACCCGGCAGAATACCGAAGCCACTGTTCGGCCATTCTGTTTTGACTAATCTCTCCCCGTCTATCTATTTGATCATTAATTTCTGCACTAGGTGCAAGAGCTGTTTTCAAGCTCCAAATAATGGGAACTCTCTGGTAGCAAATTCAGGGAGCACACTATCATCCCCACACCCCTCAGGGACATTCCCATGGGAAACTACACTTTGAACAGGGATCTCCTGGTCATTCTCTGCATCAATATCATTGACCAAAGCATTGTCATCTTGAAACTCATTGACATCACTCCCCACATCCAAAGCACCCTGATCCTGAAACACAATCATAGGTTGAGCTCCAACACTACCGACAATGCATCTAGAGCAGACTTGCCAAACATAACAAACTTTAAGTACTGATAGAGTTTCTCGGGTTTAACCTGGCATAATGTGAGTTATAGTTCACCCACAACATTATGCATTTTGTGCAATTAAAAAATTGACAACGCTGGGTACCCAAGCTAGTTTCTTATAAAAAAAATCTGGGGTTCTCCAAAATGCAGGTTGGCCATCTCTGTCCTTCAGCAAAATCTCCTGTTCATAGGTATATGAATTGGTCTCCCTTCACATGAGTTCTTCTTGTATTGCATTTCTTGGTTTGCCTATTATTTTGTGGTTGGCCTTCAGCCTCATGCACATAATTTCTTCTTCTTCAACTCTTCCCAATTTCTGTGCAGATCGATTAGAGACCGCCAACAGGCAGCTTGCGTGCAGAGAGTTTGACGAAGATAAGGCAACAGAAGGTCTTTATGCTTCTCAGAGTGAGTACCACCCAATCTCTACTGAAGGATAGATGTGTGGTGTACTGAAGGATAGATTTGTGGTTTCACACCATTTCTTAACAGCTTTTCTTTCTCTGGACTTGTTTTACTGTTTGCTGCCATTCTTACATTGGTGGTGGGTGGAGAGATGAGGATGCATTGAATACATCTTGATGTCAGCAGGAGAAATGCACTTCCAAGAGAGATCATTTGTTTCTCTCTTCTGTGGATAAT
This sequence comes from Anolis sagrei, assembly GCF_037176765.1. Taxonomy (NCBI): domain Eukaryota; kingdom Metazoa; phylum Chordata; class Lepidosauria; order Squamata; family Anolidae; genus Anolis; species Anolis sagrei. Next base: position 19,940,360 of record NC_090023.1, read on the forward strand.
TCTGAGGTCATTCAGATTCAGATAAAAAGAGATTTGTAGTTCCTTGTTCATGAGTTTGTGTTTCCATAACTGCAAGGAATTTATTGGGTTGTTGTAGGTTTTTCGGGCTATATGGCCATGTTCTAGAAGCATTCTCTCCTGACGTTTCGCCTGCATCTATGGCAAGCATCCTGAGGATGCTTGCCATAGATGCAGGCGAAACATCAGGAGAGAATGCTTCTATAACATGGCCATATAGCCCGAAAAACCTACAACAACCCAGTGATTCCAGCCATAAAAACCTTCGACAATACAAGGAATTTATATTTCCGAGGTTTCTTCATGTCACATTGTATTAAAATCTATATTCTGTCAGATATGGGAAATGTTGTCTTTCGGAGATTAGTATTGCCTTTCTCATGGATCCATATGATGGTAGTGGATATTGTCAAACCAAAGGGCAGTGTAGAGGAAGTTACGCATGTGTATCTTTGCTTTTTTCAGTCTGCAATGAAGGGGAAAATATTTTTGCACCCAGCTCTTTCCCCAATATATGCATGGTTCACTTCATCAGCTTTGGATTGGGGAGACATACTAAGAGGAAGTCATATCATTAGGTTGCTGTAGTTGCTGTGGGGAAATATAGCTCGAGAAGAGTTCCAAGAACCAAAATGTTAGACTTAGAGATCTGCATTTTGCTCATAAGCCCCCTTGCTCTAGAATAGAGTTTCTCAACTTTCCTAATGCTTCAACTCCTTAATACAGTTCCTCATGTTGTGGTGACCCCCAACCGTAACATTATTTTTGGTGCTACTTCATAACTGTAATTTTGCTACTGTTGTGAATTGTAATGTAAATATCTGATATGCAGGATGTATTTTCATTAACTGGACCAAATTTGGCACAAATGCCCATACACCCAAATTTGAATACTGGTGGAGTTGGGGGGATTAATTTCGTCATTTGGGAGATGTAGTTTCTGGGATTTATAGTTCACCTACAATCAAAGAGCATTCTGAACACCAACAATGGAATTGAAACAAACTTGGCACACAGGACTCCCATGACCAACAGAAAATACTGGAAGGGTTTGGTGGGCATCAACCTTGAGTTCTGGAGTTGTATTTCACCTACATCCAGAGAGCGCTGTGGACTCAAACAATGATAGATCTGGACCAAACTTGGCATGAGTACTCAATATGCCCATATTTGAACACTGGTGGAGTTTGGGGGAAATAGACCTTTACGTTTGGGAGTTGTAGTTGCTAGGATGTATAGTTCAACTACAATCAAAGAGCATTCGAACCCCACCAATGAAAGTATTGGGCCAAACATCCAACACAGAACCCCCATGCCTTGAAGGGACTCACTGGTGCAAGCCTCCTTCCAGCCTCACACACTCTCCCTTGCCCACACATGCGCTCCACACTGCTTTCTGTTAAACACGAATCAGGGAGCATGAAAGGCACTGCAGACTGGTTCAACCTGGTAAGTCAGCCGTAGCCGACCATCTGATGGGCCAACCTGGACACAGCATATTATCTGAGAACACAGAAATGCTGGACCACTCTAACAACCACCATGTCAGAGTACACAGTGAAGCCATTGAAATCCACAAGCATGTGGACAATTTCAATAGAAAGGAGGAAACCATGAAAATGAACAAAATTTGGCTACCAGTTCTTTTAAAAACTCTAAAATCAGGACAGTAAATAAAGAGCAACTCTAAAAAAGCTGGGGAATTCCAGACAAGAATCCACCAGGACCAACTAAGGACCAATTCCCCAGGCAGCAATCAGTCAAGCTTTGAAGCTGCAAGGCCATTCAGTGCTAATCAAGGTGGCCAACTGCAAAATTCACACTTGCCTCAAACAGACAAGACTTGTTTCTCCCACTCTGGACTTTCCACAGATATAAAAACCCCACTTGCCTATTTCCCAACAGACCCCTCAACCTCTGAGGATGCCTGCCATAGATGTGGGCGAAACGTCAGGAGAGAATGCTTCTGGAACCTAGCCGGAAAACTCACAGCAACTCAGTGATTCCAGCCATGAAAGTCTTCAACAAGACATATTTATATAGCATAGGTATCCCACTCCCACAACTATATGTAGTTTCAAAGGACCTCTTGAAAATTTCTCTCTGTTTATCTTGAGAGACTGATGTACCCAGCTGGTATTTGATTGACCAAGTCACAGAATAGTCAGGTTAGCTTTAGAGAAAGAATTCAAGAACAAGTTTCTTCTGTAACTTGACTTGGGTTATCTGTAGGGCATTAATGCCCTGGTTCTCATAAAGTAAACGGCTACTTCACCTCAATGCAGTGTTTGTCTGGCTGTTATGCTTTTTGAGCACCACAAAAAAAATTCTGAAATGTGCTTTCATTTACCCATCATTAAAAATACTAATGCAACTAGTGTCATAGCTCTGGGCTCAGTTGCACTGTCGATTCAGGGCATGCAAGCAAATATAGTTCCTTGAAACAGGGTCATTGAAAATTGCTAGGATAGTTGGCATCTAGGCCAGGCAGTTCAGTGCTCTAAATAGAAGATAACGTGTTTCCAAGAATAGAAATCTAGGACCTTCTTAAGCAGGTTGGATGTATTTATAGCTAAGATGCCTATGGCCACAGGACTTGGTGCATGCCATGTACACAGTAGCCCTGGATGCAAAAGGGAAGGCCAGCATTCTGCAGTGTCTACTCAGTTTTTTCCATGGCAAGCAGCATTTTGTGTAAGATGTGTGTGTCTACATGTGCTGTGTCCATATGGCAACCATATGAATTTTGAGGAATTCCTTAGGAATACTCAGAGATGGTGTTTGCCAGCTTGTAAGCTGAAGAGCCAGCATTGTCCATAGACACCTCCAAGGTCATGTAGCCAGCATGGCTTCATGGAGCACTGTTATCTTCCTGCTAGAACAGTACCTATTTCCTTAGGAATACTCAGAAATGTTGTTTGCCAGTTTATTCTTCTAAAATATAGCCTAGAGCAAATAGGATTCACTTTAAAGCAGGCATGGGCACACTTCAACCCTCCAGGTGTTTTGGACTTCAACTCCCACAATTCCTAACAGCCGGTAAGCTGGTTGGGATTTCTGAGAGTTGAAGTCCAAAACACCTGGTGGGCTGGTTTCCCATGCCTTCTCTAAAGATATGTTACCAATAGCTCTATAACAGTGTTTCTCAACCTGGGGGTCAGGATCCCTGGGGGGGTCACAAAGGGGTGTCAGAGGGGTTGCCAAAGACTGTCAGAAAACACAGTATTTTCTGTTGGCCATGAGGGTTCTGTGTGGGAAGTTTGGCACAATTCTATCATTGGTGGGGTTCAGAATGTTGTTTGATTGTAAGTGAACTATAAATCCCAGCAACTACAACTCCTAAATGGCAAGGTCTATTTCCCTCAAACTCCTCCAGTGTTCACATTTGGGCATATTGAGTATTCATGCCAAGTTTGGTCCGGAGCCATCATTGTTTGGATCCACAGTGCTCTCTGGATGTAGGTGAATTACAACTCCCAAACTCAAGGAAAATGCCCACCAAAACCGTCTAGTGTTTCCTGTTGGTCACTGGAGTCCTGTATGTCACATTTGTTTCAATTCCATCATTGCTGGAGTTCAGAATGCTCTTGTATTGTAGGTGAACTATAAATCCCAGCAACTACAAAATCATTTTTGAGTGGTGGTCACTCCTTGTGTTAGTAGGTGTCTTGTGGCCAAATTTGGCAGCAATTCGTCCAGTGGTTTTTGAGTTATGTTAATCGCACAAACGAACATTACATTTTTATTTATATAGATAGGTGAACTACAACTCCAAAACCCAAGGTCAGTGCCCACCAAACCCTTCCAGTATTATCTGTGGTCATGGGAGTTCTGTGTGCCAAGTTTGGTTCAGTTCTATCTTTGGTGGAGTTCAGAATGCTCTTTGATTGTAGATGAACTATAAATTCCAGCAGTTACAACTCCCAAATGACAAAATCAATCCCCACCTCAACTCCACTGGTAATTTGGATGTATGGGGTATTTGTGCCAAATTTGGTCCAATGAATGAAAATACATCCTGTATGTCAGATATTTATATTGCGATTCATAATAGTAGCAAAATTACAGTTATGAAGTAGCAACAAGAATAATTTTATGGTTGGGGGTCACCACAACATGAGGAACTGTATTAAGGAGTCGCGGTTTTAGGAAGGGTGAGAACCACTGAGTATCTATAAGATATTGTCACCATCTTGAACGTTCTTCCCAAGCAACAAATGGCGCAATCGGGATTTTGTTCCAAATGAAGAGGCTTGGTTATCAACCAACAGGGATGTTTTTCACCTTGTTGTGCATAGGAAATGAGCTCTCGGTCTTCAGTCAATTCACCCTCATGTTCCTGTTGCATGATTGTCCATGTTGTCAAGGTCAGGAGGTCTCCAAATAAATGCCTGTTGCTGAATGAGCAGGCAGAGGTGTCTCTTGTAACCCGCAGCTCATTCCAGAGCATGAAAAGGGTGCTGGAATGTTTGGCAGCAGCTGAAGCTATGTGGATTCCTGCGTGTTTAGATGATTCATGGCAAAGCTCAACTTGAATGGTGTGGAGCTAAATAAAGAACAGCAACACCCACTGAAAAAGAGGATGTTGGTGCTAGGAAGCAGCTTTAGAATCCGACAGCTGGTGCAAAAGAGCAAGCATAAAAGGCCACACCAATAGTCTGTACATTTCAAGAGCCATTTTGGTCTAAGCACCACCTTGAAAGATGAGACTCCTCTGCAAGCATGGCAGGGCTCTTTCTGTAGCAGCTCCTGATTTTTTGAGATCTGGGTCCATCTTTAGTGAGCTTCTGAAGGACAGATAGAAATATCATATATTAAAGGCAAAGGTTTCCCCTGACATTAAGTCTAGTCATGTCTGACTCTGGGGGGTGGTACTCATCTCCATTTCCAAGCCGAAGAGCCAACGTTGTCCATAGACACTTCCAAGGTCATGTGGCCAGCATGACTTCATGAAGCACTGTTATCTTCCTGCTGGAACAGTACCTATTGATCTACTCACATTTGCATGTTTTCAAACTGCTAGCGGCTAACAGCAGGAGCTCACGCTGCTCCCCGGATTCGAGCCTGTAAACTTTTGGTCAGCAAGTTCAGCAGCTTAGCGCTGAACTCACTGTGCCACCGAGGGATCCTTTCCGTAACTTCAAGGCAGCGCTAAATACAATGCACTATATAGGTCTAATCAGAAGGTTCCCACTACATTAATTACTTTGGCTAAATCATCTCTGTTCAACTGGAGCATTGTTCTTTACAAAACAATCCATGCCAAAGAGCCGGCATTGTCCCTAGACACCTCCAAGGTCATGTGGCTGGCATGACTGCATGGAGTGCTGTTACCTTCCCACAGAAGCGGTGCTTATCTATTCACATTTGCATGTTTTCAAATTGCTAGGTTGATAGAAGCTAGGCCTAACAGCAGGAGCTCACCCCACTCCCAAATTCAAATCACCAATCTTTCAGTCAGCAAGTTCAGCAGCTTAGCAGTTTAACCCACTGCTCCACCAGGGTGCCCATATATAGTAACGTATACATCAACCTTTTGCTACTCTACTTAGAGAAGGGGTTGAGTAATGTACTGTACTTACACTGACCCATGGATATAAATAAATAAATATGATAAATAAATTATATGGCAGTGTAGATGTGGCCCAGGTCAGCAATCTCGATGCTGCATTTTGCACTAGCTACAGCCATCGAGTCTTCTTCAAGGCAGCCTTGTGTCGAGTGCATTGTAGTTATCCAATTGGGAAGTTGCAAGTCCATGAATTACTGTGACTTTCCTATCCATACCCATTAAGTTTTTTATCCATGATAACTGCTTTTGCCCTTCTCCTTTCATACTTAACTTCTGTAAACCATCCCACCCAACACCTAAAACATACTACTGGCTTCTTTCATCCCTTCTTACTGGAAATACTGAATGGATTGACGCACTGGGGCCACTTAAAAGTCACTCAAGGCCTGTTGGTTGGTCTCTAATCCATGGTTGAAGATTTAAACCCGAGTCTCCCACATTTGAGTCCAACATTTTCAAACCAGTAGTCCATACTGGTTCTCTGAATATCCTTGTGTAATGTGATCTGGAGTTGTTACGATTCAGTTGGCCCTGGTCTTTTGTTACCCTTCCAGACAAAGAATACCTGAAAGAGAAAGAGAAACTAGAAACGGAGTTGGCGTCCATGCGCCTGACCAATGAGGAGCAGAGAAGGCACATCGAAATCCTGGACCAGGCTCTGAACAGTGCGCAAGCCAAAGTCATCAAGCTGGAAGAAGAGGTGAGATGAAGGCATCAGTTCATACTTCTCTCTCTTTCTCTTTCTGTATCCTCCTTCTAATTCACACACACCACATACATATACTGTCTAACTCAGGCATGGGCAAACTTGGGCCATTGAGTGTTTTGGACTTCAACTTCCACAATCTGAATTGTGGGAATTGAAGTCCAAAACACCCGGACGGCCCAAGTTTGCCCATGCCTGACCTTACTCTTATTCCCAGACTTGGGGTAGACCTAGAAAATGACCAGAGTAGACTTAATTTTTGAGTAATTGAAACTGTGGATACCAATCTTTTGTATATGCAGGTTGTGTTGTCCTCATTTTATTCCTATCAGTTACCTCTATTTCCTAATCTTTTTTCCTCCTGATAAATACTACTGAGTTCATTGCACTTTACATAGCTATATTTACAATTGGAGTCTGGATGAGTTGGTTACAATTTTTCAACACATATTTATTTATTTATTTATTTGGGGTTCTTTTACCCCGCCCTTCTCACCCCGAAGGGGACTCAGGGCGGCTTACAAAAGCAAGGCACAATTTGATGCCTGCATCATAAAAACAATCAACACAAAATTACATCAATACACAGTTAACACCAAATATACATTATAACCATAAAATCAATAAAACCAAATACAAACCCAGATTCTCCTCTTACATGGTCAGCGTTCGCTACTCATAGATCTAGTTTTACGTTCCACTTCATCAATCCTGCTGGTCTTACTCGCCTGGTTGTCTGATTTAATTGCCGGAGTGCCCAAAGGCCTGGTCCCATAACCAAGTCTTCACCCTTCTCCAAAAGGCGAGGAGGGATGATGATGCCCTGATTTCCCCCGGGAGTGAGTTCCACAGGTGAGGGGCCACCACTGAGAAAGCCCTGCTCCTCGTCCCCACCAGCCTCACTTGTGGCAGTGGTGGGGTCGATAGCAGGGCCTCCCCAGATGATCTCAGACTCCGAGGTGGGACGTAGAGGGAGATACGTTCGGACAGATACACTGGACCGGAACCGTACAGGGTTTTGTAGGTCAAAACCAGCACCTTGAATTGTGCTCATACATACACATACTTCAGGTGGTTTCCAGGAACCAAGAAAATGAAACCTCATAAAACAGAGTAGGAATTCTTTCTTCCCAGTGGAAGGGCCTATGGAGATTCAAATTGTGCTTGAGTAACATCCTCCGTTGTATTGAAGTGCTTCTCTCATTACAGAAACTCCTCCAAATTGCCACTCTTTAAATCATGAGAAAAGCTAAGAGTCTAAGGAGAGATGTGAACTAGACATGAGCAATCCATGGTTCTAAATGGTTCTAAAATACTTACAAAACTAGAGGGCGCTGGTGCTTTGCTTCTAAAGTGTTACTAAAGTTGGTGCTTTGCTTATTATTATTATTTTATTATTTTTTATTTATTTCGCGCATTTCTACCCCGCCCTTCTCAACCCCCAAGGGGGGACTCAGGGTGGCTTACAAAAGGCACAGTTTGATGCCAGCACAACAATAAGATAAAAAAATATATAAACAGCAATTAAAACAATTAAAAACAATCAATCAATTCTACATCATAATCAATAAAACCAATCTAATGCTCAACGTTAGCCAACTCGGAGTCCGTAAATTCATTCCACATTGTCAAATTCTATCAATTCTGGTCTAAAGTATTGTTAAAGTTCTGGTGGTGAATGTTTCAGAACTCTAACGAAACTTTCAAAATTTCATTATTATTTCATTATTGGTTATTTTTATGACAGACCCAATTAGGAACTGCCATTTATAACTTTGAAAGTTTTGTTACAGTTCTGAAATTTTCACCACCAGAACTTTAGAAGCACTTTAGAAGCAAAGCACCAGCGCCCCCTAGTTTTGTAAGTGCATTAGAATCATTTAGAACCATGGATTGCCCATGCCTAATGTGAACAGTCTTGGGAGAAGGACTGGAGAATTAATTTCCAAGTGGTAATGCCAAAAAGAAAGAATTAGAGGAAATCTGGATGGCCAAACAATGAGGCTGGGAGAGAACATCTAATCAGTTTCTCCAATTCTGTTGTCCTGGTGGCTGATTTTAAATATCTGAAGACCTTCCATGAAAAAGACAGGCGAGATGTCTTTCATGGTTCTCCAAAGACTAGTTCTAGAACTAATAGAGAAGCAGATTTAAGTTAGGAGGAACTTCCTAACCAAAGATAGGCAGTCAACAAAGTTGAAGCTCTCCCTGCATCCAGCATTGTAAAGTTTCACATTGTAGATCTTCATACTCCCTTCCAATACTGAAATTCTGTATCCTACTCACAGCTGCGGAAGAAACAAGCACATGTTGAGAAGGTAGAGAAGCTTCAGCAGGCATTGACACAACTTCAGGCAGCTTACGAAAAGCGGGAGCAGATGGAGCACCGGCTGCGCACCAGGTTGGAGAGAGAGCTGGAATCCTTGAGGCTCCAGCAGGTGAGGTGGACTAGGGCTCCCAGTACTGTGTGTTTCCCAAAGGCTCTTTGAAGGTCAAGGTCAAAGCCGCATCCTATTGTCTTGCAATCTGTTTACCAGTCAAAACCTCCAGTTGGACTCACATTCAGCAGCTACTTAACCCATCTTTTGGGGTTGGAAAAGAAATTGGTAGTGGGAGATGCATTTACCTGTGAATTACCATTTCCACTTGTACACAGATCTATTTTTATTAATTTCTGGATTATGCAATGAAATCAAAAGCCTAAATTGGAGGGCAGATTGTTGCTACCTTGTTTTCATACCTACTTGAGAGAAATCCACAGGGATTTTCATGGTAAACAGGTTTCACTTCACTTCACTTTATTTCTTAATTAGTCGCTTTCCACCAAGGTGCTCCGAGCGACTTACAATCTAAAATAGCATTTACACAAAACATTCAACATAAAAACACTTCAACAGTGACTATTTGGCAAATTTGATCTGATTACTTAAATGCACAACCAAACAGCCAAGTCTTGAGCGTCTTTACAAAAGGTCGCAACTCCGACATTGCTCTAATGTATGGAGGCAATGAGTTCCACAGAATTGGAGCATAGGCCGAAAAAGCTCTATGCCTTGTAGCTTCCAGGTGTACCTCCCTAGGGCCCGGTATGTAGAGGAGATTTTCCTGGGTGGATCGAGGTGACCACTGATGGAGAAAAGGAATGAGGCGGTCCCTAAGATACAAAGGTCCTTGGCCATTTTGAGCTCTAAATGTCAGGATCAGTATCTTGTAAGAGATCCGATGTTCTATTGGTAGCCAATGCAATTGTTGCAGAATCGGTGTGATATGGGATCTTATAGATGATCCTGCTAGCAGCCTGGCCACTGCATTTTGGACCATCCGAATCTTCTGGGTTGTTGACTTTGGAAGGCTGGCATATAAGGCGTTGCAATAGTCCAATCTCGTGGTGACTGTTGCATGGATTACCGTTGCCAATGCTTCTACCGAAAAGCAGGGTGCCAATTTCCTTGCCTGGCGAAGACGAAAAAAGGCCTGCTTACTTATGGCAGTGATCTGGGCCTCCATCGTCAGCAATGAGTCCAACACAACCCCAAGGCTTTTAACAGTGGCAGACAGAACCAGAGCTTCCCCATCGAAATCAGGCAGAGACTGGATTAATTCTGGCGGCTGGCCAGGCCAGAGTATCTCAGTTTTTGCAGGATTCACTTTGAGTCTGCTCACTTGCAGCCAAGTCATCACCGCTTCCAAACACAGCCTAAAGTTCTCAGGAATTGCGGTTGTCCCAGGTTCGAGATGCAAGAGTAGCTGGGTATCATCTGCATACTGGTAGCACTCTATGCCAAAGCTCCGCACCAGTCCAGCAAGTGGCCGGACGTAGATGTTAAATAACGAGCGAGAGGATAGCACCCTGGGGAACTCCACAGCAAAGGCAAGAGCTCTCAGAGCTTTGGCCTGACCACTCCACCCTCTGTCTCAAGGGAAAACATCAAGGGAAAACCTTTATCTTTACTATAAAATAACACACCACAGAATTTTTATAAAGCAATACATTGTGACGTTTTGAAGATTTTTAAAAAAAATACATAGGTATTTTTAGGGTTAATAACAAAAACGAGAAAACTCTTCCTAGAGACAAGAATCAATTCGTTTAATGACTGGCTTATATACTAATCCACATGCCGGAAGACAAACTGCTGAAGCCAGGTTTTTCTGAACAAGTTCTACCAATTCAATTACTTGGCTTGAGCAAAAGGCTCCTTTGATTCAATTAAAGGGCTTTTCTAGGAATGACTTTAAAGGAATCTCATTGTCGACTGCCAAGCTGGACTTTAAGAGATGCCTTAGGGATGTCTTTTATGCAGATTTTGTGCTTTTAAGCAGAGTTGACTAGTAAGCCTTTTCAAGCTGTGGATGTTTATATCCTTGGAGACAGAATCAGTGGATATGGAAGGCTAGCTGTAAATAAAATCTCTTAGACGCTATATATAATTATAGCATTTGAGTGCTGCTTTAACTGCTTTGGCTACATGGTTTTGAATAATGGGATTTGCAGTTCTATGAGGCATTTAGAACTCTGTCAAAGAGCTCTAGGGCTTCCTCTAAACTACAAATCCAAGGATCCTATAAAACAGCCAAAACAATTAATGAAATATCAGATTACTGCTATTGTACAGACGAATCAGCATTGTCTTTTTGTTAAGAGTGTTGGAGCAGGACTCCGGGAGATTACGAGTATTTTGGGAAAGGATGACCTTTGATATCATAACTTTTTGGAAAATCAGAATCTCCAAAATGTGACCTTTTGGAGATTAATTGGCATTCACACCATTTGGAATGATCAAAGCCTTTTTGTAAAATGTGATATTCCTGAGAAGAGCTAAAAACTCATTTGAGTTAATCTTCTCTTTAGTGGTGTATATCCACTAGCGATTAGGTTTCTCAGTTATTAGACTGATATACCTGGTTATCTCTTTGAACTGTTAGGAGCAAAGATTATGCCAATGTACAAACTATATACCAAACTATATACCAGACCTTCAGAAGTGTTATTTCAGTTGGCCAAAAACATCTACCCTCCCATAAAATAGATTTGGTTTTAAGTCACGTTCTTAAGAGATAAAAATAAGTAGTCTTTGTTAAAAAAATAACATAGTTGGCTTACTTAAGTTCTTAAGTTCTTGAAAGCATTCTGTTGTAGTCTCTTCTCTGCCTTATGCCTAATTCATAACAAACACTGATTATACAATACAATAATAATAATAATAATAATAATAATAGTAATAGTAATAATAATAATAACACTTTATTTGTACCCCGCTACCATCTCCCCAAGGGACTCGGTGCGGCTTACATGAGGCCGAGCCCAAACACAACAAAACAAGCAATAATCACAACAATACAAGCAATTAAAATAAAAACATAGACAATAATACAACATTATCAAAAGATAACATACAATTAAAACTGTGGGAAGGCCAAATGTAAATTAAAATTGGGAATAATGCTGGGCATGGACGAAAAGGTGATAGTGGCGTTTGTGGAAAGACATACGAGCAGACCTAAATGTGTAAAGTGCTTTGGAGGACAAAGTGCTATGGGATCATTATTCTGGGAATACACAACACTACACTGACTTCTAATATGGAGTCTCAGTCTGAATAGTTGCAGGTCTGATCACATGGTGTGCCGTCCCTCCCACAACCTCAAACAACATAGAGTTAAGGGAAAACTGCACATCAACACACACACATGCAATATAGTAAGCAATCTTAATTATATACATAACAAATCACTAGTATAGGAGGCTTGTAGAAGGTTGCTATTTCCAACAGAGTATATCTATACTGTAGATTTATTCCACTTTGACATTTATTTACGCTATTTCTACCCCACCCATATCACTTTGATTATCATGGCTCAATGCTGTCGGATCATGAGAGTTGTAGTTTTACAAGGTCTGTAGCCTTCTTTGCTAAAGAGTGCTGGTGGCTCATCAAACTAGAACTTCCAGGACTCCATAGTATTGAGTCATGGTAATTAAAGTGCTGTCAAACTGCATTAATGCAGCAGTGTAGAGCCAGCCTACTAGCTAAGGAAACCCATTGGATGACTTAAACAAGTCATACTTTGCACAATGTACAACCTCTTAGTGCAAAGAAAACCCTAGAATAGGGTCACCATAACCAGGGAGACACATTACGACATACTTTTGCAGTGCAAAATAAACCTAGCTACTTAGAATCTTGGAATGAATAGCTTGGAAAAGTAATGCCTTTGTGGTGAGATAGTATAAGAAATGTGCACTAACTTCCACTGATGAATTTCTTTGCATCTTTGAATTGTGTTAGAGCTGTCCTCAGCCTCTCCTAAGAATAATTTGAGTCTCACTGCAGTTTTACCCCTCCCAAGAAATATTGTCTTGTATTCTGAATGGGCATGGTTATTAGATATATTAAAGTTTACATAAATGGGGTTGGGTCTAGAAGATATCTGGGGGCATCCCTTCTATAAATACATTCAATCACACTATTTCTGGGAGCAAGAAAATTCAAAGAATAATCTTAACTAGAGTAGTTGATTCAATGAGATTTACCCAAAAGTAGATGGTGTTCTTAAGTAAATTCAGTGGGTCTACTCTACCTGGAACCAGCAATTAGATTTAGGTCATGGGCATGAATCTGTGGTTGTATCCACACTGTAAATGTAATGTAGTTTGACACCACTTTAACTGCCATGGCTCAGTGCTGTCGAATCATGAGAGTTGTAGTTTTACAAGGTCTGTAGCCTTCTTTGCTAAAGAGAGCCGGTGCATTTCCAAATTACAATTCCCATGATTATTGCAACTGACAATTTGTGGATTAGTAAACAGCAGGGTCTCACCACTTGGTATCCTCTACTAAAGAGTGACCAATATTGTCATCCCTCATGCCCAACAACTTTGTATTTGCGGATCTGGGGGAAAAGAGGTTTTAATACATTATCTGTTACATGGCCCTTTGTATAATGACCCAAGAAACAATCTTCTGGGAGTCCTTTTGGAAGAAGGGGCAGCATGGCAACAATCAGCAGTTATCTGTGACTTGTTAGTGGATGATTCCAAAAATATAACATTAAAGGTTGTCACATTTGCAGTCACAGCCCAAAAAAATCCAAGCTATATTAGTAAAGTCCACAGTGGAGGCTGGAAATGGAAATGGAGATAGTTTGGGATGATACAAATCAGACATTTGTTATTGTCATTGTTATGTCAACCCTACTATAATTTTAAAGAGTCCGTATATGGAATAAGTTTTAATGTTTATATTGTAAAGTGCTTATTGTACTTTTTAAGGTTGTATATTATTTGCTGTCATGGCCTATAGCGGGTACAATAAACATTAAATTGTCTGTCCTAGGAAAACTCCCATGATTTCATAGTGTTGAGCCATTGGAGTTAAAGTAGTGTCAAACTGCATTAATTCTACAGGGTAGATGCACCCAACATGTCCTGAGTAAGTTACACTAGGAAGAGAAAGTGTGGGTTCTGACTGCCTCGAATGTAAAATAAAAGCACACATGGAAGTATTTTTGGCCTGCTGAGTGAGGCCTGCTGAGGACCTGGCAGGACACAAATAGAAGAGCATTTAAATAGCTGGTTCAGAATTTGTCTCCTTCAAAGATATGCGTATCCATAATGACAGATCAGATGCAGGCATCTTTCCAGCACACAACATGTTCATGGTATCTGACAAAATAAGACAAGCTCCAGTTCCTTCCCCAGGCTTATCCAGATCAGTTTTGACCACAGATCTTCATCCAGCCAAAAAAAGATCTACAGAACAGTGTAACCTCCACATTTGCAGCGTTGACTTTTGCTGATATGATTATTGGTGGATTTGAGGGAACTGTTTTCTCTAGGAAACTCCAGTTCCTCGAGTGTGAACTTATGGTTAACTTTCAGTGGAAGTCTCCTATAAAATTGCACTGGAGGATCTAGACCATGTATGGGCAAACCCAGGCCTGGGGGTCAGATGCAGCCCCTTGGACTCTTTTCTCAGACCCTCCTCTCTCTATCCTATCCTCCTCTCTTTCATTCCTCCTTCCTTTCCTCTTTCTCCTTCCTTCCACCTTTTCGTCCTTCCTTCGTCTCTCTTTCCTTTCCTCCCTATCTTCCTTCCCTCCCTGTTTCTCCCTCCCTCCCTCCTTCCCTTCCACCCTTTCCCCCCTCTCTTTCTCCTTCCTTTCTTCCCTTTGGTCTTTCTTCATTCTCTCTTTCCTCGCCCTTTTCCTTCTGTTCCTTCTGTCTTTCTCCCTCCCTCCATTCCCTTCCACCCTTTCGCCCTTCCATCCTTCCCTCCCTTTTCTATCCTTCCTCCTTATTTTCCTCCCTTCCCTTCCTCTTTCAGTTTCCATGCTTCCCTTCCACCCTTTCGTCCTTCCTTCCCTCTCTCCCTCTTTCTCCTTCTTTCCTTCCTTCCTTCCTCCCTCCCTCCCTCCCTCCCTCCCTCCCTCACTTCCCTTTTGTCTTTCCTTCCTTCCCTCTTTCCTCCCTCCTTCCCTGTCTCCCTCTTTCTCCTTCCAGCCTTCCCTTCCTCTCTTTCATGCTTCCTTCCTCCTCTCTTTCCTTCCTCCTTCCCTCCCTCTTCCTCCTTCCCTTCCACTTTTTTGTCCTTCCTTCCACCTATCTTTTCTTCCCGCCCTATCTTCCCTTCCTCTTTCTCCCTCCCTCCTTCCTTTCCTCCCACCCTTTGTTCTTCCTTCCTTCCCCCTCTTTCTTTCTCCTTCCTTCATTCCCTTTTGTCTTTTCTTCTCTCTTTCCTCCCCCTTTTTCTTCCATCCCTTCCATCTTTCCCCTTCCCTCCATTTCCTTCCACCCTTTCGTCCTTCCATCCTTCCCTCCCTTTTCTTTTCTTTCTTTTCCTTCCTTCTCTCTTTCCTTCTTCCTTTTTTCCTCTCTTCCCTCCCTCTTTCAGCTTTCATGCTTCCCATCCTCCCTTCCTCCCTTTTGCCTTTCCTTCCTTCCCTCTTTCCTCCCTCCTTCCCTGTCGCCCTCTTTCTCCTTCCATCCTTCCTTTCCTCCTTCTTTCTCTTTCTCTTTCCTTCTTCCTTCCCTTCCTTCCTTCCATCACTGGGCAGCCAGTCTTCCTAACAGAGAGTAGAAGACTGACTGTAATCCTGACAGAAACAAGCACAACTGAACTCAGTGGTCAGTGTTTGCCTGGTTAAGACTTGATCACAGAAAGGAACTTTCTCCCTTTTTTGTAAGAAATCTGATAGACCCATAATAGTGTCTCTGTATCACACTCCCCTACACTTGAGTTCCCTAACAGAGTATTCTAAATGCATCACCAAACTATAAATTCCAAATTTTCATAGAAAGGAACTATGACCATGGAATTGGTATCGGATTCTGTTTGTTTGGATCTGAATGCAAAAGAAGAGGGACTGCATTTCCTTTGACAACAAGACATGGTGCATTTTGTTGGAATCTGCCTTGTTGTGATGTATCAACCCACCTCTGCTAAAAAGTATCACCAGAAAACACACTCTGAATCCATGGTTCATTGTAAGTTTAGAAACTGTGGCTTGTTGTGATACTTAAACCTGTAATGACAGCGTATCCATGGCTTCCTATTTCAGCTGCCTACTTTGGAAACAGCTTCAGAGTTGAGAAGGGCGGGATATAAGTGTGGCAAATAAATAAATAAATGGGCAAGGGAAAAACAAACCAGAAATGGGAACACAAGCAATGGTTTGTTTGCTTGTCTCTGTGGAATCCATGGCTTCCAAACAAACCGTAGTTTCTGGAAAGTGAGATGCTTGGGCTGGGTGGATCTCACATCTGGTCCAGCAAGTCTCTTCTTATGTTTAGAACAGTGGTTCCCAACTTTTTATAAACCAAGGACCACTTGATGAGGGACTACATTTGGTACTAATGTTGGAGAGTAATCAGGAACCACTTTCCAACATTAGTACCAAAAGGGTTACAAATCGGTTTTTGGTCAACTTTAGATTTGGTTTGGTTATTTGGGGTGCTGACTCAGAAAATTGTATTGGATAGACCACATCAGCTCTAGTTTCTGATACAGAACATATGCCATCTAGTAGTCGTCATCTCCTCGCCCACAGAAAACCATATTTCATAATCTGGAGCTGATGTGGTAGAAGTAATATTTCGTGGGTAGTCAGCCTCTCCCCTCCCGACATGCTCATTGTCTCGGCACTATAAGAAGGTTTCGCGAGACCAGTCGCTCTCATTGCCACATGGTTTTGAGGCAACATTGTAGTAATGGTGGTGCCGTGGACCATATTTTCATTCTTGTGGTCCATGGATGACAGGTTAGGAACCCCTGATTTAGAATGAATCTTTTAAACTGAATTTCCATTTCCATTTCCACTCCAGAGGCAAGGGAACTACCAGGCCGCCCCTTTGCCAGAGTATAATGTGCCCGCATTAATGGAGTTAGTGCGGGAGAAGGAGGAGAGGATTTTGGCTCTGGAAGCTGACATGACTAAATGGGAGCAGAAGTACCTGGAGGAGAGTGCCATCCGACACTTCGCCATGAATGCTGCAGCCACTACTGCAACAGAAAAGTAAGGCATGGCTAAGCAACGTGATTGATTGCATGTTTCTATTTGTCCATGAGATGAAAAAAGGAAGACAAGATATAAAATCTAACACAATCTATCACAAACTCTAGGTAAGCTGTTGTCTTCGTGTAGCATTATGGATTAGTAAGACGCAATATGATTTTGCTCCAGACACATAGTCCTTTTGCTGTTGTCTTCACACAAGCCATGATAATACTCGGAAGCCTCTATCTACAATTTCCAATTTTTGCTATATTCTACGAATGCTTAACAGTTTCACAGCAAACTAGGATCTTAATCTACAATGCGAAATTGGTTTAAGACCCTGATTTGTTCTTAAGCTGATAACTGTTGATTTCTAGTTTGCATGAAATGGAAAACTGGTTCATGAGAGACCTTCCGGTCTGATTACTCATGCTGTGGAGGAGAGGTGGGAGCCGTGCGTATTGGTGAAAGATCTGTTTGTCCCTTAACTTGTTAAGCTACATTATAATCTCCAAAATCAGATCTTTTTGTTCCACAATATTCTCTCCAGGGAGGAATGAGGTGAGTCATCCTCTGCAATGAACAACCAGAGGCTCTGCTTTGGAAGACTTGGAAATTTAACACATACTATAGTTACACAATTCTTGATCTTGATCATAACTACAGTATGACCTCAGTATCCATGTGGACATTCAAAACCACAAATAATGCAAACTATTACTATAGAATTGTACTGTTCCTTTAGGTTTCTGATGAGATGCAGATCTGAGAAAGAGTGACTCTGAAGGAGTGTTCACTATTAAGTCTTCCACCAGTCACCTCAAATCTCACAACTTCATAGATTCAGAATCATAGAATTGGAAGAGACCTCATGGGCCATCCAGTCCAACCCCCTGTCAAGAAGCAGGAAAATTGCATTCAAAGCACCCCCAACAGATGGCCATCCAGCCTTGTCTGGTAATCCTAGGCCAAGCAATCCAAAGCATGCATTCTAAGCACCTGTTGTATTTAGCAGTATTATTATACCAACAGTCCAAAGGACAACAGAAGCTTTCGGCCACCCTAAGCTTCACAACTTGTAATCCATCACTTTGCATCAGAGGAAGAAGATTCATGGAATCATAGAGTTGGAAGAGACCTCATGGGCCATCCAGTCTAACCCCCCTGTCAAGAAGCAGGAAAATTGCATTCAAAGCACCCCCAACAGATGGCCATTCAGCCTCTGTTTAAAAGCCTCCAAAGAAAGAGCCTCCACCATACTTTGGGGCAGATAGTTCCACTGCTGAACAGCTCTCACAGTTAGGAAGTTCTTCCTCCTTTCCTGTAGTTTAAAGCCATTGCTCCACATCCTAGTCTCCAAGGCAGCAGGAAACAAGCTTGCTCGCTCCTCCCTATGACTTCCCTCACATATTTATACATAACCATCATATTGCCTCTCAGCCTTCTCTTCTGCAGGCTAAACATGCCCAGCTCTTTAGACCACTCCTCCTAGGGCTTGTTCTCCAGACCCTTGATCATGTTAGTTGCCTTCCTCTGGATACATTCCATTTTGTCAACATCTCCCTTCCATTGCGGTGCCCAGAATTGGACCCAGTGTGATTCCAGGTGTGGTCTGACCAAAGCAGAATAGAGGGGTAGCATGACTTCCCAGGATCTAGACACTAGACCCCTATTTATGCACACCAAAATCCTATTGGCTTTTTAAGCTGCCATATGACATTGTTGGCTCATGTTTAACTTGTTGTCCACGAGGACAACAATGTTTTCAGAGTCCACCAAATGTATGCAAACTCATGAAAATTCCCCTCTTTGGCCCACAGGCACCTCAGAACCATGTACCACCTCCAAATAACTCCATCTTCCTTTGTAGTCCCTCTCAAAATGGTGATGTGAGATGACAGGACTTCATTTCCTCTTGCAATTTTGAGAGGGACTACTGAGGTATCTGGGCTTGCTGTGTGTGGACCATGCAACTTGCATCCATTTGAGTTGACAATTGGCTCCTGGCCACTGTATAATGACCCATAAAAAGACACTGTTTGGGAAGAACCATACCTGAGTGGTAGAAACATGTGCCTTGTTCACAGAAGATATAACATCCAATCTTTGGTATATCTAGTAGACCATCCTGAGCAAGATGGACAACCAAACCAACCATAAGGGGATGTCTTATATTTGTTTCTCAGATCAAATGGGAGGAAATGGATGGGTGTATGTGTGTGTGAAAGAGATTTTTCTTTTGTTGCCAGGGAGGCCCTAGCCACGAATCACTCAAGGAACGGCAGCTATAGCGAGAGCTCCCTGGATGTTGTCCGTTTGTGGCAAGAAGAAGAAGAGATTTTGCAAGCCAATAGGAGGTGTCAGGACATGGAGTACACGTAAGAAACAACTTGTAGAAGGCCTACTTTGGGGTTTATTTTTATGCATTACTACAATGCAACCCTAGGGGTATGAAAGTTGTTCACCTCTTATTAACACAGAAGCCTTATTCAGTCATGTATTGCCTCAGAAAATGAATGGCATAATTATGGCATAATGCCCTTAATGGCTCCACTCTATCATTGCATCCCCATTGGCTCTGACTTCCTCCCACTAAGTAAGTCAGTAAATAAGAAATTCATGGTTTGGAAGAAGAAAGGCTTAAAAACCATGAAAATGAACAAAATCTGGCTACCAGTACTAAAAAAAACCCCTCTAAAATCATAACAGTAAATAAAGAACAACAATCAAAAGCAGAAGAACTCCAGACAAGAAACAATCAGGGCCAACCAATCACATCCCAACATAGGATTCTCCCAGGCAATAAGAAACCAGACCTTGAAAACAGTTAGGCCATTAAATGCTAATCAAGGTGGCCAATTGCTACATTCACACCTACCCAACAGATAAGAGTTCTTTCTCCTACTCGAGACATTCCACAGATATATAAACCCAATTTTCTTAGTTTCCAACAGACCTCACAACCTCTGAGGATGCCTGCCAGAGATGCAGGCAAAACGACAGGAGAGAATGCTTCTGGAACATTTTCATATAGCCTGGAAAACACACAACAACCCAATGATTCCGGCCATGAAAGCCTTTGACAATACATAGTTCCAACGCTTTTTGAAAATTGGTGCTTTTAATATTACTAGACAGTATTTTATCTTTTAGGGACCAGATCATGCCTTTTCATGTTGTGTCTCACCTCTGGAATCTTCTGGCCTATTTTTTGTCATAGGATAAAGAATCTGCACGCAAAAATCATTGAGAAAGATGCCATGATCAAGGTCCTTCAACAGAGGTCCAGGAGGGATCCTGGCAAAACGGATGCCGCAAGTTTGCGCCCTGCTCGGTCGGTTCCATCAATCGCCGCAGCAACAACAGGGACCCATTCTCGACAAACTTCTCTCACCAGTAACCAAATGGCTGAGGAGAAGAAAGAGGAGAAAACCTGGAAAGGGAGCATAGGTGAGTTCATTAGAGCAAACCCAGCCCTTGCATTCTCAGTGTTATCACATGTTGGGTTTAGGCCTGTCGGTTTCGTTTCGTTAATTCGTTAATTCGTATTAAAATCGTTATTTTTTGCATATCCGAAGCGATATCAAAACATATTTTTAAACCCGGAAGGGTTTAAAAATATCGAAGCAGCAGCCCCATGTATTTTACGAGCTGAAGCTCCGCTCGTTAATGGCATGGAGGCTGCTGCTGAGCGCGCCATCCGGCTCTGGCTCCTCCTCTTCCTCCGGAGCCCATTGGATGGCGCGTGCGCGCTCACAAGCGGCCTCCGCGCGCCATCCGGCTCTGGCTCCTGCGCCCCCCTCCTCCTCCTCCTCCTCCTCCTCCTCTTCCTCCCAGCTGGGAGGAAGAGGAGGAGGAGGAGGAGGAGGAGGAGGGGGGCGCAGGAGCCGGAGCCCATTGGATGGCGCGCGCGCGCTCACAAGCGGCCTCCGCGCGCCATCCGGCTCTGGCTCCTGCGCCCCCCTCCTCCTCCTCCTCCTCCTCCTCTTCCTCCCAGCTGGGAGGAAGAGGAGGAGGAGGAGGAGGAGGAGGGGGGCGCAGGAGCCGGAGCCCATTGGATGGCGCGCGCGCGCTCACAAGCGGCCTCCGCGCGCCATCCGGCTCTGGCTCCTGCGCCCCCCTCCTCCTCCTCCTCCTCCTCCTCTTCCTCCCAGCTGGGAGGAAGAGGAGGAGGAGGAGGAGGAGGAGGGGGGTGCAGGAGCCGGAGCCCATTGGATGGCGCGCGCGCGCGCTCACAAGCGGCCTCCGCGCGCCATCCGGCTCTGGCTCCTGCGCCCCCCTCCTCCTCCTCCTCCTCCTCCTCTTCCTCCCAGCTGGGAGGAAGAGGAGGAGGAGGAGGAGGAGGGGGGCGCAGGAGCCGGAGCCCATTGGATGGCGCGCGCGCGCGCTCACAAGCGGCCTCCGCGCGCCATCCGGCTCTGGCTCCTGCGCCCCCCTCCTCCTCCTCCTCCTCCTCCTCTTCCTCCCAGCTGGGAGGAAGAGGAGGAGGAGGAGGAGGAGGAGGGGGGCGCAGGAGCCGGAGCCCATTGGATGGCGCGCGCGCGCGCTCACAAGCGGCCTCCGCGCGCCATCCGGCTCTGGCTCCTGCGCCCCCCTCCTCCTCCTCCTCCTCCTCCTCTTCCTCCCAGCTGGGAGGAAGAGGAGGAGGAGGAGGAGGAGGAGGAGGGGGGCGCAGGAGCCGGAGCCCATTGGATGGCGCGCGCGGGCTCACAAGCGGCCTCCGCGCGCCATCCGGCTCTGGCTCCTCCTCTTCCTCCGGAGCCCATTGGATGGCGCGCGGCGCGCTCACAAGCGGCCTCTGCGCGCCATCCGGCTCTGGCTCCTGCGTGACTTTTCAGGGCTGTATGACCATGTTCCAGAAGCATTCTCTCCTGACATTTTGCCCACATCTATGGCAGGCATCCTCAGAGGTCTGTTGGAAACTAGGCAAATGGTGAGTTATATATCTATGGAATAATATCTATGGAATGTCCAGGGTGGGAGAAAGCCATTCAATGCTAATCAAGGTGACCATTACTGCAACATTCACACTTAGCCTGTTTGATCAAGAAAATTTTTTTTTCTAAAATGTTTTGTAAATAATAACGAAAATTCGTAAATAACAAAAAAAATTTTTGGAAAGTTTTGTAAATATTTTTAATATTGAAACAAAAAAACACCCCAATTAAGAATCGAATTTAGAAACAAATTTTTTCTTGATCAAACAGGCCTAGGGTTTGTTTGGAGAGTGAAGATGTTACTGTTTCACAATTCAAATTAACATTTAACATATTTTTATGCTCCCTTGCATAATATTGAGTCATTGGTCCATCCAGCAGAGCTTTGTTGTCAACTTTGGATGAACAGAGGCTTTCTATGGAGTTTTTCTTAGCTCTGCTTGAAAACCTTAGGTCTTTCTTGGTTGTGAATAGTTTTCCATCCAAGCACTGCTCTGGATTAACCCTTCCTCATGTTCTGGTGGAATTTCCTTTCCTGTAGTTTGAAGCCATTGCTCCCCATCCTAGTCTCCAGGGCAGCAGAAAACAAGCTTGCTCCCTCTTCTCTATGACTTCCCTCACCATGGCCCTCATCATGTCTCCTCAGCCTTCTCTTCTGCAGGCTCAACATGCCCAGATCTTTAAACCACTCCTCATAGGGCTTGTTGTCCAGACCCTTGATCATTTTAGCCACTCTCCTCCAGACACATTCTAGCTTGTCAACATCTCCCTTCAATTGTGGTGCCCAGAATTGGACATAGTATTCCAAGGCAGAATAGAGGGGTAGCATGACTTCCCTGGATCTTGGCACTATACTTCTATTTATGCAGGCCAAAATTCCATTGTCAGAGCTAATAATCACCTTGAGAAAATTAACAACTATACTTACCTCTCAATACACTGGCAAACTGAAAAATTCTGTTTGGGTCAACCAGCTGATATCATCCAAGTTCCATTCTTCACTCAAATCCATCTTTTTGTGCAAAGTCAATTGTTGATTTGTGAACAGTGACAGCTTCACCAGATATCAAAAATCAGGCATTTCCTTCTATTGCAATGCTCAGAATTGGACACAGTATTCCAGGTGTGATCTGACCAAAGCAGAATAGAGGGGTAGCATGACTTCCCTGGATCTAGACACTATACTCCTATTTTTGTAGGCCAGGAGTATAGTGTCTAAATCCAGGGAAGTCATGCTTGTTATAAGACACTCTGTTTTTCATTTAATTACTTTTAATTTTTGGAAACTAGCAAAAATGTAGTGAACCTGGCTTTACTGAAAAGCATTTCCCGCTGTGTTTTCTCCTCCTCTTCCTTCCAGGATTGCTCTTGGGGAAGGACCCCAGTGACCACTTGCCTGCACCATCGCTGCCTCCCCCTCCACTGCCTTCTTTGCTGTCCTCCACATCCTCTTGGCCAGTGACCATCTGCCATACAAAAATGGGCAGCAAAGACAGCAGCACCCAGACAGACAAGGGCTCTGAACTTTTCTGGCCAAGCACAGCTTCTTTTCCAGGTCGGGGGAAATTGAGTAGTACTCCAGGAGGCAGTCCAGCACTGAGGCACGCTGGAAGCAAAGGCACCGGAGAGAGACTTGGTAAGCCATTCCATCTTGACCAGGCTCTGAAAATGGAGGGAAGGGGACGGGGAGAACGAGTAGAAGCATGTGTGATGGATTCAGAAAAGCAGGGAGAATATCCATTATAAAAAGATATAAGAATCATTATTTGGGTTCCTGTGCTGCTGCAACACAATACTCTGCCAGGGCATCCTGCCCATAATACCTGACTCCAGTTGGTTGAGTGGTAGATACTCGTTTTGAACTGGGACAAGCTACCTAGCAAACGTTTCTTTGCTGTCTCATCCAAAAGTGGACAGTAACGCTATTCAAAATAGTGTTGTTTTGGCCATTTTATGTAAAGTATATCATTTTTCTATGCTATTGTAAATAATGAGGCTTGAATATCCATGTATTTTGATATCCCTGTGGGGCACAGGAACTATACCAAGAGTGCGTTGTTGACACAAGTTCAATGGTTCTTGTATTGTCGAAGGCTTTCATGGCCGGAATCACTGGGTAGTGGTAGATTTTTTTGGGCTATATGGCCATGTTCTAGAGGCATTCTCTCCTGATGTTTCGCCTGAATCGATGGCATGGGACAAATAACTCTTGTCTGTTGGAGACAGACCTAGCTTACACCTAGCTCCAACAGACAAGAGTTCTTTGTCCCACCCAGGTCATTCCACAGATATATAAACCAAATTTCCTAGTTCCAACAGACTTCACAACCTCTGAGGATGCTTGCCATAGATGCAGGCGAAATGTCAGGAAAGAATGCCTCTAGAACATGGCCATATAGCTAAAAAAAACCCTACAACAACTCAACGGTTCTTTCTACCATTTTTTTAAATTGAAAGCTGCTGAAGAATTGGCTTCATTGTTCCTCAGCTAGTTGTTAATTTATCTGCTCAAAATATCCTCATCAGCACCTGCTTTTCACCTCTGAGCTCATGAGGAAGAATAGTGCATAGTACACATATATATTCTCTATCGATGAAAAGTCCCATAAGGGTATCTAAACCTAATGTAAACACTGTACTGATGTGGATGGTTTTCTGTACTGGTCACTGACCATAAAAAAAGATTTGACTGATTTTCCCTTATGAGTGGGTAAATAGCATGGGATTGTGTAGGTGTACACACACATGCACACGTGCACAATCTCAGGATGCAGGAGGGGTAGGGAGGTATGGATGCTTGAAGGTTATAGTATTTGAGATACAGTATTGTGGTGTGGGCTGGTATATCAAGGCATTTTTTTGGCCAAGTTGCTTCCTATCATCCAATTAACCGACTTCAGACAGTTGTTTCTGCTTCAACAAGCGGCTCTTATCTTTATTTACATTTCATTCATTGCAATAACACTTACTCGTTAGCACAGTCACGATGCAAGAAAGAAGAGACAGAACAATGGCATCTGCTGTATTTATACCACACTGTTATCAGCTCATTAATTCAGTATCCAGTTTCCTAGTTTATTGCAACATTTTCCATGTCTGTTCTATCCATGCTTCATAATGTTCCAAAGATTAACTCTTTCACAGCTAGCAGCATGGACATTTTAAACTTGTTCAGTACATATTGACTGATAGGAGGGGTCCATCATGAGTTACTACACTGGATACCGAAAACCCTATGATGCCACTGTAAACAAATCACAATTGAGAGAATGGCTAGTGTATCTGTTTGTAGGTCTCCAATCAAGATTCATTCTTGGCTTTTCCTCCTTTTCTCCACAGAGAATGCACCTAGTCATGGGAAGCTCCCTGAGAACAAAGGCAGGGTAAGCAGTCTCCTTCACAAGCCTGAATTTCCAGATCCGGACATGATGGAAGTCCTTATTTGAAGCTATGGACACCTTTTCTGCTTTCTGTGCAAGTGCGCACAAACCTCAAGACGGGGTGCTGTTGCTGGTTTTTCTTGTTGCTGTGCAAAACGTAGAACTTTCTGGAGAAGAACATGAAGTTGGAACAAGGAAATTTAAGTGTAGAAGGAAAGCCTAGGTGAATTTGACTTTTGGAGACAAAGAGGAAGGATATGAGATGTCGAAAATGAACGTTTGGGATGTTTGCTCTGTACAATCAACCAAGTTTTAATCGATGGGATGTAGTGGATTTGACGAAGTGATGGCAACAAAACATAGGAATGAAACTGCATTTTTGTTGGGAAGGCAATATTTTGGAAAGGTGCAATGAGCGCACCAAATACTCTTCTGCAATTATCCATATAGTAGCATCACTTGTTGGTTAACAAGAGCTGCTACATTCTCCATGTGAAACCTGTTGTACTGCATATATATATCTGGAACAAGGGAGCAGGACTTCCAGATACAGAGTTTTAGAAACGATCCCGCTACCTTTTTCCTGCCTACTTTTTGTGGTCTTTTTGCTATCCTATGATGCTTCTCAGTCCTGGAGGCATACATATATCTGCCATTGTGGGGGGAAAGGCTTTGGGAAATATATAACACATCCTTTCTATAGATTTCTGACACTCTGCGTCTGTATTTTGTATTTATTAGGCCAGAACAATATCCTTAGTGCTGTTGGCAACACAGAAACAGCATGGACCTTGTGAAGGGCGGCTTGATGCCCTCCAGATGAACTGGACTACAAATCTTATCTTTTCCAGTCAGTGCTAATAAAGGCTGATTGGGCAGGAGAAGGATGAAAGTTGTAGTTCAACTCACCCAGAAGGCAATAAGTAAGAGGAAGTTGGTTTGGAATCAATTATCCAGATACTAAATATATTATAGCTGTGGTTGATTAGACACTCTTCCAGAAGGGTAGGCATTCTTTTTTAGAGAAAGCAAGAAACCAACCAGCTGAACAGAGTCTTGAAGCCTAATTCATGAACTTTGATAAGCTGGAGATGGTTTCTATCTGGAGGCACGTCTAGAAAGTCTCTGTAGGACCGTCCTCTCCTCCACAATCTTGTCTCCATCTTGTCCTGTTGTCCACTTGCCTGTAATGCGGCTTCTACCTCTGTGAAGTGACCAATGCTACTGACTCTGCCAGCCTCCTTTTGTGCCTGACCTGGCTTTATTTTTACCCTGAATGTAAACACTTATTTGCAACGAGGAAAAGACCAGCTTAGGTTAGAATCCTACTCTATCGCATGCTTTCTATATGCAGAGGATTTTTTAACATAATAATAATAATAATAATAATAATAATAATAATAATAATAATCTTTATTTATACCCCGCCACCATCTCCCCGAGGGGGACTCGGGGTGGCTAACATGAGGCCAAGCCCAAAAATACAATACAGCAAAATAACATACAAAATATAGACAACAAAATTACATCAGAATAAAAAACATAAAATAGCAAAATAAAGTAACCCAAAATTGTATTCAAACATTTTTTTGAAGCAAATCCCCTCTTCTCATCCTTTTTAAAACCTTTCATATAATTGATGATATCGAAACTAGTCTTTAATACCCAGTTCATCTTTCCCCCTCAGTGCCCATTGGCCATTGAACTCCATATGTTTTGATATCGTCCTTACAGGTGGGTCTCCCAATGGCTTCTATTGGCCTCAGCCACAGGGGTGTTTGTGGTTCCATCCCTAACTTGTATTTGTTCCAAACATCTATTAGGCTTCCTCTAATTATATGTTTATCAAACGCCTTATTTAATCTCTCTCCTTCATACCAAAGGTATGCATGCCATCCATATCTGATTCCATATCCTAAATTAAGTAGATCTGTATTCTGGAATTGTAGCCAATCTCTGAGCCAGCTCATGCAGGTGGCTTCATAGTAGGTTTTTAAATCTGGTAAACGTAGCGTCCCGTCCCCCCATTTTTTCCCTGCCCAAATGAAATTCATGAGATCCCTCTTCCACAAATTAAAGATTTTGGTCTCTTTAATGATAGGTATGTTTTGAAATAAGAGAAGATTTTGGGGAATAACATCATCTTAATTATTACGATCCTGCCCAGCCATGTTAATGGTGGCTTCTGCCAATTACTCAAATTTCCTTTGATCTCCAACTACATCTTCCCATAATTATTTTGAAACAAGTCAATGTTTTGGCTCGTGATCATTATCTCCAGATATTTTATCTTCGAGACTACCTTACAGTTAGCCGTCTCTTCTAGTTTCCTAATAATTTTGATATCTATATTTTTTGTAATAAATCTGGATTTGTCTTTATTTATTTTGAAAAGCGAAATCTCTCCTTACAATTTGATTACCTCTAATAATTTTGGAAGGCTCTGTGTTGGGTTAGATAGAATACAAACCATGTCGTCCGCATACGTTCTGGTTTTGATTTCCTGGCCTCTTACTTCGAACCCTTCAATTTCAGTGACCTCTCTAATTCTTATGCCCAGAATTTCCAATCCCAGAATGAATAGTAATGGCGAAAGTTGTATTCCAACATGAAACCAACATCCACCTGCATGTTGACTTGGGGAAGGACCCCAGTGACCACTTGCCTGCACCATCGCTGCCTCCCCCTCCACTGCCTTCTTTGCTGTCCTCTACATCCTCTTGGCCAGTGACCATCTGCCATACAAAAATATGGTAGTGATCACCAAACTTTGGTCTTCAAGATATTAGGGACTTCAGATTGGCCAACGGTTAGGAATTCTGGGGGTCCAAAACATCTGGAGTTTGGGAAGTTACTTCTCTATGGGTGCAGAAAACTTTCATATTAAGAACAGAGCTTGATTTCCCTTTTCATATGGTCTTGCCAGTCCCAGTCATTCTCATTTATTGCCATTTCCCTGGGCCCTAATGTCAGCTATTTATATGCAGTCATGACACATGTCCTTGATTCATATGTTAAAAGGTCAAAAATGTGATAGCTGAGCTATTTCCCCTCCAAGATCAGATTAAGCTGTAGACATGCACTAGTTCTTAGAGTATTTTTAATAGTTTGGCAGACAGATTACTTCCTGTAATTCAGATACAATTCAACTTTGTTCCTCCAGGTGTTTTGGACTTCATCTCCCCAAATTCCTAGACTCCTGGGGCTTCTGGAAGCTGGAGTTTTGGGGAGATGAAATTTACAACATCTGGAAGACCAAAGCTGGAGACTCAGGGCATGCAACCTTTATTTTTATCTCTGGCTAAATAGACAATATATCTCTTTGCAGCCACATAAAAACCTGTTGTATCCTTTGCCAGAGGTAAAAATGTGTTGAGTCCATGCCACAAAAGGTACTCACAAAGAATGGTTATCTTCTCCAGGCTTCATGTGTTCCATGTTATTTGTGTCATCGGTGAGATTCCAAGGCTCCATTTGTCATGTTATTTTGGATACAGATAAGGTGTTTATTATTTTCTTCTCAAGGTAACTTATACATTTGAACTGACTTAAAGTGCATTTATTTTTACTGCATATTCTCTATAAAGAATTCGCTTTAGAGACACTTTTTTTTCTACCAGTTTGAAAAACGAACACAAAAGACAAATAACAGGAGTTATGTGCATTGCAAGTATTTTAAGCATTGGCTTTCAGTATTGTGGATATTATATTAAACGATTAGACGGCTTAATGATGCTTTTATCATTAAAAAAAGTACACCTTTTGATTCATCTGCTAGTTACGTGTATTGGTATATTACTGATAGACTTGTTCTTGCTAGTAAGGATATTTTTGTACACCACCAAATTAATGGTACCCTTTGTGGAACTGTAAGTAGAATCTATTGTTGAAGGCTTTCATGGCCAGAATCACTGGGTTGCTGTGAGTTTTCTGGGCTGTATGGCCATATTCCAGAAGCATTATCTCCTGACGTTTCATCCACATCTATGACAGGCATCCTCAGAGGTTCATGGGTCTGTTGGAAACTAAGCAAGCGGGGTTTTATATATCTGTGGAATGTCTAGGGTGGGAGAAAAAACTCTTGTCTCTTTGAGGCAAGTGTGAATGTTGCAATTGGCCACCATGTTTGGCATTTAATGGCCTTGCAGCTTCAAAGCCTGGTTGATTGCTGACTGGGGGAATCCTTTGTTTGGAGGTGTTAGCTGGCCCTTATTGCTTCTTGTCTGGAATTCCCCTGTTTTCTGTGTGTTGCTCTTTATTTACAGCTAGAGGAGTTTCACACATAATAATAGTCCCTATAATGTCTTGGGGGAAGGTAATGAGAGTATATTGACCATCTCTTTTGCACTAAAAATAATGACCTGAAACACCATATTCAATTCTATTATATTTTCATATCTTTGAGAGGACATGTACAGATTTATTTGGAGGTATAGTTGGGACCACCGCTTGGCTACTTTCTCCCTTCTCCAGTTCTGAGAGGAGCTACTTCACAATATCTTCTTGGCAATACACTGGCAACAATGAACAGGCTCTTTGTGGTGCTTTCTTTCTTTCCTCCATTGACCTTCTACACCTTCTCCCCCTTTTCTTTCCTTCCTTCCTTCCTTCCTTCCTTCCTTCCTTCCTTCCTTCCTTCCTTCCTTCCTTTCTTTCCTACCTTCCTACCTACCTACCTACCTACCTACCTACCTACCTACCTACACATGTCACCTTTCTATCCCAATGATATTACAGAGAGCTGCCTCACTTAACAACCAACGCAGTGATATCACAAATGGTTACTTCACCTAGCAATAGCTAACCTTTCTATCCCAGTGACATCACAGAGGGCCACTTCACCTAGCAACGGCCAATCCAGTGACATCACAGAGGGTCACTTCACCTAGCAAACAGCCTTTGTGGAACAAACAGACAAATGTACATACATACATTGATTTTATATATATGGAGAGAAGATTTGTAAACATAAATCGATAGCCATGGCATTGGATTCTGCCCCAGCCACTCTCATAGCAACCCACATGTAAATTTGCACCAAGGATTTCATACGACTGCAGAAGGTGACTTGCTACACCTCTTCCATGCACACAAACAGCAAGCAGCTTACACATTCATAGCCAAAAGGATCAAGATGGGAAATCTGTGTTTGTCTTGTGCGCAAAGGTTTACACAAAGTTTGGTCTTCATCTGTGCTCCTCCCATGAACAGGTGCTGGTCCTTGACATGTTTCCAGGAAAGACAGGCATACTGAAATTGTACTCAATGGACAAGTGCCAGTTTCTGCCTCGCTGGGAAACAATAATTGCCGGTCTCCATAGCTTTAGATAGTTCCAAGTTAGAGCAGAGTTTATGTAAAATACTGCTATTAATAAAAGTAGTGGCTTAACTGCAGCAAAAATGTTTTCTGGTCTGCCCAGCACCTTTGATGTGTATGCTGTGTTGTGGTGTTATGTGACACGTGTGTTGTGCTGTTGGGTTCCAGGTAAACCATTTGTAAGATAGTGTTTCCCTATCCTACCGTTGGCCGCCTGTTGTACAGAATGACTGGTGCAGAAAGCTGTACAGTTGGAATGCATTAGTAGATAGATATTTGGGGAAATAAAGAGTGTAACACCCCTCACAGCAAATACTGATAACCTTGGCCAGCCAAAGATTTCCCCATTTTCTGCTGCTTAAATTTGTGCCTTAATATTGTATATAATAAATGTGTTCAATGTTCCCTCCCAATGCTTCCTCCTACTGTTGACTTTTCTATGTGACGTGTTTGGGGAAAAAGTCTATTGTCTTAGTACAGTGTTTCTCAACCTGGGGGTCGGGATCCCTGGGGGAATCGTGAAGGGAGGGGTCACCAAAGATAATCAAAAACACATATTTCTGATGGTCTTAGGAACCCCCTTGGCAGAGAAGGTTGAAGAACTCTCTGCCTGTCCTTCTCTTCCTTTTTGGAAACAGACGGTGAATCCTCCCACCAAAAGCCATCCTCCTGCTCTCTGGATGAACTAACACTCCAAAACTCAAGGTCAATGCTAACCAAACCAAGTTCGGCCCAATTCTATCATTGGTGTTCAGAATGCCCTTTGACTGTAGGTGAACTATAAATCCCTGTAACTACAACTCCCAAATGTCAAGGTCTATTTTCCCCAAACTCCACCAGTGTTCACATTTGGGCCTATTGAGTATTAGTGCCAAGTTTGGTCCAGATCCATCATTGTTTGAGTCTCTGGATGTAGGTGAACTACAACTCCAAAACTCAAAGTCAATGCCCACCAAACCCTACCAGTATTTCTGTTGGTTAAGGGAGTTCTGTGAACCAAGACTGGTTCAATTGAATTGTTGGTGGAGTTCAAAATGCTCTTTGATTGTAGGTGAACTATATATCCCAGCAACTACAACTCCCAAATGTAAAGGTCTATTTTCCCCAAACTCCACCAGTGTTCACATTTGGGCCTATTGAGTATTCATGCCAAGTTTGGTCTAGATCCATCATTATTTGAGTCCAAAGTGCTCTCTGGATGTAGGTGAACTACAACTCCAAAACTCAACATCAATGCCCACCAAATCCTTCCAGTATTTTCTGTTGGTCATGGGAGTTCTATGTACCAAAATTGGTTCAATTCCATTGTTGGTGAAGTTCAGAATGTTTTCTGATTGTAGGTGAACTATAAATCCCAACAACTACAACTCCCAAATGTCATGGTCTATTTTCCCCCAAATTCCACCAGTGTTCACATTTGGGCATACTGAGCAGAGAGTGGTCTAAGCAAGGATTGGTGCGATCAGTCTCCTTTTAAAATCTAAACTGGGTGAGAATCAGACATAGCAGCAATGCAAGAGGGAATCAACTCTTCCTTTCTGTGCAATGGGATTTTTATTGCATGAGACACAATGTGAGTTAAAGGGAATCTGCTTGTGTTTGTCTTTGTATAATCCTCTCCTTGATTACATCATTGGCTAGATTCTCAGCAGCGGATATAATCATTCTATGTCTAGCTATGAGAACACAGACTCTGACTGTGGCCTATCAATGAAACTCCAAGTCCTATGGCTTTGGTTGTTACAAAAGGAAGGAGAATATACAAGTTAAGTATCCTTTATACAAAATGTTTGGGAACAAGAGAGTTTTGTCATTTTATAGAATCATAGAATCATAGAATCAAAGAGTTGGAAGAGACCTCATGGGCCATCCAGTCCAACCCCATTCTGCCAAGAAGCAGGAATATTGCATTCAAATCACCCCTGGCAGATGGCCATCCAGCCTCTGTTTAAAAGCTTCCAAAGAAGGAGCCTCCACCACACTCCGGGGCAGAGAGTTCCACTGCTGAACGGCTCTCACAGTCAGGAAGTTCTTCCTAATGTTCAGGTGGAATGTCCTTTCTTGTAGTTTGAAGCCATTGTTCCTTGTCCTAATCTCCATGGAAGCAGAAAACAAGCTTGCTCCCTCCTCCCTGTGGCTTCCTCTCACATATTTATACATGGCTATCGTATCTCCTCTCAGCCTTCTCTTCTTCAGGCTAAACATGCCCAGCTCCTTAAGCCGCTCTTCATAGGGCTTGTTCTCCAGACCCTTGATCATGTTAGTTGCCCTCCTCTGGACACATTCCAGCTTGTCAATTATATATTTTTTAATTCTGGCATTCCTGTATATGCACATATGTATGAAATGAGATACCTTGAAATTGGGAACGAAGTCTGAACACAGCATTCAATGATGTTTCATATATACCTTATAGAATCATAGAATAATAGAGATGGAAGAGACCTCGTAAGCCATCCAGTCCAACTCCCTGCCAAGAAGCAGGAAAATTGCATTCAAAGCACTCCCGACAGATGGCCATCCATCCTCTGTTTAAAAGCCTCCAAAGAAGGAGCCTCCACCACACTTCAGGGCAGAGAGTTTCACTGCTGAACAGCTCCCACAGTCTTCCTAATGTTCAAGTGGAATCTCCTTTCCTTTAGTTTGAAGCCATTGCTCCGCGTCCTAGTCTCCAGGGCAGCAGAAAACAAGCTTGCTTTGTTTCATGTAGAAGATTATTTAAAATATTGTCCTTCTTGGGAGGAGAGCAATGACCAATCACGATAAAATAGCGAAGAGACATCACACTGGCAACAAAGTTCTGTATAGTTAAAGGAATGGTTCCTTTACATAGGCGATCCCTCGTAGCTCGAGGATGATGGTCTTTCAGATGTAGTGTCTTGGTGGTGGGTCGGTAGGTAGCTGTGGAGCCCTATTCTTGATCAGCATGTCCTCCTTTAGTGAGGACATCGGTTTCCAAGTGGAAAGGCGGTCCTGATCAGGATTGGCTTGACATACCTTCCTCTTGGAACATTTCTCCCTTTCACCCTCCATTCATGCCCCTTTGAATTCTGCAGCATTGCTGGTCACAGCTGACCTCCAGCTGGAGCGCTCAAGGGCCAGTTCCCAGTTCTCAGTGTCTATGCCACAGTTTTTAAGGTTGGCTTTGAGCTCATCTTTAAATCTCTTTTCCTGTCCTCCAACATTCAATTTTCCATTCTTGAGTTTGGAGTAGAGTAACTCCTTTGAGAGATGGTGATTGGGCATTTGTACAATGTGGCCGGTCCAGTGGAGTTTATGGCGGAGGACCATTGCTTCAGTGCTGGTGGTCTTTGCTTCTTCCAGCATGCTGACATTTGTCCGCCTGTCTTCCCAAGAGATTTGCAGGATTTTTCAGAGGCAACGCTGATGGAATCATTCCAGGAGTTGGATGTGACATCTGTAGATAGTCCACGTTTCGTAGGCATATAGCAGGGTTGGGAGGACAATAGCTTTCTAAACAAGCACCTTGGTATTCCTACACTTCATTTGGAAAAATGCTGCACTCGCAGAGCTCAGGCGGTGTTGTATTTCAGTGTCAACGTATTTCAGAGACACTACTACCACCTACTATAGCAGTGAAAAAAGTGGGTTTGTATCTACAAAAGCTTAAAAGAAAAACCAGTTAGTCTTAAAGGTGCTGCCACCTTTCTTTTCATTTTTCCTTTCTTTCTTCTCTTCCCCCTCCTTCCAAAGAGAGGATGCCTTTAAATACAGAGATGTCATCTGCAAAGTTGGACACATAGCCTGCTTCCTATCAAGACTTTCCCACACTTTCTTCCCCATCATGACCTTGAGATGAAAGCTTGAAAAATTAGTTTTTTAAAAACCCTATATATTAAAGAAAAACGACTCTGCAGTAAGTTTGTTTAGGCACCAAGTCAGCCTCTCTTGGCGGCTCTCTAATGCGAACCATATGCACGGGATAATCTTGAGAAAGAGCAACTCCGTTCTCCGCTCAGCAAAGGCATTACCTCAGTTGCAGAGATATGCCAGATGCCGGTTGCCTGACATTCATCTGTGACCTCTCCTCCAATCTTTGGTTATGAGAAAAATAGGATGAATGGAGGAATCAAACCGGCTACCCTAATGTCGACAACTGCTGGGTTTTGTCAAAGCTCACTTGGGTTATATTTCCCTCTGAAGATCTTAAGAAAATGGCATACAGGGAATTGACCTGTGCTACTTCACAGCATTCTTTGAGGTAAGATTATATATTATTTTGCAGCCCATAGCACTAATTCTCTTTCTAAGAAAGCAATGAGAGGGTAGGTGATTCCCCAACCCAGGTAATACTACAATTTGTCACAGGGGCAAAACTTCAATGCAGAATGATATTTTATTTCAGAGATAGGTGGGTTGTATCCTAAAGTGACCCTACCAGTTTACCTGTCTGAATGTGTCTCTCCTTACGAACCATCAAGGACTTTAAGATCATCCAGGGAGGCCCTGCTCTCGGTCCCACCACCATCGCAATCGTGTTTGGTGGGAGCGAGAGACAGGGCCTTCTCCGTGGTAGCCCCTTGGCTGTGGAACTCCCTCCCTAAGGAGGTCAGATCTGCCCCCTCCTTTTTGCCCTTCAGGAAGAAAATTAAATCCTGGTTATGGAAGCAAGCATTTGCAGATGAGATTTATTTTACTGGCAATGAGATTTTATTGGACTGCAATTTGGATGACGTTTTAACCTGGTGAGCTGTTTTAATGTATATTGATATTTAATTTTTAGGCATTTGATTGTATTTTATGATGTGTTTTATTGTTTTGGCATCGAATTGTTGCCTGTTGGTAGCCATCCTGAGTCCCTCCTTGGAGGTCGAGATAGGACAGGATATAAATGTTCCAAATAAATAAATAGATAAACAGCCAGCTAACACCCTCCCCCCAACAAAGGATTCCCCAGGCAGCAATCAGCCAGGCTTTGACACTGCAAGGCCATTAGATGCTAATCAAGGTGGCCAAATGCAACATTCATACTTGCCTCAAACAGACAGGAGTTGTTTCTTCCACAAATATATAAACCCAATTTTCCTAGTTTCCAAAAGACCTTATAACTTCTGAGGATAACTGCCATAGATATGGGTGAAACGTCAGGAGAGAAAGCTTCTGGAACATGGCCATACAGCCCAGAAAACTCACAGCAACCCAGTTTCTCCAAAACCATTTGCTTGAGCTTTTCCTTAACATTATTTCTCCTTGCTGAGTTGTTAGAAAGAGCACCACTTCCCTCACCGCAACCCATTCCTTTTCCTCAACTTAACGAAATGTGAGAGCAGTTGCCAGAAATCTTCATTTTCCTGCTTTTGGAGAAAAGATTTGTGTTTCTGTGTCTCTTTGCCTGGCCTGCAATAACTCAAAGGGGGGGGGGGGGGATGGAAGCTACCCCTGAGATTTGCTCTTCTGAGCCAAAAGACCACGAGAAAGCCATGACCTGTGTTCCAGATAGAAATGCAAGCCCTCTTTTTCAACACATAAATTGCACAGTGAATTTTAGAAAGTGTTTTCCCCTCTGGATCATCCCAAAACAGGCCCCCAGCCAGTAGCCAAAATGATAAATGGAGGAGTTAGGTTGCCAACGCATACACTTAGCAGTGGAAAAATCACCCCAAAGGGCAGATGCATTTTTTTTCTCATGTGGCTTGAAGTGTTTTATTAACCTTCTTCCTTCCAAATAAACAGTTCGCAACACAGTGTTCACAAGATCAGGCTCCTTGGCTCCAAATCTTTCCATGGAATAATTTTTAAAGTCCTCCTACTATATGCAGTGGGAT
This sequence comes from Anolis sagrei, assembly GCF_037176765.1. Taxonomy (NCBI): domain Eukaryota; kingdom Metazoa; phylum Chordata; class Lepidosauria; order Squamata; family Anolidae; genus Anolis; species Anolis sagrei. Next base: position 19,976,573 of record NC_090023.1, read on the forward strand.
TTACTATTAAGAGCAAATGGCTCATTCCAGCCATATAAGGAACAGAAAACCACACCAAATACATTTATTTATTTATCATATCAGAAGCGTATTTTAAAAATACAAAGTTTAAAAACTTGGCATTGTATTAAATGTCCTTTGGCCAGTAGCTGGCCACTTGGAGTGCCTCTGATGTTGCTGTAAGAAGGTGCTCCATTGGGCATTTAGCAGGGCTCAGACTGCATTGTAATATGTGGTTTGTGGTTTGCTCTTCTCCACACTTGCATGTCATGAACTCCACTTTGTGGCCCCATTTCTTAGGGTTGGCTCTGCATCTCGTTGTGCCAGAGCGCAGTCTGCTCAGTGCCTTCCAAGTCACCCAGTCTTCTCTATGCCCAGGGGGAGCCTCTCATTTGGTTATTTATTTATTTATTTTGTATCAAAAGCATTTCATAAATTAGTATAAAACTGATAAAAATAGAAGGCGTGCAGGCAGCTAAATATCTTTTGACCAAAAACGGGCAACAGCAATGGCATTGTCTGTCGCCTTCAACAATTCTTCCTCTGTACATGAGGCAGGGTGTGCCGTCGCACCTGGGGGCTATTATTCTCAATAAAGGAGGGATGGACGTGGCATCTTTCCCCCAGGGGATTGCTTCTTGCCCTCCTATAGGAAACTGGAACTCCCAAAAACCCAAAACGCTGTAAATAGCTCAAAATAGGTTTTATTTATCACAAAGTCATTTCTTTAAAGCAATGAGCTGGAAAACTTTAGAGGGGTGAAGGAAACATACATTACAGTCTCAATTAGTCCTGGGTCCAAGGGGTTTGAAGCTGAGAAGCCTCACCAAGTTTCATCTTTCCTCAATGGCTGTGAATGCCGGAGCAAACCACAACCCCAGTTCAGATGGCCTATGTTTTGAAGACTCAGGATCTTCCTCTGGTGCCAAAAGAACCGGCTTGAAGGCGCTTGGGAACTCTTCAATGTTATCCAGGACGATCTGGACATAAAGCATGAGTCCCAGGGGTAAAAAACCTCAGAACTGATGCTAAGAGGTAACTTAAATCAGGGTCCTTTAGAATCAAGTCTTTTACTCACGTCCATGTGGTATGAACTCTGATGGCAGAATGAAGAAGAAAAAGGAAGCTCTCCCCTCCTGCAGGAAGAGGTGGAGCCAAACAGTACTGATTAACAGCTACAAGCAACCAATCCATACAACTATACATAAGCAGGGTAAAAAGGGCAGGATTAAGCATGATACAACAGTTTAAACCTTGCAACTAACAGTTTTACACATAGGTGGCGTCACTCGTGCCGTCACACAGGGCATAGTGGACAAGCATACAGATGCAGAGTTGTCTATTCTGTTCCATAGTCACACATGGTGTGGGATTCTTTTAGGTAGTGCCATTTTGCCAGGTTGTCTTTTGATTTGTCCACTCCGCTTTTGGGTCTATTCAGGGACTTCCAAGTTGCCCATTATTGGTTTGCTCCTGGTAACTCATTTGGTATCAGACATGGCTTTTAACCTTTTGGATTCTGGCTTGCTAAGGTGTTCCTGCAAGTATCTCTGTAGATCTTAGAAAGCTATTTCTTAATTATGGCACAGTTAGCTGAGAGCTAGATGCATTAAATCAGGGGTCCTCAAACTAAGGCCCGGGCTCATTTACCCGGCCCTCGCTCAGGGTCAACCTAAGTCTGAAATTATTTGAAAGCACACAATAACAACAACAATCTTATCTCATCAGCCAAAAGCAGGCCCACACTTCCCATTGAAATACCAATAAGTTTATATTTGTCAAACTTGTTATTCATTTTAATTATTGTATTGTTTTTAAGTGGGTTTTTTTGCATTACAAATAAGATATGTGCAGTGTGCATAGGAATTCATTCATTCTTTTTTTCAAATTATAATCCAGCCCTCCAACAGTTTGAGGAACTGTGACCTGGCCCTCTGTTTAAAAAGTTTGTGGACCCCTGCATTAAATCAATACTGACCAAGAGGTCACGAGTTCAAAGCTAGCCCTCGTTGGAGTGAGCTTCCGTCCATTCATCTAGCTTGCTGTCGACCTATGCAGCCCGAAAGACAGTTGCATCTGTCAAGTAGGAAATGTAGGTACCGCTTATGCGGGGAGGCTAATTTAACTAATTTACGATTCCATAAAAACCTTCCAGCACCATGCAGAAGAATGAGGAAATACTCCATCAAAGGATTCGGTATCACAATGGACAGTGAAGTGGCAAGAATAAAGCCAGAATTCAGCATGCCTTGATGAAGCCAGAAAAAGCTTGGGCACAGCTGGAATGTCAAATTGCCTCTGCGTCTATCTATATATGTTGTACGTCTAAGTGGCATTGAATCTTTGCCATGTACATATGCATTGTAATCCACCCTGAGTCCTCTGCAGGGTGAGAAGGGCGGAATATAAATACTGTAAATAAATAAATAATAAATTAATTTAAGTCATTGGCGTGCTGGTTGATATCCAAACAGAGGATGGATTGGAGATATCAATGCTTTGATCCTTTCATTATTGGCTGCTACTTCCCGGCAAATGTCAGGTGGTGCAATACCGGCTAAACTAAGGAAAAAATTACAGGAGGGTTTTTTTTAATATAAGGGAAATAAATTTAATTGCAGCTGTGAGCAAAGGCGGCAGTAGGACTTCTAGCTTAGTGAAGCGCAACGAGGGAATGCACGGATTAGTGATGGGAAAAATAGGCGAGAGCAAAGGATTAGAGTGCAATTAAGTAAAATTGAAGCTTAGAACAGCGTGTGCGGAAGGAGCTCTTACAATCATACAGAAGAGGCTGCTAATATTATCCTCCAAAGAGCCATTGAAACTCACAGAGAGAGAGAGAGAGGCGGGTGTCATTTTTTTCAGCCATTCCCATCACATTTTCTTCTTATGCATTTTTAAAGCTTTGTGAAATGAAATTTCACTTCTTAGTATCAATCATCTCAGTACAAGTTTCACATACTAAAAGACATAACTAATTTATTTATCGTGTCAGGAGCAGACCAAACAGTTGCATTGCATTTTTTAACAAACAAACAAACAAACAAAACACAAAGTTTGCAAGCTTGGTAGTTGATTAAATGTCCTTTGACCAGTATCTGGCCACTTGGAGTGCCTCTGGTGTTGCCACAAGAAGGTTCTCCATTGTGCATGTGGCAGGGTTCAGGTTGCATTGCAGCAGGTGGTCAGTGGTTTGCTCTTCTCCACACTCGCATGTCATGGATTCAACTTTCTAGCCCCATTTCTTAAGGTTGGCTCTGCACCTCATGGTGCCAGAGCGCAGTCTGTTCAGCGCCTTCCAAGTCACCCAGTTTTCCTGTGTGTCCAGGGGGGAGTCTCTCATTTGGTATCAGTCATTGATTGAGGTTCTGGGTTTAAGCCTGCCACTTTTGGACTCTCGCTTGCTGGGGTGTTCCAGCGAGTGTCTCTGTAGATCTTAGAAAACTATTTCTTGATTTAAGTCGTTGACGTGCTGGCTGATATTCAAACAGGGGATGAGCTGGAGATGTCACTGCCTTGGTCCTTTCACTATTGGTTGCTACTTCCCAGCGGATGTCAGGTGGTGCAATACCGGCTAAACAGTGTAATTTCTCCAGTGGTGTAGGGCGCAGACACCCCGTGATGATGCGGCATGTTTCATTAAGAGCCACATCTACTGTTTTAGCGTGGTGAGATGTGTTCCACACTGGGCATGTATACTCAGCAGCAGAGTAGCATAGCGCAAGGGCAGATGTCTTCACTGTGTCTGGTTGTGATCCCCAGGTTGTGCCAGTCATTTTTCATATGATATTATTTATAGCGCCCACTTTTTGCTTGATCTTCAGGCAGTGCTTCTTGTAGGTCAGGGCACGGTCCAGAGTGACTCATCCCAAGCCCTGATTACCTGAGAAGGAATCCCACTGGAGCATTGCAGCACACCCAAATATCTGGAAGTCACTCTGGAGTGTGCCCTGACGTAACTAATGCAAGCTGAAACTGCTGGATTGCTGTGAGTTTTCTGGGTTGTATGGCCACGTTCCAGAAGCATTATCTCCTGATGTTTTGCCCACATCTATGGCAGGCAACCTCTGAGAATGCCTGCCATAGATGTGGGCGAAACGTCAGGAGAGAGTGCTTTTGGAACGTGGCCATACAGCCCGGAAAACTAACAGCAAACCAGTTATTCTGGCCATGAAAGCCTTCAACAACACATTGAAATGTTTGCCATTTTGAGCAGACCTGATGCACAGCCTAAAGAAATAAAATCAGAAGTACATGCGGAATTGGTGAATTGTAGTTGAATACATCTGGAAGACACTACTCAGGTAAGACTGTCCTAGATTACTGTGGTTCTCAAGTTCTGCCTCTCCTTATCCATAAAGAATTGGTCAACTAGGATATGGGTTATAGTCCTATAAATATAGGTAACCTATAAATTAAGATCAGCAAAAGAAGAAATAAAAGAGGGTCTATTTGAAAATATATGAAAGCTATTTATTAACAAAATTCAAAAAAAAAATGGTGAATTTAAACCACCAAGTGACCAAGAAAAATTGTGGGTGAATAGTGGGTTGTTGTAGGTTTTTCTGGCTATATGGCCATCTTCTAGAAGCATTCTCTCCTGATGTTTCGCCTGCATTTATGGCAAGCATCCTCAGAGGTTGTGAGGTTGTGATTTTGTCAATGTTTATTGTTTCCAAATGCTGGCTAAGATCTTTTGGAACGGCACCCAGTGTGCTGATGACCACCTGGACTGGTTTATGCCAGAGCCTTTGCAGTTCGATTTTGAGGTCCTGTTAATGGCTGAGTTTTTCCTGTTATTTTTCCTCAATGTGACTGTCACCTGGTATGCCAACATCATCATCACCATCATCATCATCATCATCATTTTGATGTAGCCAAAAATTCCACTGGCTTTTAAAGCTGCTGCATCACATTGTTGGCTTACATTCAACATGTGGTCTACTACTGCTCCAAGATCTTTCACATGTCCTGCTTTTGTTTAATGTAATCATCTTGCCTGGCCTTTATTTAGTACAGAGTACAGCTGGACAACTAAAAGATTTCCAGAGGCCCAAATATCGCAAGTGGATTCAGCCAAGGAATGAAGACTCCTACTCACTGGTTGCTGTGAGGAGCAAAGACAGAAGAGGCTGGTTCATCTTCCATCCTTCGAATGATACAGGATACAGATCAGACAACCAGGCCATGTGCATGATCTTTTTCACAATATCTTTCCTACGTATCTCCTAGTTGCAACAGTAATTTGAAAAACACAGAAGCCTTCGGTTTGATGAATTTATTTCAAAACATTTACAGAAACAGCATGAGAAACGAATTCATAGCAAGAAGAAAATAATAAAAAAAACGTTCTTGGCCTTGCTGAAACAAGAGAACCACAAAATATTCAAACTGAGGAATTAAGTTAAAATGGTATGAGTGACCTTGGGTTAGAGCTGCTGCTTGTTGACAAAATTCTGGAGGGAAAATGACTTGATTCATTGAGTCTATTAGCAATGCAGCACTTAAAACAAACGCTGAAAGGACTACTTGATGTATTTTTCCATAAACTTTTTGTGAAATTCCGACCTTAGTGTGTCGTTGACAAACCTTTTATCTTTTTTCATCTCATCAACTCCTTTTGCACAGTTCTTGAAGACCACGTCATCATCCCATCTTAAAAAACAGCAGGGAAAAGAGAAGGGAAGTGAATCAGCTTTACTAAACAACAACAACAACAACAAAAGAATGCAACATGAGAATGAAGCAGACAGACATTAGTCTATTATTATTATATTTATTTATACCAGAGGCCAAAAGGCATGCAATTTTGAGGTCCATTGTTGGGATCTCTCATTCTGTTTATTGGGAAGTCACTCGAATGGAGAGGAGTGTTGCTGTTTTCATTCAGCAAAGATTCAGCCCATTGGCTACAATGGGAAACTTTAAAGGTTCAATCCTCAGCCATTTTAAGGCCTATCTGCATGAAACCTACCTCAGTTTTAGACCCCATTTTCAACTGCAGGCCTACCAAGTTTCAAAACAATTCACCAATCTACTATTTTTTTTAATTTTTTAAAAAGTTTTAACCATAACATTTTTAAAAATAGGGCAAACTGCAAGAGAGAGTTCTAGGAATTGTAGTTGCTGGTTGTGTCCATTCTCAGGTCAATCAGAGCATAGACACAACCAGGTCCTTTACTAGCTGAGAAACAGAGAGAGGGAAAAACTTCAACTCCCATCATGTTCAGAGACTTTTCAATGCCCACTCAATGCAAGTGCTGCTGGGAAAGCAAGTTCCTAGAAGGGGGCCTCTCTGGAGGAGGAGCCAAGGAAACTTTCCAAAAGGATGCAGCTTCAGCTCCTGCTCAGGTATATTGCAGACTTAATTCCTTCCTCTCCATGAACCAATAAAATCCTGTTCCTTTAATGCATTTTGCCGGCTTTGCAGATCCCTTTTCCCCATTCTATTTTTGAATATTATATAAAGCGGACCACCGAATATTACAAATCATTTTTATTCAAACTAATTCTGGCCCAAGCCTAATTTATACTCCACTTTCTCTCTCCCAAAGAGACTCAAAAGATTAAAACATTAGCATACAATCAAAAAAATTACTACAGCATTATGGTAGTAGATATATATTGGTATTTGTGTATAGATATTTTCTAGTTCAATTCCAAGCCATGGAGTTCTATGGCAGCCTTGGATACTGAGGTCTAAAATCAGCCAACCAACTATAAGGCCAAACATATGAAATTGAACACATTATTTCAAAGAGCTCCCAATGTTAGTCTACTGCAACAGTCTCATGGCACCTTAAGAGACTATACCAAAGCTTTCCAGGACAACATTTATAGCAAAATCTATTTAATGTGTTGTCGAAGGCTTTCGTGGCTGGAACCACTGGGTTGCTGTGAGTTTTCTGGGCTGTATGGCCATGTTCCAGAAGCATTCTCTCCTGGCATTTCACCCAACTCTATGGCAGGCATCCTCAGAGGTTGTGAGGTACATGGCCATACAGCCCGAAACATGATCATACAGCCCAGAAAACTCACAGTAACCCAAAATGTATTTAAATCAGGAACAGATGCCTAGATGATACCATTTAGCCTAATGGTACCTAAAAGTGGAAGGCAAAACTTTCTATAGAAGTATTATATAAAATATGTCACATCAAATAAAAAGCAAACTTATGATCTGGTAATGCATAAGCCTCCCCTTAACCCCTATTCTGGTTTTAGCAACTATTCTCTATCTCTAAACCTTCCCCCTTTTTTAGATCCACTGGGATAGACTGTATTCATTCTACATACTAGATAATCAGATTAAAAATAATCCCTTGCACAATGGGATCAAAACCCAATTTAATAACTCTGGAATTGTAGAAGAATGGGGAATGGGTGGAAGTATATTGCAGGGATCCAAAAATAAGACCAACCTACCTCCGTTTTACTTTGAAATTTGTTTGAGGCTGCACAGGGCCAGTAAGATTCAGCAAAGGGTTTCCACTCAGGATGTTTTCCATCCGTATCCTCTCCTCTTCAGCCTTTTGCTCTTGTTCCTGTCAAGATGAGAAAAAGACCTGTTTCTTCCATACTAACAACAGAGAATGTGCAATTGTACGCATAATAACTACAAGAAATTTAGCACGTATATTGAAGATACCCTACAAAACCCTTTACGGTTCCGGTCCAGCGTATCTGTCCGAACGTATCTCCCTCTACGTCCCATCCCGGAATTTGAGATCATCTGGGGAGGCCCTGCTTTCGACCCCACCGCTATCACAAGTGAGGCTGGTGGGGACGAGGAGCAGAGCCTTCTCAGTAGTGGCCCCTCACCTGTGGAACTCACTCCGGGGGAAATCAGGGCATCTACATCCCTCCTTGCCTTCAGGAGGAAAGTAAAGACGTGGCTATGGGACCAGGCCTTTGGACATCCTGACAGTTAGATATAGAAACCAGATGGATAGGACCGATAATGTGTGGTAGTACAACCTAAACTATGAGTCTGTTAAACGCTGACCAGCAATGAGGTTTGTATTGCTTTTATTGTTTTATTGCTTTTACAGGTTTTATGGTTGTTTTGATAATAATTTATTGCTGATGTTAATTGTTATCACTGCTATAATTGCTGTCGTTAACTGATGTTGTGTTTTTGTTGTCATGTAATGCGGGCATTAAACTGTGCCTTGCTTGTGTAAGCCGCCCTGAGTCCCCCCCGGGGTGAGAAGGGCGGGGTATAAGCGACCGTAATAAATAAATAAATAATAAATAAATAATACCCGATGGCTCAACATTTGAGGGATGTCTGGTTTTTAAAGTGAAATAATACTCGAGTATAAGCCAACCCGAATATAAGATGAGGCACCTAATTTTACCACAAAAAATGGGAAAATGTATTGACTCGAATAGATACCAATAAAGTTACATTAATTGAGGCATCAGTAGAATAAATGTTTTTGAATACAATCTTCTCTTAAATTACATCAAACTGGAATTTAAGATAAGATAGTCCAACTCTGATTAAACCATTATTCTAACCTTCTTCAATGTAAATGTGCTTACGTATCCTTCCAAAAATAATAGAGTAAAATAATGGAAATGTAATAATAACAGTAATAATAGAGTAAATAATAAAAATAATAAAAATAGAGTAAACTAATGTAAATGTAATAATAAGAATAATAATAGAATAAAATAATAAATATAATAATAAGAATAATAATAGAATAAAATAATTAATAACCTTGACTCAACTATAAGCCGAGGGGGCTTTTTCAGCCTAAAAAAGGGGCTGAAAAACTAGGTTTATACTCGAGTATATATGGTAACTGATTTTTAATTAATTCCTATCTACCTGTATCTTGCAGTACCAATTTTAGTCACTAGGTGGAAGAAAGTATTTGTTTTGGGTGTGAATAGAGTTTCTGTCTGCAGAACCCTAAAACTCTTCAGTAAGTTAGAAAAGAGAAAAGATTCTGTTGCTTGGAAAGGAGAGTTAGAAAGGAAAAGACTGAAAGAATACTGGGATAGACAGGAATATCAACATGAAGGGGAAAAGGGGCAGATTAGAGAACGAGTAAAAGTACCAAGGTTTGTTTGTGACAAGAGAAAAAGCATTGAGTAGCTAAAGAGAAAGTACACTGGGGTAATGGATTAGATGAGAGGCAAGAAAGATTCTTGAGTAGTTGATAGCTATGTACAGAAAGAGAGAAAAACATCAGGATGGAAGGTGAAGACGAAGAAGTTACTAAACTCTATGAACTCTAGTACTTTTTCTTTTAGGATTATAGAAAAGGGACCAGATGCTTTCTCAGCCTGATGAAGGGCAAGCTGAGGACTTAGCCACAAACAATTTTGGACATCTTCCCAAATATATTTAGAGTTTTCCCTTGAAGTTATCGGTTTTAAGGTGCAGCTGTCTTATTTTCTGATAATAAACAAAGAACTGGACTGTAGCTTTGAAATTCTGGCTTTATATATCCACAGTAAGGAGCAATGTGTTCAAAAATTAAAGATTTAAGCTTCCCTGGTTCCATGAAGCAGTCAAAGAGCTAACCACAACCAGATCAGATTTCGCTGTTTTCGAAAAATAAAATAAAGAGGAAGACAGGCACAGCTTCAACGCAACCAAAAGCCAGGCATTGCAATGCCCAACCCACTATCCTCTAATCACAGACATTTGAGCAGTGGGTAGGAAGTGGTCAATGTACTTGGCTCATGGCTGAACTTGTACACTCACAAGAGCAAACTAAATCCACTCCAGGTAAGGCTGGACTCCAATCCTAATATGCATCTTGTTTTAGTTCGGGATTGTTTCTTGTTTTAGGATTAGTATTAAACATGCCCTGGAACTTGGCTGAGCTTGTACAGTCACATTTCCTCTTACAACAAAATACCAAAGTATTCACAGAAAGATGGACAGTGTACTATTTGGTTGTAGCAGTAAGTGTGTGAAAATATATATTCAGCACTTATCAACACCCAGACTGAACCAAGCTCCACAAAATAGCCTCAACTCAAGTGTCAAAGGACACCAGTGGTTCTCAACCTGTGGGTCCCCAGATGTTTTGGCTTTAAACTCCCAGAAATCCTAACAGCTGGTAAACTGGCTGGGATTTCTGGGAGTTGAAGGCCAAAACACTGGGGACCCACAGGTTGAGAACCACTGAAGTATACTTTTCTGCCTATTAGAAATAAACAGTCACTCTTCCATGTTTTAGTTAAAAGGAACGTTGGAAACCAGAAAGGGAAAAGCGTCTGGCCAAAACAGGGGAAACTCACTTTCAAGAGAGATGGTACTAGGTAAAATCTAATACCCCAAGGACAGGAAATCTCATCCCTCCTTTTTGGCTTACAATTCCCATACGATACAATTTATATAACTAAAGGCCAGTGGAAGTTATAATATAAAGACCCAGTCATCTGTGTCAATTTAAAGTAGTTTGTTCAATAAGACTTAATTGGCACATTTACCTTTCGGGCCTGCTCTTCCGCACGTTCCTTTTTGATCTTTTCCAGTTCAGCTAATAGAGCAGCGGTATCATCGTCACTCTCTTCGTCATAGTCTTCATCTTCATCCTCCTCCTACAAAGACAGCAAGGACAGTCACCTTCTCTTTCCATTTCCTGTCCATTACAGAAGAGCTTCGTCAGAGCTTCTTATGTGACACCTCATGGAGTGTGACTCACTGGACTCTTGAAACTGTAGTCATTAATAGATGCAATTTACATTCCCCATGTGGTCACCCAATGCATAAAAAAGCTGTCACACAAGTTGGAGGTTCTCGTGTTTTGCCTCATAAAAAAACCTGGAAGATATAACTCCTTTTCCAGAGCTTCTGAAGCCCTACCTTCACTACCATTATATGCTCACTGTAGACTCATGTAATGCAATTTCAATACCATCGACCATGGTATCCTTCTGGGTCCATTCTCTGGAATGGGTCTTGGGGGCACTGCTCTGCAGTGGCTCTGTTCCTTCCTGGAGGATTGCACCCAGATGGTGATGCCAGGAGACACCTGCTCGGAACCCTGACCTTTGATCTGTGGGGTCCCACAAGGTTCTATTCTCTCCCATGCTTTTCAACATCTACACGATGTAGATGGTGAGGTCATCTGGAGTTTTGGAGTTGGGTGTCATCTCTATGCAAATGACACACAATTCTACTACTCCTTTCCACCTCATTCCAAGGAAGCTTCCAGATCCTGGACCGGTGCCTGGCAGCTGTAATGGACTAGATGAGGGCCAACAAACTGAAGCTTAATACCGACAAGACAGAGGTCCTTCTGGTCAGTCATGAGGCCGATCAGGGTATAGGGTGGCAATCTGTACTCAACAGGGTTACAATCCCCCTGAAGATACAGGTCTGCAGTCTGAGGGTCTTCCTGGACTAAGCGCTGACACTTGAAGCTCAGGTGTCGGCGGTGGCTGAGAGGGCCTTTGCACAGTTAAAACTTGTGCATCAGCTGTGACTGTACCTCAAAAAGCCAAACTTGGCCACAGTGGTCCACGCCTTAGTTACATCTAGGATGCATACTGCAAAGCACTCTACCTGAGGTTGCATTTGAAGTAAGCTCAGAAATTGCAATTCGTGGAAAGGTCGGCAGCCTGATTACTGACTGAGGCTACTTATAGGGAGCATACCACACCCCTATCGAAGCAGCTCCACTGGCTGCCAGCAAGTTTCCAGGCCCAATTAAAAGTGCAGGTTATCACCTACAAAGCCCTAAAAGGTTCGAGTCCAATCTATCTTCAAGATTGCATCTCCTTCTATCTTAAGATTCTTAAGATATGCTGGGGAAGCCCTCCTCTCGGTCCCACCTCTGTCACAAGCGTGGTTGATGAGGATGAAAGAAAAAGCCTTCTTGGTGGTGGCCCCGGCTTTGGAACACCCTCCCTAGAGAAATTAGGCTAGCCCCTACTCTCCAATGTTTTCGGACAAACCCGAAAACATGGCTCTTTAAACAGGCCTTTGAACATGATTAGAACTCCTAATGTTTATAACTTGAGGACCTAGTGATTCAATCACTCTAGCACTTTATGTGACTGATATTGATTATGTAATGTGTTTATGTAAATCTACATTGTTACTTTTATATGTTCATGTATATGTATTTTATTACATTTTGTGTATTTGTTGCACTACTAGCATTTTAGTAAGCTGCCGCGAGTTCCTCCTGGGAGATGGTGGCGGGATATAAATAAAGTTATGATGATGATGATGATGAGTAGTAGTAGTAGTATTCAGCTGAACTGGATTATTTAAATCTACACTGACCATATAATGCAGCTCCTTCTGCAAAATAGTGACCGTGTAAATGAAGTCTTAATTAACAGCAATCTGAGAAAGCCTTCATTGAAAAGAGAATGTTCGTATTGAATCGGTAATTTCCTGAAGTGAGGCTTCATGACATAGAAAGAGTAGGATGAACAAACAGGATAGCAAACACACTCCTCAGTGGACCTTAGAGAGCGGCACCTTAGAATCATAGATAGAATCACAGAATCATAGAGTTGGAAGAGACCTTGTGGGCAATCCAGTCCAACCCCCTGCCAAGAAGGAGGAAAATCACATTCAAAGCTTCACAATGCACCCTATTTCCTCCAAGTCATTTTACTTTTTTAAAAATCTTCAAATCCCCCCCCCCCCCCCTTTTCTCGCTAGACTTCCTACAATGTATGGAGTGAAATTTCTGGGCTCTTTTACACCCAGAAAGTAAAGTGATGCCACTATCAGCTCCCTTCCTGTTTATACATAAGGCTTCTCTTGGTCTTAAAAACATCCTGAGGATGGTAGAGATGCAAAATTTTATGAGAAAATGTGCAATCTTTATGGGAAGCTTGGCAGGCTCATTAATAGGTTCCATCACTTTATGGTTACTTTAAGGTTATGGAGCCCCCGGTGGCGCAGTGGGTTAAACCCCTGGACTGAAGACCAACAGGTCAGACCAACAAGACCAGCAGGACTGAAGACCAACAGGTCACAGGTTCGAATCCGGGGAGAGGCGGATGAGCTCCCTCTATCAGCTCCAGCTCCTCATGCGGGGACATGAGAGAAGCCTCCCACAAGGATGATAAACCACATCAAATCATCCGGGTGTCCCCTGGGCAACGTCCTTGCAGACGACCAGTTCTCTCACACCAGAAGCGACTTGCAGTTTCTCAAGTCGCTCCTGACACGACAAAAAAAATTAATAGATTTAATGTATGTATTTTATCATCTCTAAGGGCACACTTACAATGTACAATTAATGCAGTTTGACACCACTTTACTTGCCATGGCTCGATGCTATGGAATCCTGGGAGGCATCAGCACATAGTGATGGCTAAAGATCTTGTAAAACTGTGCATCTCTTGATTCCATAGGATTGAGCCATGGTAGTTAAAAGTGGGGTCCAGCAGCACATATTTTACAATTTAGATGAAGCCTAAGAAAACTAATTGTCATAAAAATGCCAGGGTTGCATCACAAGCAGCCCACCAGCTATGTAACTATGAATAATTATGTGACTGACAGTGCCCAGTGCAAATATCCAAACCAGGAGGCTTATGAATCCCTGACTCTCAGGTTATTGTATTGTTGGCAGCTTTCATGGCCGGAATCACTCGGATGTTGTGTGGTTTCCGGGCTGTCCGGGTGCTGTCTGACGCAGGAGGTCTCCAGGCAGTAAGCAATCAAGGGCTACTGAACACCACCCAGACAAAAGATGTCTCTAGGCAGCAATGCTACCCTCATGGTTGCTCACATGGTAATAGGTGGATCCCACTCAACATACACAAATCTATTTAATTACACCGTTTACATCTGTTTAGCTGACAATCACTTTTCTCCCACCCTGGACATTCCACAAGTATATATACTCCACTTGGTTTACTACCATCGGATTTGAAGATACCAACCACAGATGCAGGCAAAATGTCAGGAAAAATGCACTAGAACATGGCCATACAGCCCGGAAACCACACAACGTCTTAGGTTATTATTTGTCTCAGCTAATTGCCAATTACAAAGGCCTAATGAACATAATATAGGTCCTAGGGTGCATACAAAGAGAGCTCCTCTCAACATTGAAAGGATCTGAGACATGCCCTTAACTGGTATGCTAGATATTCAGAGAAAACAGTGTTTTTTTCTGAACCACAACTTCCAGAGTTCCCCAGCCATTTCTGCCACTGGGCAGTGACTGAGAATTTCTGGAAAAGTAGCTTCTCCAGATTTTGTGACTGATAAATTATTAGACATAATGATGCTTTCTGTGTGCTGAGGCACATTTCTCCAGCAACTGAGAATACATACATCAGTCAGAGGATCATCTGCATCCAGGTTAGCTGCAGGGATCTGATCTAATCGGGGTTTCTTAGACACTGAAGAAGAAGTTGTATGTTCTGTAGGAGAAATGCAGGAAACATTGTAAGAATCCAATGAAACACAATGAATGAAAAAAGATTGAAACACGGTGTCATCTATGCTGATGTTACTTCAATAACAATACTAAAAATACAAGTTTACTAATCTCAGCACCAAAACAGACAAGTGTATGTAAATATTTTGATCCTGTACAAAAAAAGTGACTACATTAAATTTACACCTCATTTTTTGTAGACAATTATATGCTACAGACAGGTGGCGCAGCAAGTTAAACTGCTGAGCTGCTGAACTTCCTGGCTGAAAGTTTGGCAGTTCGAATCCAGGGAGCAGGGTGAGAGTCTGCTGTTAGGCCCAGCTTCTGCCAACCTAGCAGTTTGAAAACATGTAAATGTGAGTAGATCAATAGATACCACCTTGACTGGAAGGTAACGGCGCTCAGTGCAGTCATGATGGCCATGGAGGTGCCTATGGACAACGGCGGCTTTTCAGCTTAGAAACTGAGATGAGCATCACCCCCAGAGCTGGACACAACTAGACTTAATGTCAGGCGAAACCTTTACTTTTACCTTTTACAGGCAGGTTACTATTGATAAGCCTGTAGGCCAGCATCTATCTCTAGGATCAATTGCTTTTGGATTTCCCAATGGCCCTAATCACACTAAAGTGGGGCAAAGGAACCCATGGTTATTAGCCTAAATTCAAAGCCTCTGCACATAATCCATTCATCCTCACCAGTTCATCAGGTGAAAGGCAGGGTTGCCTATTCTCAGCTCTTGTTTTTGTACATCACCTAAACTGACCATAAGGAATGTGACCCTTTCCTAGGGGAAAAGTCCACAATAAATTGGTGCTCTAAACATTAAGTCTTGCCTTTAGACAAGAAATTAAAAGATTCCCAAAACTCTCCAGCATTTTCTTTGCTGCCATCATATCCACTGGACCTACAACACCATGGTCACAGTATTAATTTATTTATTTGTTTATTGCGTTTCTATACCATTTTTCTCACCCCTGGGGGGACTCAAAGTGGTGTACAATAAATGGCAGAAATTCAATGCCAAGCATACATATAAAAGCAATATATAAAGTATCTAAATCAATAACATATAACTATGAATTAAAATCATTATATACATAAAATCAAACATATAAGACATATTGAAACCTGAGCCATTCATAATCCACAATCTGATATATACCTCACTTGAACTTACAAAAGGCAACAATGATTGACTAACACAACACAGACCTCGTGCTGGCCTATCTCTGTTCTTCTCTCTTACAGCAACGCGTTCACGCTCCTCCAGTTCCCTCCTGAAGTCACGGTTGCGCACCTCTTCAGGGGCATCCTGATTTGTTTGTCTGAAACAGAGAAATTATTGGTACTGCACAACAGCCAAGAGCAGAAGATGGAAAGCATCTCTTACAAATCTCACCTAAACTGAATACTATTTTTACAACAAAATATTATCCCCAGCTTCATTCTTGAAGTCCTAAGCATCTCATATACTTATTATAATCATCATCATCATCATAATTAAAACCCTACAATAAAATGTCAGTTTTTAAAAATGAGAATTAAATACAAAAAATTCCCTTAAGAGGAAATGTATCTCTCAAACCTTTCTTGGCAGGAAAAATGATTAGTCCATCCACTTTTATTATTATAATACAGCAAACATGAGGGACAGAGGGAAAAAGACCATATCTGCCAAAATGTAAGGGACTTTTTCCCTAGAACCTGCTAGGTCTAATTGACATTGGACGCTGGTATTCCTTGGTCATAGCAGATATATGGTCTTTATTAAACACCAATGAAAGTCTTTGAATAGAAGATATTCTGCAACATCCGGGAAAACTAAACTTCCATATATGTTATTAGTATTCCACTTTTTATTGACTTGTGAAAGCTAACATATATGGCATTTGGAGAACATAAGCAGCCAGAAAAAAAAAGCCTGTCTGCTGTCAGAACTTTCTTCAATAACTATTGGAACCTGTCACTGGATTGGATATATGGTTACTTACACACCTTGGGAGGAAATTATATACTGCAAAATAAGCATTACTGCGAAAATAAATTTCCCTAAGAAATGTTAACAGCCTCTTACCTGTATTTGATTTTAGTATGAGAAGGTAGATCTCTGCTGGAATATTGTTTGGAGAGCTGACTTAAATCACCTTCTCCTTTCCCTCTCCCTCCTCTCGCAGGTTCAAATGTTGGTCTTGCTGCAGTCGTCATCTTTAATAGTTTGGGATCAAATGTACATGGTGGAAGGAAAGTAAATCCTATTGCAGCAAAGCAAAATAAAAGACTAATAAGCACAATGCAACTTACCAGGGCAAACCACAACTGATTTTATGCAGATTTACTTAGAAGTAAGATAAATTGGAAGGAGCTTCAAAGAATTATGGATAGAGTTGACGTCACCTACCTAATTTGATCTTCAAAAGTACGTAAAACAAAAATTTAGGTATGTGCTTACATTATTAAAAAAATTAACATTTCTGATCATAGAATCATAGAATCAAAGAGTTGGAAGAGACCTCTTGGGCCATCCAGTCCAACCCCCTGCCAAGAAGCAGGAATATTGCATTCAAATCACCCCTGACAAATGGCCATCCAGCCTCTGCTTAAAAGTTTCCAAAGAAGGAGCCTCCACCACACTCCGGGGCAGAGAGTTCCACTGCTGAACGGCTCTCACAGTCAGGAAGTTCTTCCTAATGTTCAGATGGAATCTCCTCTCTTGTAGTTTGAAGCCATTGTTCCGCGTCCTAGTCTCCAAGGAAGCAGAAAACAAGCTTGCTCCCTCCTCCCTGTGGCTTCCTCTCACATATTTATACATGGCTATCATATCTCCTCTCAGCCTTCTCTTCTTCAGGCTAAACATGCCCAGTTCCCTAAGCCGCTCCTCATAGGGCTTGTTCTCCAGACCCTTG